>NC_092235.1:53608557-53853557 GCF_036320965.1 Panulirus ornatus | reverse complement strand
CTTTAAGAAACACCTCGTCATGAATCCTCTGTTTCTATCCTCGATGATTACTGTTAACAGAGTCTTCCTTCATCCCTTTATCAAAAATTAAGCTTCTTTTCCAGTCTCTCATGTGGGACAGTGTCAGCTGCTTTCTGCCACTCCAAGAACGTACAGTCCATCCATCCACTCATATATAACAGTCTAGAAGATGTTACAATTGACCTCCGTTCCCTACGACCATTTTGTCTCTCACTAAGTTAGTTTCTCCATTACAAGTTATTGTCCGTTTACTTTCTAAATGATCGCTCTTCCTGCATTTAGTAGATTATACTCGTCAGTGATATTTTCTGGAGTTCAGGGTTATTTTTCGATCTTCTTTCTTACAAACATGCACGATATTTGCTCTTCGTCATTCCCTTGGCACTACAGCCTCTCTCAACCATATTTTTTCCATGGAGAGACTTCATTAGGGTCATGTATCTTGGAACCAGACCCTTCAATAGCCTACTTATGTAATTCTAACCTTTTCAGTGTGTGTGTGTGTGTGTGTGTGTGTGTGTGTGTGTGTGTGAGAGAGAGAGAGAGAGAGAGAGAGAGAGAGAGAGAGAGAGAGAGAGAGAGAGAGAGAGAGAGAGAGAGAGGTCTATGTTCATGCAGGAGGTGAAAGTGTGTATTGGGAGGATGTGAGTGTATGTGTGTGTGTGTGTTTGTGCACGTGTGTTTGGGTTGAGGGTATGTGAGGAGTGAGTGTGCATGCGGGAAGTGTATGGGAGGGTAAGTGTACGTGTGCGGAGGGGTTAGAAATCATTACTTCATTATTGTCATTATCATTATTATTATGATAATCTTTATTACTGTATGCCCAGCTAGCAATGACTGCACTGCGAAATTTTTACAGTCGCTAATCATACAAGAATAAATTTTCAGAATATCATACAATTTAGATTAAAAAAAAATTAAAAGCGAAGACGCAACTGGCCTGCTCGTCAAGTTCATCAAAGAAATAAGAGGATTGTTTCTTCCTTTCTCATAAGGAGGTCACCGCCGGCAAAGCATAGCCACGCCAACCTAATGTGGCAGCTTGTATCATATGCTAGTTTTTACTCAGTGAATTATCATATCCGCATTGTTGTATGACCATCTTTGTCAGCTGCTACTGCCAAGTCAACGGTGGACGCTCAGGTACGGATGCTGGATTAGAGGATTGGATCATACGAAATTTGGAAATGGTGTAGCAGGATTTGAATGATGATTATGTGGGCTGGAACTGGCTATAAGGAAAAGAGCGCAAGTAGGGTTTAGGAGCGGACCTAATTGACAGCCACAATTACAGAAGAGCTCAAATTGGCAGCCAAGAGCCACAGAGTGATACCAGTCAGGGGTCATATTCATAGAGATTACGGGTTACAAGGCATGGCCACAGACCAACCAAAATTGGTAATCAAATTCACACTACAGCCAAGTGGGTAGGAAGAGGCACAGAACTATTCAGGTTATAATTGCTAGGGCCACAGAACATCCTGGGAAGGTGGTTACGAGTGCCCAGGGGTGGAGTGGACAAAGCCATAGACCAGAGCCACAGAGGTCCTCAAATGAGCAATCAGAACTAGGGAGAACCTAGAATTATGTCAGTCATACACCATTTCCTGTTGTCAGTCAGAGTAACTCCCATTAGCAACCAGAGCCAAGGGCACCTCCCGTCTGGCAAGCAGAGCCATTGTGCAACCCGTGTTGCTATCGAGAACCAGAGATAAACCCGTGTTGACAGTCAGAGCCACAGAGCACCTCCGGTTGGTAACTAAAACACAAAACAACTCGGGTTCGCAGCCGAAGTGCGCAGCAGCAGCAGCAGCCAGGAAGCGGGGAACGAGTTTAACAAGAAAATTGCTCACTCATGACACTGGCACTACAGCCTTAAACTGCGGCAGTCACTGACCATGACGCTACAGCTGTGAGGCCAGCATCATGCAAGGCCGAAAACACGTCTTCTTCGCCAAGCAACCGTCCACATGACTAACAGTGAGTGAGGAAGGAGGACGTCCCACAAAGAAGCGGAACTCACCCATGACCCTCAAGGCTTGACGGTGAATGTACACCTCCTGGTATGGGTATGGCGACCCTACACACAACAAAAGACTGAATGACTGGCAATCTTCGAGGAGCCTTTGAAAAGCTTCTGTGTCCTGGATGTGGTCGTGGGGAAACCTTGACTTATAATTGATTATCCCTATTCAGCATTTATTCAAATAGGTGGATTTGCATAAATATCATGCGCCTTCACTCATTTTCACATAGATTCGTTCCTGAGATTTGTGACGGTGATACGAGATGACGGTATCCCATAGGAATTTACAGCTTCTAGAAATAAATGATGACTATTGAAGTGTGTGTGTGTGTGTGTGTGTGTGTGTGTGTGTGTGATTACATTCGTGTTGCCCCGTCTCTTGATTTTGTACATATCTATAACACACACACACACACACACACACACACACACACACACACACACAGCCATTTCGACCAACTTAGAGGGTTTAATGCACACCTGGGTTGGGTGTAGGCCGATTGCTACGCTCAGGCTTCGAACCCATGCAGATCTAACCCCGTGCTGACTCATGGTCAGTAACGCTAACCACTACATCACGGAGGCCCGTGTAAGTGTGTGTGTGTGTGTTAACAGCACATCTTATCTCAGCTTCTTGACCCCTTGAACACGACGGTACGATCCTTGAGCACGATGGCATGTCTTGAACACGACGGTACGACCCTTGAGCACGATGGCACATGTCTTGAACACGACGGTACAACCCTGGGGTATGATGGCTAGGCCATTATACCCAGAGGTCGTTGTCATTAGGTTCAAGGATTACACAGTCATTTTCAAGAGGTTAACAACCTACAATGCGCGTCTCTCTTTACATGTCAAACAGCCATGCAATTTTGTGAGGGTTAATTCTGTACAACTGGGGGTCTCCTGTCCTAGCCCCAGCTGGACAGCAAAGGGCAGGGGTACCAGTTCCCTGCTACGAGCCAGTCACCCTAACATCCTTCGAACAGTTTGGGGAGACACGCAAGGGTGGTCTGGTTCGACAAACCTGTCGCATTCCAAAGATCGTCTTAAAAGTCAAAAGACACCTCGTTGTGCGAGGAAGAGAGAAGGGGGTCAGGTGAGGATATTCCCTCAAAGGCCCAGTCCTCTGTTCTTAACGCTACCTCGCTATCGCGGGAAATGGCGAATAGTATGAAAAAAAAAAAAAAAAAAAAAATATATATATATATATATATATATATATATATATATATATATATATATATATATATATATATATTCCATTTTTTATGAAATAGCTTTAAAAATGGCTAGTTGTACTGAACACTGGCCCGTTGTGTTGAAGACTGGCAAGCTGTAATGAGCACTGGTTCGCTGAGTTGAACAGTGGTCCGTTGTCACTGAACACCGTATGGTGGCCTATTGTGTTAAAAAGAGTGGTCCTGTTTTAAAATAAATGACCTGCTATGTCCAAATATGTCCCGCCGAGCTAAAGTGCTTCCTGCCGACTTGAAGAGTGTCCTGCTGGGGCAAAGGAGTATCGCTGTTGGAGCAAGGAGTATCTTGCTGGGGCAGGGAGCATCCTGCTGGGGCAAGGAGTAACTTGCTGGGGCAAGGAGTATCTTGCTGGGGCAAGGAGTACCTTGCTGGGGCAAGGAGTAACTTGCTGGGGCAAGGAGTATCTTGCTGGGGTAAGGAGTATCCTGTTGGGGCAAGGAGTATCTTGCTGGGGCAAGGAGTACCTTGCTGGGGCAAGGAGTATCCTGCTGGGGCAAGGAGCATCCTGCTGGGGCAAGGAGTATCTTGCTGGGTCAAGGAGTATCCTGCTGGGGCAAGGAGCATCCTGCTGGGGCAAGGCGTATCCTGCTGGGGCAAGGCGTATCCTGCTGGGCAAGGAGTATCTTGCTGGGGCAACGAGCATCCTGCTGGGGCAAGGAGTACCCTGCTGGGGCAAGGAGTACCCTGCTGGGGCAACGAGCATCCTGCTGGGGCAAGGAGTACCCTGCTGGGGCAAGGAGTACCCTGCTGGGGCAAGGAGAATCTTGCTGGGTCAAGGAAAATCCTGCTGGGGCAAGGAGCAGTATCCTGTAGGGTTAAAGCATTCTCCTGAGCTATTTGTACTTGAGGTATTGCGCTGGCTCGTGCTCTAGGTCACAGGCCCGACCCTACATTACGTCAGAGGGTTAGCCCTGCTTGACGACTCATGACTGTCTGCAGGGAGAGAGTTTATGATCAGCTTTAACTCGTTGTGAAAACTAAATATGTTCAAAACATCCGATGTTCCTTGGCTGTATATCACTAAGTGTCTTGTTGGAAGCACTTACCATTTCTTGATATTCTTAGACCAGTTTAACCACCACCCAACTAGTTTTATAATCACTCTTATTTTCTTCTTCTCACAGGTGGTGCTGATCGTCAATGTGGCCACCTACTGAGGCTACACAGCCCAGTACCTCGACATGAATGTGCTGCAAGAATCCTTTAACGACTTCGAGGTTCTGGCGTTCCCGTGCAACCAGTTCGGGAAGGTGAGTGTTGAAGTAAATTGTTTATGCCCCTCAGCTGGCACGTTGCAACATCTTTTTCGAAGTGTTCAGTAAGATTTTCCTTTGCGTTTTAGTGTGTTCGTAAGACTGGTGCATTTTTTCCAGCAAGTCCGATCCATCATAGACGCTTAACCGAACTGTGATCATGGCTTATTGCCTCGCGTTCCCCCGTTGTTTCAAAATAATCAAAACAGATCAATATTGTAATCTCATTATAGATACACTGGTAGACCCTGCTCGACACATGAAGCGTCTTGGAATCTTACATAAGTGGATCTCGAAACAAACATAAACATTTCTGATGTCTCTGGACACTGGCGTCTAGGATTACTTTCACTTTCTGCCAGTTTGTCAACCAAGAGAGAAGACTTCACATTCCGTCTCTAGCAGACACGAAAATAAATTGAGGGTCGAGTTCACTGACACCGATAAGATTCACGTTCGCTCTTTCTTGCTCCTTCACTTCTCTTCAGTTTCAAATCGCTTGCATTCATGATACTTATGATCCTATTTTTTCCCCCTTATGTTGCTTTATATGGTGGCCATCCTTCTTACCTCCACCGTGGCCAACCAAGAGAACACAAAGCAAACAATAAGCTGCCTAATAATGTTTAATGATTTTCCTATCCAGTTCAGATTAATGGCTAATTCACCTTGAAACTGAATAACAATCCTTTACTCTAAAGCAGATGCTGTACATACAGCCCTACAGCACTCAAGGTCGCTATCACAAATACAACTCATCATGTTTTAACCAAATTTACCAACCTATTCTTATGAGGACCGTTCAACATAGTCACTTCCCTTACAATCCAATTAATGTAACTTGATTTTCACAAAGTCTTAAACTCGTCCAACAGCATCATCTGCTGCTTACGGTCTGTAACGTCATACTCAACTTATCTGATATGCCCAATCTTCTAGTTGCTATCAAAACATTGACTATACAGAGTTCGGGCCAGAAGGCATCTCTTGTCTTAAAAGAGAATAACAAAAGGGCCCCACATGGTGGAGGCAACAGACAACAGACTTCATAAAAACGTTGGAGATTCTTATCCTATCGTCTTTACACCTTATTACTGATAAGTATATCCTCACCGGGTTTAGTACAAGACAGGAACGAAGTACTTGACACACATTCAGTGAAGTATTCTATCCATTATAAATGCCATTTATTGTCATTACACAAAAGGACTATAAATTTGTAAAGACTAGAAATGCCCGCTGTATTATATTTTTGCATTAAAACATTACATGAAGGAAGCATGGTAAAAACACATATGTAATGATACATAAAAAAAGTGCCTGTCCTCAGAAAGTTGTATACGACCTCCATGCTGTGCCTGATATTTAAGTATAAAATCATTTTTGTTTCTCTTTCGTAGCAAGAGCCGGCGGGCAACGCCGAAGAGCTTTTGAACGGCATCAAGCACGTTCGTCCTGGGAACGGTTTCGTGCCCAACTTCACCATGTTCAAGAAGATTGACGTGAACGGCGAAGAGGAACATCCTCTGTATACCTATCTTAAGGTAAGAAGGTGCAAGACAACTCATCAAAGTTAATGAAAAATGTAAGAAACAATTTGTGCAAAGAACATGGTTTTGGAGGCTACTTCACGTAGGATTAAAGAGGGGGGGGGGGGGGGGATAGCTGGAAGATAGGAACTTAGACTGCTTGATATTCATCACAAGAAATAACTACGAAAACTCTACACAAAGGCGTTTGGTATACTTGTAAACTTAATCAATTCTCAGGACACTGACATCGTTAAGTTCATAATCATGAAAGGATTATTACTATTATTCTTTTTTTACTTAAAGATTTACTGGAAACTGTTTCTTAAATGGTGCAACCATACAAAGTAAGAACGATGGTAGTCTTACATACTTTTACATAGCCTACGGATGTGATGCCTAAGTAACGGTATTTTTTCCCTCAATAATATCTCAACTGTGATGAATTTCTTCCCCAACAGTCGTTCTGCCCATCTACTCGTCAGAGCTTCTCGGATACAAAGAAGCTTTTCTACAACCCTCTTCGGAACGGTGACGTTCGCTGGAACTGGGAGAAGTTCCTCATCTCCAAGAGCGGCAAGCCCTTCCAACGATACGACCCGAGCACCAAGCCAGACGAAATCAGAAATGACGTCATGTTTCTCCTGGGGCAGGACTTTTAAAAGGTCACGCAAGGCATCGCACTCATAGATGTCCATGCCTAAGAGTAATGAGAGGGGAAACATCTTTTTTTTTTTTCCTATCAAATAGTAATTTCCATGTTTCTCCATTACCCATTGTCTTTCCGCAAGCTGAAGGTGGGCGCGACTTTAGTGTAGCCTAGTTAGATGAAAACGTTGCCAGAAACCCGACGGTGGGCGACGCTGGATAGCAGAGCAACCTCTGAGCCTGGTCTTTGCAGCACATTCAGCTGGGCTTCAGGTCAGCTCTGAAGGATAGGCTACGTTATAGGTCGTGACTACTGGATATTGCGAAGAGCCTCTGGGGTTTGTAGTTTCAGTAAAATATATCCTGAGCCTACTGTTTTAATTCACTTCTCAAATCAAGACGGGTTATTTTCTAAAATGTTTGGTGTGTGTGTGTGTGTGTGCGTGTAATTACCTATACGCACTGTACGGAGAGAGAGAGAGAGAGAGAGAGAGAGAGAGAGAGAGAGAGAGAGAGAGAGAGAGAGAGAGAGAGAGAGAGAGAGAGAGTTTGTGAGACTATTTGTGATTACTAATTTTGTGTAACGGGGAAAGAGCTTTATACTTGTGATGCCCCGTGCGCGCGCGCGCACACACACACACACACACACACCAGCTGAAGTCAGGTATCCATCAACCAGCCCATAAGGGAAGCTGAACATCTGGGTTTGGTTGTGGGTTGACTGCCGCGCCCAGTATTCGAACACATGCGGGCTTGAGCCCATATGGCTCCGTGCCCAGTAACGTTAACTCCAAGTTTTCAGGGCATGAAACATAATACTCTGCCCAGACAATCACTCCCGTTTTTTTTTTCTTCTTTGAATATGACTTTGCTAACAGCAGTCTGACTGTGAAGCCTGAAATTTAGCGGGCGTTAAGACATATTGTCCAATGATTTGTTAGAAAGGTAGAGCACTAGTATCTTTCAATTTATGCACTAAACTTACCCTGGTAATACTCCTATTTTTCTCTTTTTCCACAATAGTACTGTCATCATAATACACATTATCTAGGAATCTATATATTGCTACACTAGCCATTACTGTCTTAAGGTCGTCGATTTATCTAAAAATGTGAAGAGTTGTCTACTAAGTTTTCACAGCTTCGTCTCGAGTGCCCCTAATGGCGAGTCACAATAGGCCAGTTTTTATTTGCCACTTAACATCTTTGGGTACACGAGTACACTGACGACGCAGTCTTGTCCCAACCGTCGGCGCTGTGGGACGTGCGCCCAACACAAGGTATTGTTGTTTCACATTACTTGTAAGGACATTTACAGCAAAATCTTATCATGCATTACTACGTTCTGCCGTACTTCGATTTAATACAAGACACAGTATACTGCAGAGATCTGAATATAATAAATCCTTAATAAGCCAGTGTATTCTAGCATATCCGATTTGATTGGAACAGATCATCACACTTCGATGAGTATCAAGTTATACTTAATAGTTAGTTATTCTGCTAACTTACCGGAAACAGTGAACCGTGTTATTTTGCCGATAAGTTAATCGACAATATCTACTGTTCCCTTCGTCACCACGGCGTCACTTTGCGGTATGCTAGGGTCGGGGAGCCCCGTTCCCCTGGTTAGGATCCCCTGGTTAGGAGAATTCGGTAAGGTTGATTGGCTTTACTAGCGCATTTAGTGCCTTGAAGATGACGACAGGTATGAGCTTTCCTACGACTCTTGTGGGATTAGTGCAAATTAAAATTTCTTGTCCCTTCTCCATAAATGCAACAACTTTCTTCAATCCGAAAATCTCGTAACAAAAGGGGAACGACAAATATTCTAGTTGTCAAAATACTACTTGAGCCAACAACATTGTTGCTTAATCGGCGAGATAACCGCTTTTCATTTTGCCAAATATTTACCTTTCCATTTCAAGCCTAGAAGTTTAAGGGTGTTTAGCATTAGATGTAAAACTAATGCATAACAAAACTTGAAAATGACTCGTGGATTATTGTTTCTGTTGACGTTATGACTGCCAACTTACTAATTATGGAAAACCCAGGATTGTGTGGATAAACTTTACTGCTGTTAGCATGGCTGACCGTAACATTCATGGGCGGCCGGGGTCAGGCATAAAGGTTCCAATTCTGGTTGCGTCAGTCGGTCCACAGTCAACTTAGCTGTTCATCCTCCATTGGCGGTTGGTGACTGAGTTTGGTAAAGTGTGTGAAAGAAGAAACATGAGAGCAAATGTGAAGAAGAGCAAGGTTATTAGGGAGTTATTGGGAGTGCATTTGGCAGCGAATGGAACCATGGAAGCGGAAGCGAGTCACAAGGTGGGGGAGGGGGCGAAGGTTCTGGGAGCGTTGAAGAATGTGTGGAAGGCGAAAACGTTATCTCGGAGAGCAAAAATGGGTATGTGTGAAGGAATAGTGGTTCTAGCAATGTTATATGGTTGCGAAGCGTGGGCTATATATAGAGTTGTGCGGGGGAGGATGGATGTTTTGAAAATGAGATGTTTGAGGACAATATGTGGTGTGAGGTGGTTTGATCGGGTAAGTAATGAAAAGGTAAGAGATATGTGGCAATAAAAAGAATGTGGCTGAGAGAGCAGAAGATGGTGTGCTGAAATGGTTTGGTCACATGGAGAGAATGAGTGAGGAAAGATTGACAAAGAGGATATATGTATCAGAGGTGGAGGGAACGAGGAGAAGCGGGAGAACAAATTGGAGGTGGAAGGATGGGGTGAAAAAGATTTTGAGCGATCGGGGCCTTGAATATATAGTAGAAAGCGACTAGAGGGGACGGGAGCGGGGGGCCGGAAATCCTCCCCTCCTTGTATTAACTTTCTAAAATGGGAAACAGATATATATATATACATATATATATCTTTTTCTTTTAAACTATTCGCCATTTCCCGCGTTAGCGAGGTAGCGTTAAAAACAGCGGACTGGGCCTTTTTTGGAATATCCTCACCTGACCCCACTCTGTTCCTTCTTTTGGAAAATTAAAAAAAAACGAGAGGGGAGGATTTCCAGCCCCCCCCGCTCCCTCCCCTTTTAGTCGCCTTCTACGACACGCAGGGAATACTTGAGAAGTATTCTTAATCCCCTATCCCCAGGGATAATATATATATATATATATATATATATATATATATATATATATATATATATATATATATATATAGTTAATAAATGTCGATGATTAAGACTTTCAGTTGCCAGTGTCGTGTCAGTTAGCTTAGAGAAAAGGTTTAAAATTTAGGTAATCCTCACTTACGATCGGATCGTTTAATGGTTTCCTAATTATACAAGAACAAAAAACCGGCAAAAAGGGCAACTTTAACTCAAGGAATATCGCAAAACGGAAAAATTTATATATTTCTTAAAACTAGGAAAATTTACAAATACAACTGGAACATTTTTATGTTTATAATGGTCACTATTCATTATTAATCTCCCAGTGTTAGCCATAATTCTTATTCGTCTGTTTAAGTGAAAGCAGAATATGACTTTAGTGACCATCTATTCTTGTTTGCATTTCACTGGGTCTCAAATTTTGGGAGATGTATTTACTAGTCGATCATTTTTCGTTGATTTCATACTCCTTTGCACATTTTCATGCTGTCACAAACTGACGAAGTTACAAAACAGAAACGAGAGATGAAACAAGAAAGGATTATAAGTAATAGGGTCTTCAAGCGCTTTTGATCTGTATGGTCAGAGAAACGCATGTAATCCCCTTTTACACATGATTACGAGACACGTATTAATGGAAATATAAAACTCTTTCAAACAAGTAAAGCCTTACAGCTTCAACTACACTTTATCAATCACACCTGTCTCTAAATCAACATATACAATTCTACAAGAACTGCGACACATTCATCGACAGTAACAAATTTAGCTTCAACAACCACATCCTCATGTACACTTGAAATTCACTAAGAACCAAACCGTTACCTACATCAAACACACTTGCATTTACAAGGATAGAATCAACAACTTAAAGTACACTCTACAACTACCATATCTACTTTATCGTCTACATTTACATCATCTAAATGCATCTTTAAGATCACCCAAATTCTCATTTGCAAATTTATCTCTACATCTATATCTACAACTCGTGAAAGCTTCACCTACAACTATTGCATCTAAAAATACAGTTTCTACGACTACATGTTAAAACCAGCAAATGGCAGGTTACGCAAGATTTGAATTTTGAAATTTAACTGCCGACTGTCAGTTCCTGCAGGTACATATTTCCAGTTTCTCGTTCTCTTAATTATTTATAGACCAAATCTTTGATAATCTACACGTAGCCTTGATATAACATATTTCTTACGGCATCTGGTATGATCAAAGAATTTTCTGATAACCAGTCGTGATTCCCCGTTATGTCAAAATATGTCCCAAACTGCACTCCCCTTTAATCAAATTGTTACTTTTTGTATCCAGACTAACTTTTTGCAACACACTTACTCTATATTGGCATTCACCAAACACGTCATTCATACATACTTTGATTTCATATGAAAACTAACCAAAACTGCGAGAATTTCCTTTAGTAATATGGTGGCTTATAAATTCAAACTGTATGCAGACAATGTTGCGAAGGAAATAATATTATTATGGTCATTACTTTCATTATTATAATCTAAAATTGATGACGCTAATTGTGGGTTTCCTACAGTATCGACGCTATGCTTGAGGTGGGAAAAGAGTACGGTGGATGCTTTGAGGATGGTAAATTCCTCGTTCGCTGACGTTTGAGCTCACGGTTAGTTGGATGGTCATTCAGGTTTTAGGCCTATCAACCGCCGGGTCATTAAAGCTAACAAGGTCAAATTATAACCGCTCGAACAATCTTCAGCACTTTTTACAGGCAATAAAGATATCTCTAAGACCACTTAAACTCTATATATTTGGCGTATGTGGCGGAATCTGACTGATTGTCCGTTTCGGCTTTAGGTTTATCTACAAAACGAAAAAAAAAAAAAACATTGAAACAGGGATAACTCTACGAACGCATAATTTCACTTTTTATGTAGCCCTTGGCCCATTTGGAGTCCAAGAACTAAGGTATTATTCATATTTGTATATAAAAAAAAGTTAGCGAAGTTTGCAACTACGAATTGCAACGGAAAAATATGTCATTATTTTTCTGACTATTTGAATTCCATTTTATAATGCAAATTATCAAAATAACGAAAGTAAACCCTGTACGAACATGTACCAAGACATCCCACATGTTTGTATAAGTTACAAGGTGACGTGCAGTACATCATCACAATGTGACATAATGTTCTCAAATTTTTAATGTCTAATCATAGACCCACAACTATGTTACAACGTTATTCATGATGTGACGAAACTACAACCTTTAAGCAATGTTGTGTTAGGTGAGTGAATAGTTTCGATGCAAGTTTTCAAGATTAACTTTAATAGGCTTAATGTAAAAACTGTAGTCTTATGATTGGAAATCTTTTATATCTCTGTTTGGCTGATTTTCAAATAAATATGTTTCTCCTGTTAAGAGAACTGCCACACACCTCGAATCGGATCAGCTGTATTCATAAAAAGCCTATCTTTACTCATTTCGAAATGAAAACACATTGGAACTCAATCTCTTTCTAGGTGAAGAAATCATTGACCTAGATATTGCAACACAATATACCACCGTTAGTTGAGACGTAAAAAAGAAAGAGTTTGAAGTGAGTATTGCCAGAGATAATAATAGATATCTTAAAAGATTGTTTAAATATATCAGCAATAAGAAACATATATAGATTGGGTTAAGCCTTTAGTAAACGAAGATGGGGAACCCATTGTGGATGACAGCAAGAAAGCAGCGACACGAATTTTGAGACACTGATACCAGAATTTAACGTCACAGTTAGAGAAATACGAACACAGATAAGTTGAAGACTGAAAGTCCAGGTCCTGGTCGTTTCTATCCACGAGTAATTAAAAACGTCAAACACGAAATTGCTAAACCGTTAACCTATATTTCCAATAAATTTCTCCAGGATGGAATAGTGCCGCAGGACTGGAGACTGGCAGACATTTCCCCCGAATTCAAAAAGAGAAGCCGCGAATTGCTTAGCAATTTTACTTATATAAACTTCCGTAGTTGATAATTATTAGAGATAATATCGTAGCCTACCTGGAACAACACACTCTGATCAATAATACATATCAGTTTTAGACGGCGCATATCATGCTTTACAAACATCCTTGAATTTCATCATAAATCATTTAATAGCAACAAGAAAAAAGTAAAAGACATTATATTTCTGGATTCCCACAGAGCATTCGACGTAGTCTTCCACCTTAAACTGATACATAAAGTCAGGGGCCTAAGGGATTACTGGTTGCATAGGAAATTGGATTGAAGCATGGTTATGTGATAAGAGGCAGAGTCGTAATGTATGGTGAATCATCAGTGTTCACCCGTCACTATTGGGGTATTTAGGCCTATATTTTTCATCCTTTATATGAACGATACTGACCTAGACGTGAGGCTGAATAACTTACTGTCCAAATTTGCAGATGACACAAAGATCGGCAATGCCATATTAACTGAAGACAAGCTAATAGAGGATCTAAATAAAATCGCTGAACTGTCTAAAAAAAAAAAAAGTGGCCATTTCCATTTAACGTCAATAAATCTTAGGTGTTACAAGATACCCCAACAATATTTTCTATAATGAACTGATGGGCGACAAGATAAAGGACACCCCGAGTGTGAGGAATCTAGGGGGCACTGTCTCCAACAACTTCAAAATCGCCTAGCAATGTAATGAAGCTGCCCAAAAAGCAAGTAGAATGATAGGATTTATAGAAAAAAAAATGAAACAAAAGCAAGGATGTGATATTGCCTCTATACCTAAGTCTACTTAGACCACCACCTCGAATATGTTGTACAGTTTTCGGCACCCTACTTAGGCAAGGACATTCTTAGGCTGGAATCAGTGCAGCAAAGAGCAACTAAATTGACTCCATTCTTGCGTAACAAACCGTGAGGTCAGATTGCGAGAATGAAACTTGTTCTCTCCCTAAGCAAGAAGCTTCTCCTTGTCAAATTAATAAAATGTTTTGAAATACTTAAAGGATTGAAAAACAATGATACTGAAATACCTTCACAACAGCGTCAGCACTACCAATGAAAGGCAACGGACTAAAACGCAGAGGTCGCAGAGTTGATATGGATTGTGCGAAATAACAGATAAGTGGAATAAGCTCCCAGATAATGTTACCCAGAGCAAAGCAAAACCCCTGATATTCTAAAAAAAATTAGGCTTGATCATCTCACTCGTTACTCTCCGTTATTGAATAATTCATTTAATCATCATAACTTAGTGATATACTATGCTACTTCCCAACCAACCATCTCCCCCTGGCCATGCTGCTGCACCTTACCAACACATTAACCCGTGTCACCTGCTTTGAGAAAGTAAGAAGTATGGTATCATTCAACATCAGGAGTAGTATAGACATGGTAAGTCGAAAGGCCGGAGCTCACGTTTATTCGTACTATTGTAAGTAAAACACAAAAAGAAAAAAAAATATTAGATGCATGACATTCATGTTCATTCTACCGTATGACTTTCCTATAAAAATCTCCTTCAGGCATATAAACCTTGTAAAGTATTTTTTCTACATGTTTCCCATCTGGCGTGTTGCCAGAGAGAGAGAGTGGAAGGTGGAGAGAAAGCCTTTGCTTTTCTCTTTTCCTATACTGTTTTCCAGGCGACAGCATTCTTTTTTTCTTTCTTTAGTGTTAAAGCCAAACCACCTCGCTTGGATCTTGGGTCTGTGTATCCATTCAGGTAGCTGTCTTCTCCTGCTGCCTCACCTACACGTGAGCATTTGTCTTCACAAACATACAAATCTCAATTTCGTACGTAACACCCGACAACACGTAACTTAAATAACCCGTTATTCATAACCGTAATTTCCTGCGCTACACGCTATCCCTGCCAGTAGGTAAAATCTCGTAAGGACGCTGTCATGAGGTTGTGTTGCAAAACACTGGCCCTTCCTTCCTCATGGCATAACCTTGACGCAGGTACTTGTTATTATGTGTTCTCTTTCTCCAAGGCGACAAGTTTAGTTTGGTATTCTATTAAGTACAAGGTGATCCACACCCATGGATTTACATACGAAAATAATGAATAAACATGTTAGAACATCAGGAGGCATATCCAGATGGAAATCGAGTGACTATCACAATACTGTGGCCGCTACAAACAGGCATTACGCACTGAACGAATAACTATGTAAAGGATCTGTAATTTTTCTCAAATTTTGCCTTCCAGATGTTGTGGGCGAGGTTGGTGTCCATGGCGGCCGTCGCCATGGCTGTCCAGGATAGGGAAGCGTCGCGGGCGTGCTTCCACCACCCGACTGAGGGAGGTACGGTGTACAGCTTCCAGGAACTAGACTTGCGAGAAACCAAGAACATCTCGCTCAGTGAATTCCGGAATAAGGTGAGTCACTTGATTAGTCAGCTGTGACGCGTACCCTGCAAGCTCACTAGACAGCTACCCTTATTACTGTACATCAGGATAATGCTTCAATTCACCCCAATTCGCGTTCGTATTATAAGCTGCTGTGTCACCTAGTTTGCATACTTATACACTCTCCATTTCTGGCAGTAATTTTTTTAATAGTTCCTCGACAGTATAGTGAATATCTAATAAATTCTATATCTGGTTGAAAGCTAAAATTTCATATATATATATATATATATATATATATATATATATATATATATATATATATGTATTATTCTTTATTATACACTGGCGCTGTCTCGCGTTAGCGCAAGGTAACATACGAAAGAATGGCCCAACCCACCCACATACAAGTGTATATACATACACGTACACACACGCACATACACATACTTAAACATTTTAACGTATATATATATATATATATATATATATATATATATATATATATATATATATATATATATCTTTTTCATGCTATTCGCCATTTCCAGCGTTAGCGATGTAGCGTTAAGAACAGCGTTAAGACAGCACGTCGACCTCGGTATACCACATCGTTCCAATTCACTCTATTCCTCGCGCGCCTTTATGTATATATATATATATATATATATATATATATATATATATATATATATATATATATATATATATATATCTTTTTTTATGTCCTCGTTGATAGACGGGAAAGAGTTGTCACGTCAAGGACCTCCTTACTCCAAAGGTGTCCATATTTCCCTGCAGCGTGGAGTGCATGCTAAAGGCTACAGGAGTCCCATAAAAATGATTCTGGGATAACATTAAACATATCAGAACTCACATGATCAACCTCTTCTAACCTTCCGTCTCGGGTATCTATCAATTACTCTTGAAGGCATTTATACTGGGATTCAAATCAACTAATCTCGGAACATTCCCTGACGATTTCAGGGGCATCGAAGTTGAAGGTTTCCAACAAGTATCCCTAACCTTTCTTCTAATGTTGTCAAAGTTATTCAATCATGGTAATTCAGTCAGCCGAGTGACTGGTTTTGATAAAAAGATTTATAATTAAGCCACAATAAGATAGAGATCCTTCTTGTCTGGAAGAACCATTTCCATTGGAAAGCCAGACAACAGATGGCTAGTGTAGGCTAACTGCACTTTTACATTGTTTCAACTGGAACGTTATCCAAATATGATACTGATTTAGTTTCATTTCCCTACAGGTGTTGCTAATCGTCAATGTGGCCACCTACTGAGGCTTCACTGGCCAATACTACGACTTGAATGCGCTACAGGAGTCCTTCAATGACTTTGAGGTTCTGGCCTTCCCATGCAACCAGTTTGGTTTGGTAAGTGTTGACAAGATTACTGGATCTGGTTTAAATTCAATAAATTCAAACTATCCCTGAGAGTCTCGAAGATATGCCTAGATATGCCTAGACATAAGTTTTCGAGATTTAGCCAAATTCAAATCGCGTGAGCATAGCTGATGCTTAAATTGTTCATTTCCATAGCCAGAAAGCACGTTCTCGTTGAACATAGGTTATATAAACCTGAGGTATGAAGAGATCCACTGGTACTCAGGGTCTCACCAATCAAACAACCGTGTAGGGTAGTGGTATCTTTGAAACAAATGCATCCGATATGTTATCAAGCCTCGCTAGTGTTGTCAAGTTTGTTTGGATCATAACGATACGTTGTCTTTGATCACTTCAATGAGAAACAGAAATTCTGTGTATGTGAAAAGTGAATCTTGGACATTTCGAAGGAAGTTTTTAAATACGTTCTTTTTTTATGGTTGAATTATTTTCATTTTTAATGCTGAAGGAAAACTCAAAATCGATTCTTCACCGAGAAAAAAATCACCCTCATCCATACCAGCAGAACTTGAACTTTATAAAACATATTAAACAAACGAGCACACGACTCTTTAACTATATAGCAACATCCGTTCCCATTAGATGGTCACCAAATCTAGATGCTAAAAAATAATCCTGGAGTATTTTGTAATGTATATAAGGTTTGAGTTACCAAGCACAGAGAGATAGGTTCATACCCTTCCTCTGCGAGGCTATAAATGAGAAGCGAGGCTATATATGAATTGGCTACCGTAAAAGTGCGAATGTGCACCTGCATGTTGCTGTGGTAATAAAAAAATCTCAGTAGAGTAGCCATTTTTTCGACTTTGTCTTGCATTTTCCTGATGTCATGCATAGAATATAACGGAAACTATATCAGTCAGGATAAAGAGTTCTGAATAAGTGTATGACTGAATAATGTCTTCAGCATTCTGCTGTAGTCTGCGATTGCGATGGGGAATATATAATGCCTCACAGTTAGAAGTCATGATCGTCATTGCTAATCCCCTTTTATAGGCTATACAATCAATGATATAAAGAATAAGGTTCTGTTAAAATTGTGGTTAATCTTATGAATAGCATATACATATAAAACTAGTTTTTCTTATTTTTCCTTTATCTTTTTCCATATTTCATTGTTACTAACTTAAACCCCTGATTTCAACCGGGCAACAGCAAGAGCCGGCGGGTAACAGCGAGGAGCTGATAAATGGTATCCAGTTCGTTCGTCCAGGGAAAGGCTTTCAGCCGAACTTCAACATGTTCAAAAAGGTTGAGGTGAATGGGAAAAACGAACATCCCCTGTACACTTATCTCAAGGTAAGAAAGTGATAGATAACCAAGACGTTGAGTTCTGAGACAGGAACAAAGAAGACATAGAAGGTTAAGGATAGAAGAAAGTTATGTAGAAGAGGAGGAAAATTAGGAAAGAAAATAACATGTAAAGTGATTTAACAGAAGACGAATTCTCTAATAAAACTACATAATGTACTTATCTTTATACAAATTCTATAGCTTTACGCTGAAAACCTTTAACTAGACTATATAGACTGGTTGTAATTCAAACGTGTTAAATAGCATGCAACGTAGTCGATATTAATTCATTTGTTTGTACGAACTTTCACATTATAAGCTTTTTTTTTTTTAAGTGTTTTTTTCTTGTGAATGTCTGTAAACGTTGTTGGTTTCATCCCAACAGGCTTACTGTCCTTCCACTCGCCAGAGCTTCGTGTCATCAGAACACCTCTACTACGGTCCCTTTCAGAACAATGACATCCGCTGGAACTGGGAGAAGTTCCTCGTCACCAGGAGCGGCAAACCTTACATGCGTTATGACCCAAGCACTCCACCAAACCAGATTAAGAATGATATAATGTTCCTTTTGCAACAAGAGGCCTAATTAGACTACTTGCAGGGTTGTACTTTAGTCTCGAGGCATGTTAACAGAAACAAATGAAGTAAATTAATAGAATTTATCCGCTGAAGTTTCAACGTCTCCATTCCCAGCTGTCTTTCCGCAACAAGCCGGTATACGCGGATTTAGCATAGCCTAACATGATGAAAGCGTTGCCATAAACCAGAGGGTGGGTGACGGTGGAAAGTGGAGTCGTAAACCTGGGCCCGGTCTTCAGCGCATTCAGCTGGACCCAGGTTGAGCTCCCCAAGTCAGGCTAGGACAAAATCGTGGCTACCGGATATTACAGAAACTGCCGACTGTACTGTTTTAATAAAATATAGTTAGGTCTTGATATTGGTTTTTCTTTTAGTTAACCCTTCATACACAATAATTCTCTGTTCACTTACTGTTAAGGTCAATAGAGATGTTTACCAGCGATCACCACATCATTATAAGAGTTGCATGTCATTTGATATTATCGCAATGTGTCCATGTGGTAAAGGTATGTGAATCCCTTTGTGTAATATAGATTTTAAAGCGAATTATCTTCACTGATCGAATGATTCATTTATCTAAAAAATGTAAGTACACTGGGGAACTTCTTAGTGCAAAATTCTGTAACAATTTTCAGGATTAAGATGAATACCTGTCCTGATAATCCATGGCAATCAGTCTAGCGTGGAAACATCTAGGATTTTGGAAATCATTGAAGTAGTTACAGGCTAATGATATCTGGAATTTTATGAGTCCTATATTATGTTCCTCAAAGGAGCGATCATGATCAAAGAATTCTGTAAGAAATAAACAAGTCGATGACATTAAGAATTTACAAGTACCCTCGGTACAGCTACAAGGATAGCCAGGATACACACTTGTATACTCCAAGAGGTGAGCCACATTTCAACAGCTGTCTTCATTTATCAACAGGACACATTTGAAGTGTCAGGTTCACGTATCTCACCTCCTCTTTGAGACATTAACAACCACATATTGCAGGGTTAGAACCCATGCAGTTGTTGAAAAGTTTTTATACTCCTCTACGACGCCTGTTTTTGAATCATTACTCGCTAGTGTCACTTCCAAAAGTTTCCGACCGTTCGAGCGCATGATCTATTCAGCGAATATAAAGAGGTCTCAATTTGTCTGGCACTAGGAACAGGTTTGATAAGTTTGTTTAGAGGAGGGGTGCCACTCGAACACCTTCCATAACACGCAGGCTTGCCGCATTGTCAAATGACACCAGAGCATTACTGATAAAAGATGATAAGGCCGGACGTCGATGAGGACCATGCACGCGCTCTGCCATTATGTTATTCTCGTTACCATAAGACCGACTCGTTAAAAAAGGTTATATATATGTATATATATATATATATATATATATATATATATATATATATATATATATATATATATATATATATATATATATATATATGAGACTTTAAAACTATTTGTCAATCAACGAGAATTCCTCACCATGGGTAACTTTTCGCTAACCTATGTAGGTGATCTGATTGACTAGGTTAGGTTAGGTGTTTCAGTCTCCCCATCACCCAATCATACCTCTGAGGCTTCATGATCAGTATTCACCAACGCCCTCTAACTCAATCCCACCCTCGGGAACTTTCAAAATGGCTTCATTTTTTGTATCTGTTGCAGCCCACTTATTCTTGCTAATCTGAGTATACGGAGAAAAGCAAAACATCGAAATTATCACACAATAAAAAACACTGTTTGGCGGTATATTCTCTAATCTCTGGCATATAGCAGCATAAAAAGTTAAAGAAAATATAATAATTACAGAGCATTTAGTTTAATGGTATTTCTGCTAAAGTCATCTGTCTTCTTTTCATCGCTATCGCAATAACATGATTCTGATCATTCCCACTATCATGAACGACCCGAAAGGGATTCAATGCTCTGCTACTACCTGCATTCCTTCTTCGTATCTTTTTTTTTTTTTTATCATTTCTATAGGCTCCAGGATCCCTTTTGTGTGGAGATCCTGTGGCTGCGATCCAATCAGAAGCAGGGAAAAAATGGACTCATTCTAAAGGATTCCATCATTCCCTGCTCTCGACTGTAAAGCAACCTCAAGAGTCTCAGGAGCCCAAATAAAGAGATTATGGGGTTTTCCTTCACATAGGCTTCGTTTTTGAGCTATTCACTGACGCTAGCGGACTAGGAATACGATCAGTAGACATAGATTGGGGAACTGAAGGAACCTCGACAGGGTACCCTGTATGTACAGATTTTACGTAAAAGGAGCTATTGTGCACTGTAAATTCGACTAGTCTTCGTTACTCTCACGACGTGGGAAAGAAAAAATGTAAACCTTCTGCCACTGCTCTCTGGGTAATTTGATAACTTCTTAAACACAATATCCAACTAACACAATATGTAGCACCTATTATATCTGTGTACTGGAAAGAGAAGCTTGCCAGTCTCACAGTGTCTTACATCTCGCTATGCATCAGCTAAATTCCTGAACTGCCGAGGGTGGCCGGATTGACTCACATCCCTCGGCTGAGATACTCACTGTCCAGGTGCCTGTTCATCAAGGTCACTTAAACTAATCACTGACACTGTCGCCCTCCAGCTGGACCGACATCTGAACGCAGTCGTCACCCAGCCTGCGGACGGGCGGGACGTGCACCTCAGACTTCCCAGGTACTATCTCTACATCCCTTTGGTAACTGTATATAGTAACGGAATCCAGATGATATAACGTTTATGGTGCTATACTAGCGATTTACTGGTAAATCCACTTACTGGTTTCAACTTCTTGCTGTGGATGACAATGAAACGTGGATCTACAGAAATAGAATTATTACGAGAGTCCAGATGACCGAAAGCAAGCCTACTTAAATGAGAATAGGGTGTAAGAATACTGGTGAGGCGAGGACCGAGAACATTAAGAGTTACGACATCAATATAAGTTGTTCAGTTAACAGCATTCAGGGTACATTTCCATTACAACATATCATCATATTCTCACTGGCATGAGATGTGCGACAGACGCTCACTGTGGTCAGCGGAGGGTGGGAAAGGCGGGGGATGGAGTTAAGGAGCAGGATATGTTAGAGATGAAAGAGTGTATGAATTTGTGGACTGAAGTATCGATGGATGACTGAATAAACAAACCTGATTTATAGCGGGATACGGTTTATGAGGCAGAGGCAAACAGTAAGGCACTTAACCATTACTGAAAGTATGCGTGATGGCCACAAGAAAATGCATGAGAACCATTTACCTGTATGACGCTCTTCGCTGTAGGTAGATTTATTCAACACGTGTTGAAGACGTATCCCACTGACAGGAATTAGATGACACCTGTGAGAAAAAAGGACAATCACAACCGAGTTAAATGAAATCTACGAATCACATAATGGCCTCACAGGTAAGCTGTTCGACCGGTAAACCTTCCATAGGCCATTTGCCAACGAACCAAATCCTCAGACTTCATTTGTGGACATGACAACAGATTACGTAATGCCTGAAACACCTATGCTTTCACATCGTGTTATCAAATTATTGTACTTATACATGGACGACAGAAACCTTTTGTCTGCTGTTCAGAATGTTGTGGGCGGGGCTGGTGTCCCTAGCAGCCATGGGCGTGGCTGCCCAGGACCCTATGGCGTCACGGGCGTGCTTCCACCACCCGACCAATGGACGCACCATCTACGACTTCGAGGAGCTGGATCTGTTCGAGCGCAAGAACGTCTCCCTCGCTGACTACACCGGCAAGGTAAGTCTCAGGCATAATTGAATGGAGCCGCTAAAACTCCCATTGGCATGTTCGACCTTGTGACTCGTTTCCAAAATACTTTGCAAAGGTCGGTGAGAACGTCTGCCGAGTTTTTCTTCCATTCAAGTAACACATCCCAGTTTTAGATGATAAAATAAAAAAAGATTATAAAGATAACGTTCTGTATCTGTCATTAATTTCACTGTAATTCTATCTTTGGGCTACCTGTATATCCTTCCGGGCAGAGTTGTTCGTTTGCTGAGCCCAAAGCCCCACCTTACATCTTGGCTTGCCCTATGAATGCGGACGGGGACCTGACCGCAAGGTAAAACTCACTGTTTCCTGAATCCTCGAATCCCTCTCCTGTGAAGCCTTGAATCACCCTATCGTGAACCATCGTGACACGGTTATGCGACGCCTCGAGCCACTGTCTACAGAAACCTAGATGTACCGTCCTATGAATCCTCAAGCAGCTAGATAGTAAAGCCTTGAAAATCTTAAGAGTTAGGGCCTCTCAAGTCAATGTGGAAGGAAGCGAGTGTTTCAGGGGTCTCTTCGAGGCCCAGTTCGAGTATGGTATTCTAATTCAACTTTCAGACGTAAAGCCGTTTGGCGTCCAGAATTATGATGATGATGATGATAATAATAATAATAATAATAATAATAATAATAATAATAATAATAATAATGAGTAATAATAACAATAATAAAACATATGGGGTGCATTTCTTTATATATTCCCTGCAGTCCTTAAACTTGAAAACTGACTCAAAATTACCTATGCACAATTCCATCTTGATGTGAAAAAAAATATAACCCCCATTATTTTTAAGCATGACCTCCAAAATGGAAAGGATGCATTGTAATTGGATGTACAGATTTGGGATGAGTTAAGCACCAAACGAAGTAAAGCACATATATTCTTAAACACTTACTCAGTATGCAGTCATGAGATTATCTTCAACTCCATCCGTTGCCTTGGGTAATTATTATGCAGCGAAGTGTCCTGAGCGTTTTTACTACTTATGGGGTAAATTTTGTTACGCCATTTTCTATATAGGCATGCAGCAGCGTAGTATGAAAAATAGCAGACGACTGAACGTGAAACTCAGCTTGTCACAAATCCCATCTTTCGACTGGTCGACAGCTACCTTTGCACACACATGGTCTGAAAAACAATGAATAGATTTCTTGGTTCTACAAATATCAACCACATTGATGTAACATAGAATAAGTGAACGTTCCATTTGAACCAATCTCCTGCTGAAGCACAAGGAGAACATCAAGAGAAGAGTTACTTGTCTCAATCAGTGTTCAAAATGGCTCCAAACTACATAATAAACACCTTAGGGTCGGGAGGAAGAATCCCAAAAATGGTCTATTCTTATATTTCAACCCTTACCGTCTGTTTCCCCCGGCGAGTTTCACTCACTTACTCAACCCTGGAGCAGGGTGGGCCACGACCTTGGTAGAAGCCGAGGTCACATGTGTTTAGCATTAGTTTGGTAATCTCGTAAAAAAACGCAAGGCTAGCTGTATGACATCACTCACCAACAACTGCCTCACGAACCAAGTGTATATCAAACATCTCGTCTTTGTTTAACTCCCAGTCGCTGAGCTGTTTGTTCACCCCACACTTAAGGTCTTCCTGAGCTCTTTGTGCTACCATCTGCACGAACATCTGCAAGTACAGTAACACTTATGATCATCTATTACTCTCAAACACCTGTTAAGAAATATGGCTCTTACTGTCCTTGCTTAACAACTCTCCTCCTCTTTTCGATAAGTTGTCATTTTCCACCTCATTAACCCTACGCTATATATATATATATATATATATATATATATATATATATATATATATATATATATATATATACATATCCGTACTAGCTTACTTTCTATCTTTGTCATTTTCCTCTCCATAAACTCCCCGCTATACACAATAACTAGTTACGAGTTCGTTATGCGTGTTCGATATGCTGTATAGGAGGTAAAGATCGATGCCTTATAATGTTAACTTTCTTGTGATTTCTCTAAACTTGTCCTTCTTACTGTTAACGCAGTGTTCTGATGCTCATGTGCACCACTACTCAAAATACCTGATTCTCTCAAAGCCTTTTTTTTTTTTTCACCCGCAGGTGGTGCTGATCGTCAACGTAGCCACCTACTGAGGCCTCACTTCCCAGTATCACCAACTGAATGAGCTACAGGAGTCGTACAACAACGTGGTGGTCCTGGCGTTCCCCTGCAACCAGTTTGGGAAGGTGAGCGGTAGGGAGGGAGGTCCTCGCTCGCTGGTGTCAGGGGCGGGTCGAACCATAGTCTTATGGCTCTCTTATCCTCGGATTCAAAGTTATATATATATATAATATGTGTGTGTGTGTGTGTGTTTGTGTGTGTGTGTGTTTGTGTATGTGTGTGTGTGTGTTTGTGATGGAGAAGTTTTACATCGAGTTGCCACGTCTCTTAATTTTGATCATCTCACCATGCCTATACTCCTATTTGTGTACATACACACTCATGCAAGTCGTAAGGAAAGAATGAACACCTGGGTTGCGTGTGGGCCGACTTCCGCGCCTTGGATTCAAACGCAGGCCGGTTTATTCTAACTCAATCATTAACGCTGACCACTACACTATGGAGGCCCGCGGTGTGTGTGTGTGTGTGTTGTGTGTGTGTGTGTGTGTGTGAAGAAAGTAACACTTACGGTTATATATCTTGCAGTCTTTAGCAGCTGACTACAAATCTGTTATACAAATAATTCTAAAACGTCATATTACGGTCGGTACAAACCACCAACTCTGCCCCGCGCAGTAACAGACCCATCATGACCTCCAGCTCTGACGTCACTCAACAAGGTTCATCCGCCACTCTGGTTACCAAGGGTGGGGTGTGATGGTCGTACCCAGGCCTTAACCGTCGTTCCATTACGACAATACCCATAACGACTCCAGATGTAAAGTCGTCGTCTTTATCATTTTAATCCATTATATCACTCGTGTAGGGACCGTCCTCCGCCTTGGGGGGGTGGGGGGGACAGGTGATAAAGGCGCAAACAAGACGTTAGAACGCATACGGGAAGTACCCATGATGCGCCTCAATAAGATAATGGCTCATGGCAACCCGGGCGTCACATGACACCACTACTTACATACTGCGACTGGTCGAGAACTTCGCCGAGGCCGACACTTGCTTCTCTTTTTTTTTTTTTAGCTCACCTGACCAAAGGTCATGCGAGCTTTTTATCACACCTTGTCCGTCATCATTTGTCTACTAGCGTCCATCGTCACAACAAAATGTCACTCTGAAACTACTGGGTCACTTTGTATGTTATGGGAAGGGTGTTACACTTGTGTTGCCCCGTGTCATATCCTTGTTTGTGTACCATGTCTTTGTTCTCATGTGTATATACACACACACATTCAAGCCTATGCCAGGTACCCATTTACCCACTAGCCCCGAGGCTATGGCCCGAATATCGCGCCCGGGATTCGAACCCGGGCGGGCTCGTGCGGGACAAACCCAGGTGGGCCCGTGCGTGAATCATGGTCAGTGATGTTAGCCACTTACCCTTCGTTAAGTCCTTGTGTGTGTGTGTGTGTGTGTGTGTGTGTGTGTGTGTGTGTGTGTGTGTGTAATCATTACTTACAGGTAATATAATTTTGTTAGTAATTAAATCACCGTAAGCAGTGTGGCCATAGTTGAACAATCTTTCTCTAACAACACGTGAAATTTTAATTTCTTCTACAACTCTTGCTTTCAAGCCATTCTTATGTGTGTTATGAGGTGTGTGTTATGAGGTGTAAAGTTTCCTTCAAGGATTCATAGCGAGTGGTTGTGGCCACATGATGATGCAATGCTTTCTTCCGTATACATAATTTATGAGATATTTTTTTACATACATTCAAATTAACATTCATAATACGCTGGCTACACATGCAGAGAGTACGGATTGATACTTATCATACAGGTGACTTGTTTCCTTACATTAATGCATAGCTACAGACCTGAGTTGAAAAATGTATTGACCATGGGTCGTAACTTGTCGAGTATATTGAGTCGACTTCCTATTTGTCGATTGTCTGCAGCTTTCGGACCTCAAACATTACTCTCACCCCAACAGCAAGAGCCGGCGGCCAACGGGGAGGAGCTGCACAACGGCATCAAGTACGTTCGCCCCGGGAGCGGTTTCGTGCCCAACTTCACCATGTTCAAGAAGATTGACGTGAACGGCGAGAATGAACATCCTCTCTATGCCTACCTCAAGGTAAGGTGAAATAAAAGGGGAGACGCTACGAGAGGAAAATAATGAGAAAGTGTAGTTGCCATCTAGGCTTGGGGGGTGGGGAGGGGGATGAAGAGAGAGGCAGGGGAGGGAAATTACATATTAAGGTAAAGCTAGCCATTATTCTACCTGTGAAACGCGTTAATCATACAAGAAGTAGAAAATAAAAAATTACTTGGGTCAGAAGTTTTCTTCGTAAAGAAAAAACTCCTAATTCAACAAACCGCATTGTGTACTCGTCACCATTCGCAGAAACAAAGGAGACAGGAGGTTGGAGGCTGAGCAGATAGAGGACCCACTGTTACTGAGATTCAGTCACGGCCAAACAACTGTTGCTTCACATCGATTCTGGTCATCTTCGGAACGCAGAAACTCTCTCGACATTGGTCATACCTTTTCTGAAATAAACCATAAATTCATTCCCAATATTTTCCCTTTCTTGAATACTAATAATCATATAAATAGCGCTATGTCAGTCTTAACAGATAATGTTATCTCTTGCCGCATAATTATTTACTCTCCTTTCTTAGAAATTAAAACACCCACGCATTAAATACTTTCCAGAACATTGACAATGTCTTAACATTAATAAGCATATTCCATTTTCACGTTACCACTTTTACCCATCGGGCTATCAAATACTTCTTAAAAACTAAATTTCTTACTAGTACCAATGTATTCGCCCTCGTACCATATACCTTTACTCTTTTGACGCTTTGGCAAAAATTGAATATCACTGTCAGAGATCAGGTTCTTATGCTCGTCTGTTTCTTTTAATACTTTTGAAATATGCGTAAATTCCTTTCTGAGAAAATCAGCTTCAACCTGACACGTCAGGTTTGCTCCTAAAGGCCATCATATTCACCAGTGTTCTAAAAATATGAATCACTTTCCTACAAAATATTGTACCCAAGCTCAGTAACTTTTCCGCCATGGGTATTCCCCATCGTATAACTGTTTGATGTTATCATCATATAGTACCATCTCTTGGTAGGCTCACTGGCCTGCCAATGATGGACACTCCTACGTTAACTCGAGCAGAGTTACGCGTTGTCGGCTAGATAAGACCGTCACACTTGTGGTGTGTTATCCCAGCCGAAGTTGGTACCCACACATCAACCACCCATAGGAAGGATGAACAGCTGGGTGGGCTGTGCGCTGTCTGCCTAAGGCCATTTAACTACATTTTTTTCTTTCTTTAACAGGCATATTGTCCCCCAACTCGCCAGACCTTCGCGGACCCGGACTATCTCTTCTACAGTCCTCTTCGGAACAATGACGTCCGCTGGAACTGGGAGAAGTTTCTCATCACGAAGAACGGAAAGCCCTACATGCGCTACGACCCCCGCACCAGCATAGAGGACATCAAGAATGACATTACATTCCTCTTGCTACAGGATGCCTAGGGACCATTAGATATTCCCTACAAGTAACCACATGTTTATGCCTACGTCTCGCCAGTCTCTAATAAGTCGATAAGAAGTCAAAGTGCTTTGCATTCCATTAATATATAAACTTTCCTCGTCTGCCTTGCCTTATTTGTCCCGTGGGTTGCCAGTGGACACGACCTCACCAAATCTAACTTGATGAAGGTGTTGCCGCAAACCAGAGGGTGGGCAACGCTGGAGAATAGAGCACAACCCTGGGTTCGGTCTTCAGCTCATTCAACCGGACCCAGGTTGGCTCCTTTTGGTTAGGTTAGGTTAAAGGTCTTGGCTTCTGGCAATTACCGCAACCTCTGGGATCCTCGCTCTAATAAATGCATTTAGATCCATACATTAATATCTTTTATCTACCCTAAATTGAAAACTTATACAGTATATCCCTAGACATATTTTCGTTCGCAATCTGGTTTAATCATGTTGGTACAAGGATGCTGACAGAACAAACAAGAAAATATATAAAATAATTTATTCTTCGGGGTATCTGTCTTTCACTAGCGGTATAGGACAAGCAAAAGTAAATCTAATTCTAGCCATGGAACATGCAGTGATTGTCGCTAGATACGCTACGTCTATACCCAGCACGGAGCCTTGTCAATCGTCCCACTCTCTCTGCGAGATGACATGCAGTGAGGTATTTCTTTTTCACTACAGGCGTCACGGTGGACGCTCCTGGCGTATTTTGTAAAAACAACGTCGAGGTGAATGTGAGGAAAGTTGATGTCGACCACAGAGATGGGATGTCGGTGACCAGGGACGTAATAGCATTGATACGAATACTTACAACGTCATAAATCTCAAAAGACATCCAGTATAGTGCGAAACAAATTAAGAGGACAGGACTCATTCAGATAAAGCGTACGAATGAAATACTTTTACAACAAGAAAAGGCACTTGAACTCACCTAATCTCTCCTCTGTGCACGCCAGTGAAGATACCCATAAGTCTACTTCACTGATGGATCGACAACCCGGGAAAAACGAGTTAATAAAATTTCAGTTAAACTCACATTTCCAATGCTCTCTTGACTCTATCATAGCCCTATAAGCTAGGCGGTTACAGAATGACTACTAAAAATATCAAGGATAGTAAAGTCACGTCTACATTATTAACTACCCGAAAGTCTCACACAACACAAACG
The DNA here is from genome assembly GCF_036320965.1 of Panulirus ornatus. NCBI lineage: Eukaryota > Metazoa > Arthropoda > Malacostraca > Decapoda > Palinuridae > Panulirus > Panulirus ornatus. The sequence continues at coordinate 53,824,437 of NC_092235.1, read as the reverse complement.
TGGGTCGTACTTTATCAGTTCCTCATTACGTATCATTGAAGAGTTAAAAACACTAATTTTACACTTACCTATATGTAAATCAAGTCTCCCATGCAGTAAAACTCAAGCTACACTTAATAATATTAATTTCCTCCTGAAAGCTAATATACGAAACTAATTGACAATACTTCCAAACTGTGGTTAAATTTCCTGAAATTAACTAGTATTTCCTTTCTAAGAAAGTTCTTTCCCTTTCATGCTACAGTAAGCAGTAAAAAACATAAACTAATTCTTCACTCAAACTTTTTTCTCTTGTTTTTAAATGACAACCAGCTACACATCTGTCAGCAACCCTGATTATGTTCTACTCACCTTCAAGAATTTACTGTTTTACAATCTCATCAAAGCGCTAACAACGATTGCTACTTTCACCACATTTACAAAGAGATAAAGCATTATCACTTACTTATGCAAGTCTAAATACGCGAGCATTAGCAGGTACTGTATTTCGAAGCGTGCGCAGTCAGTACCCACTGAGATAAACGGTTACCAGTTTCCCCACTACTCCGCCAGGGGTGCCACTATCACAGAAAAAAAAGAAATATTACTACAGCACATGCAGATATGATATTATGGAAAGTTTATAAAATTTTATCAATGCACGCAGAAAAAAGTTCTAAGCGTAATATATTGTTTTCCTACGTTCTAACGGCCAGCATGTATCACATGGCTCTTTTCGACTTCATTCATGTTTGTATCCATCTGCTTTCATCAGAGGACTATACATGAGCTGTATTCATAGGCCATAACAAGGTTACACCTATGTGTTTTTCACAGGTCTGTAATTCATCTTCAGCCATATGCGTACACTACACAATCCACTAGTTATTCTCATCTCATAAACCTACGTTTATCACAAGGTTCTTTCCACCTTTATTAAGAACATTATCCGCTTGCCTGTATCACTTGATTAAATCCATCTGCTTTCATCAGAGATCTTTATGAATCTACTCCTTAATCCTCTTAACCGTGTCTAGAAATATTTCCATCGCATACAACATAAGACACCGGTTACAGAATCCTTTCCATCTACGTGCCATCAAAGGTCCTAGCATCCACTCAAAATTTTTCAGTCCTTTATCAATCACGCTCTTTGTGTATACCCTACGTCCTCCACAAGCTATCTACAAAACCATGAGCCCCTCTGAATTTATCATAAAACTTTTTATCTTTGTATTCGCCACTTTCTACGCCGTTCATACTACACTGTTGTCAGAAAAAGTGGGGGGAGGGGGGGGGGATTCTCTTGCATCAAAGTACTACGTCTCAGTGCTTAGGAGCACCAAGATATCGCTTTGCACACAGTGGATGTTGGCATGGACGAAACGACCATCTCTAGGCTGCACTATAATAAAAATGAAAGGCGCACGATGACTAACCACTATGTAAAACTAGCAATAATTCATCCCCCTTCTTGGGCAGGATATAAATTGCTGACTGCTGGAGTGGAATATTTTCGGGGGAATATTCTACTGTTGAGAGGGAAGTCTGTGGCAGCAATAAGGAAGGTAAGGAGAAGGAACATGGCGGGGCGGGGTGATATATTTTACCACTGAACAATGTCATCCGCCGTTCAGGGTCTGGTGTCTAGGAATGAAGTGGATATGGTGAGGGATGATGTGGTGGCCAAAGGGAAAGAGCCTAGTGAAATGGGAGTTGTGGTGTTGAGCGAGGATGTGGTGGCCAGGGAGGAATGCCATGGCGGTAGAGTAAGGGTGTGGCAGCCTTCCAAGACAGAAGCTCGAAGGGCTCGAATTTGCCAGCACTTCTAGTTCTAAGCGACTTCTGACGTGAAAGCAATTATCGTGTGGCGTAGTACAGTTAACAGCCACGAGCAGATGTGATATAAACTATAAGCAGTTTAAAGTATAAGAAAGACCAAGATCACGTCACTGATGGATACTGCAACTGCAGGGACGACACTTAATAGACCTGCAGTGCTTATTAACTTCTTTTACATTTTGAGAATGACTTGGATCTGGCTCTCTTTTACACACAGTTTACTGAGCAATTCTGTTGACGAATAGTCTTAGTTTTTGGTATCGTAATATGACGATTTTTCTCTGTATGTCCAGTAATATCTCTAGAAAAATCATGTAATATTCTTTTATAATTAGGTTCACAGCTCCAGGTTTTCACTTTTACCCCCAAGGTTTACTTCCAGTTTAAAGTGGTATTTTTGTCGGTGTACGTGGAAGATCTGGGTTTATTCTGGGTTACCTCTTCCCCATAGGCTACCTCCATCTGTGAGAGGACTGTTTGACCGGCTGTCTGGTTTCCTGCAGATTGCTTCACACCGCTTCCCCCGGGCAGGGATGAATTGTCCGTCTGGATTCGAGGAAGTGTGGAGGTCGGCCTCACACACTTCTTCACCGCGGGCTATTTCCACCTCGGAGCGGAGTGCCTGTCTGGGTGCTTGCCGCGGTGGGCGGCGGAGTGGTCGCTGTTCTGGTACAGTTCCTCGTCCAAGAGCAGCTCAAAGTCGCCGTACTTTTCGGTCGGTGGCACCTTGTTCCAGTGCACGCTGTGGGAGGGGGAGATCATGAAAGTGGTGTAAAGAAAACATATGGATGATTAGGAACAAATTGTGAGGCAGGTGACAACCACTGGTATCAATAATTTGATAAGTTACACATACGTGTTGCAAATTAGGGTATTTGATATCAAGTATTTCTCATTAGTGGTGACATGCATTGAGCAATGAATAATGGAAGTACAGAGTTTAGATATTAATTATAGATAAGGATTCTTTTAGATGTAAATTCCTACTGAAATCTAAATTAAAGATACAGAATTAGCTACAGTAAATGTCTTAGTCAAAGGAAACATCATTTCATTAGGAATTAAGACATAGAAAGAAAAGAGAAGTTCGAAAAAACAAATAAACCAGCGGGGATAGAGGGCAAACATTGCTTAGGAGAAAGGAGAGGGAGTGAAGGGGGAAGAAAACTGACGGGTAAGGGAAATGAGGGAGGTGGAGGAAAATAGTTTGGAAAATGAGGGAGGGTGGAGGAAAATACTTTGGAAAATGAGTAAGATTAAAGATGAAGAAAGTGGGTTGAAGAAAGGATGACGGATAAGGAAGCTGGGGCGAAAAAGGGATGAGGAATGATACATTTCCCGGCAGCCAAGGCCCACCTACTTGGGGATGCCGTCGGGCGGCAGGACGATATTGATGATATCGTCCACCAGCTTGTACTTCATGATCCTGTCGTTGGCTGTCGTCGAGGTCATGGAAGGAGAGGCGTTCACCTGTAGGAGGCCGACCTTAGCAATTACTGGAGCCAGGGATTGGAGGGCGGGTAGAGCCCATCGGTTAAGGTTAGTCAATGGTGGAGGTGCTTGCCCTTAGGTGAATGTACAGTAACTTCTGAGTAGTAAGTCCTCATGTAAAGGTGAAAGACAGGGTCAACTTGCAGGTGAAAGTCAATGACTACTGGAGATTCAATGGAAGGCATTTGCACTCATGCGCGAGTCATTAATGGTAAGAGACAGTAGGATGGAGTGTGGGGGTCGTTATCCTGTTTATGAAAGTTATTTACTGTTGGGGGCGTCAGGGTGTGGGTGAAGTCAGTGGCTTTAGGGAGGTGATAAATTGGTTGGCGGCTGTATAGAAATAATTCAAGTAGTTAGCTCGTTGGACGTGTAAACAAGGTCACTGGTTCTTAGGACGTGTTAACCAGTTCAGCGGCTGTGGTGTTAACCAGGTCACTGGGTCTTGGGACGTGTCAGCTAGATCAATGGTCATACGTGGATGTTAACCAGAATGTTAGTGACTTTTGGGAGGTGTTCACAGAGCCAGTGGCCCCAGGGACGTCTCAACCTTAAAATCAAGGTTCAGGAATGCTTGAGAGATGTGTTGAGTTGTAAGTGAAAGTCAGTTACTGTTTTAGAGGGATATGTTGGTCTGCAGGTGGGGGTTTGATGTTAGAAAGATGTCTTCAACTGGGAGAGATGATGATGACTACTAAGGAGGGATTTGTTGCCTGTATGTCAGATCATCTCTAATGATAAACTCACTAACATATCTGAAAGGCTTATGTCAGTGTCAGAAATGTTTATACAAGAAAAGTAACAGGTAAAAAAAGAATTCAGGCCTTTGATTATGCGAGGACCATACCGTTGATTTAAAATGGTAATAGAAAAAAAGGGAACATATCAATACCAGGGAACATATCAATACCAGAGTTGTTCTGGTATTGATATGTACTCTCAATACCACAGTCTTCGCTTAATCACCTCCTTCGTACCTCGATCATCCAGGGCTTGAGCTGGTCGTCGATGATGATGTCGTAGCCGTAGCACTCGAAACAGTGCCTGTCTGAGGCCATGATGGGTGCCACGGCCCTCAGGGAGTGCACCACTAACCAGGTGATGTCAGCGAAGAGCTTGTCTGTTCGCGTCTTGCCCCGAGTTCCCTCCAGGTATAGGCGGAGGGTCCGAACAGGCCATTTGCCGCCGTGCACACTGTTGTACTCCTCCTGCAGGGGAGAGAATTACAGTGTCATCACCATCAGAGCCGAGTTTGTTTGATTCAAGACGTTTGCTGCTACGAAATAAAGTAAATTGTCTTTTAATGCTCCCATGGATCAGAGACAAGAGATGTTAAAGGCTGGGAGCTGTAAGATTTAGGAATCTTTTTTTGCTTACATGGTAACTGCAAAATAATATCCTCATGCCTCTTATGCACGAAGGTAAAACATAGCATGACTGTACGACTAGCAAGTATGATATTACGACCTTTGCGTATGATAATTTGTCACTGTGTTCCAGGGTCGTACAGTTGTGATTAAGAGAATAAAAAAGTATATTTAACACCAGGGCAGGACACGAGACATGTGCGGCTCACCCCGTGCTTCTGTATTGAAACGTTGGTGAGGTGGACGAACATGTTGTCCAGCTCCTGGCCCGACGTGTCATACCGCACCGTGCAGAACCGACAGAATCCTTGCCTGTACATGAAAGCCTTCAACGGCCGATATGACGTCACGAGCACGTACCTACGTAAGCAAAAAAAAAAAAAAAATCACTTAAATTTTAGGACATGCACTGTTTAGGAGCGAATATTAGAATAAAATCAATCATACTAAACTAAAAAGTATGGCAATTACAAAGCACATGTCCATAACCCGATTCTAATAAACGTTCATGAAGTGCTCTGTAAATATGGAGTTAAAAAGTGACTGAGAGCACTGGCCTTTGTCTCCGAATTTTCCTTTGCTCCATTACTTCTATAAATCTTTTTTCATATTCAGAATCAGATAAATGTTGATACAGATGGTTATCTTTTGCCGTCCCTTACAACGTGAATCATCCTATTCAAAACATGATTGAGTAATATTACATTATAAGGAAGACTTATAAATCAATAGAAATATAAGTTACAAGAACACCGCTGGAAGGACGTGGAAGTCGTTGTTGAACGAGGGTGACGCAGTGATAATGAAATCGGCAAATGTAATTCATACAACTGAAGAATTTCTAGTGTTTTACATACATAAAAACAGATAAGTGACAGCATGTACCTGTCTGAAAGAAAACGTATTATGAAATATCATAGGCAAGAAAAAAGTTGGGGAGATAAAGAGTCCAAAATTATGGTTATTACTCTGAGGAAGTACAGTGGTCTTCAAATCAAGATAAAAGGAGGAAATCTGAAGAGTATGCCAACTGCTACAGCTTTAAAGAAAGTACAGTTATCCATGATACGGGTAAAGGTTTGTTCCGGATGGCACGACGAGCAAGAGTGAATGTTATAAAAACTGGAGTTTTAACTGCAGAACATGTAGAGAGAATGCAGGCACCTGGGGTGGATTTTTGATGAACGGATGTGAAGTTTGAAAGTGGAATTGTGAGACTACGAGGTAAGAGAAAAATAGGTAGGAAAGAACTGCGTTATAGGAATCAGAAGTTAAAGTAATAAGAGAACGAATGTGGAAGAAACTAGTTAAGAAAAGAATATAGGTTAGGAGAGTTGGAATACATATGTAAGGCGATCGAAGGCGAGAGGAAAGTGAGGGAGGGACATCGTGTCTGGTGTTTGGGTAGTAAAGTGCCATGACTGCTGTGGTGGCTTGGAGGAGGCTTTCCGTGCATACTACCGGATCGAGGGAGAAGCCGGGGTGCAAAGAGAATAGTTGACTGATCACTCACATTCTTAAGTCAAACTTTTTCCCGCCAATAAGTAGAGGGTTCTCTATGTACCGAGAGATGACGTACGTGTCCTTGACGAGAGCTGGGTTAAAGGAACTCTTGGTGTCCCGAGACCACTTCTTGATCTGCGCCAACTTGTTCACCAGGAAAATCCCTGAGCGAAATAGAAAATTCTATCAAATTTCTTTTTCCAACGTATCACGAAAACCCTGGCCATAAATCGCATTCATTTCATCGCTCAAGTAAATCAATTATGCATTATCAAAGCATACATGATGTCATCAAGCACATGAGTTAACCATGAAAAGACATTAAGTAAATAAGTACATATTCTGAAAATTTATTTAATCAAACACACAAGTTTAGTCACAGAATATGCATTAATGAACACAAGCCTGTGTACTCGAGAACTCTTTAAGTAGGTTATTGGTTGCAACACTCGCACAGCCGCGTCATGCCACAGGAGAACCATTTGTCTAGCTATGTTTTAAGGCCTCATGACTATGATGTTTGTCATGATCCCTGAACATTCACGCACTTTAAGCAAGATGGACAACCCTTCATGTCACTACCTTACGACCCTTAGGTCAAAGATTATGCCATCATCTCTACTACCAACTGGCCCACATACTCTACTCGCTCCTACCATTTGGCCCTTATACTGTCCCCACTATTACCTTCTAGACCATGTACCCTCTCACAACATACTCCTACTTGGTTTAGTCTCCACCACGTACTTCCCCACAAAACAATAGGGTTCCAGTCTTAATCAACACCACGACACTCCGCAGCTGGTACTTACCCACGCCCTGGGACCGGCTGGCCGGTTTGAGGATCCAGGTGGTGTTGGGATTGCGTCTGAACTCCTCCACGAAGAGATTGTAGTCGGCGGGCAGCATGAAGGTTGTTGGCAGGAAGTCCAGATGGATATACCGCCCTAGTGGATACATAAACCCGCTAGGTGGATACGTCATACTTATTAAAGGGTGGACACATGATACATAAACCTGCTGGTTGGATAAGCGTGGATATATCGTCCTTGACATATGTTGAAAATACCGTCCCATTACCTACTTACATGACTACTGACGTATCATCCTAGTGGATAATTACGTCTGGGTGTGTTGTTCCTGGGGTGGATACACGTAGATACAGTGTCCTTGTGATGGGTGATGTCCTGGTGGTTGAATGCATGTAAATATGTGTCATGCTTGGGGTTGATACGTGTATATATAGTGTCCCACCGGTGAATAAGTACGGACAACACGGATACATTGATACATGAATACATTCTCAGAGAGAGATCCTGATGCTACCCAGGACCTCTTTCTAAGAAAGGGTCCTGGTGTTACCTAGGCCCTCTTTCCATGAGCTCCTATAGTCCCAAGGCTGCGCTAAATCCAGTGGCAATGGAATAATGGACTCCTTAAGAATGAGAAGTTCTTTGATGAAACTGTACTGTACGCCCAGTGATACAGCCTCTCAAAAGATAACTTTTCACTCGTGGTGTACCTTCACACAGGCGGAGTCCGGTAACGTTCTGTCATATATATTTCCCTGACTGACAGGAAGTCCATCCGTGAGGTCAGTGACTGACTGGAGCTTTACCTGTGGCGTCCCTGGAAGCCAGCTGGGATCCCTCCCTCTCCAGCTCTCGCCGGTAGCGCTTGATGTTCTTCACCAACAGGTCTTTCCTCGTTAGCTCGTAGTGGGTCGGGAAGTGGTTGATCATCCTAGGGGGAGGGGAAGAAATAACGAGTCTCATGGCAATGAAGTCAGAGAACCTGGGTAAATTGAGATTAGTAGAGATTACTGTGTGTTTACGGGGAGAGAGTTTTACACTTGTGTTGCCCGTCTGAGGTACATTACGTAAGGAATTAATTGATAATACAAAACAAAGAAATGGCAGACAACTAAAAAATTTGAATTCGACCATCTGACAACCTTGTTATTTTATCATCATAATTGCCTAGTATTACATATGTAACACGCTAACAATATTTAATTTTCTTTGCGGTAGTCACAAGGAAAATGAAACACGATCAGAGGATCTTCCTGTTTCATTTTCCTTCTAACTACCAGCAAATTCCTGAATCACGTGTTCTTTTGTGGTTTATCTGCATATATATATATATATATATATATATATATATATATATATATATATATATATATATATATATATATATATATATATATATCTTTTTTTCAAACTATTCGCCATTTCCCGCGTTAGCGAGGTAGCGTTAAGAACAGAGAACTGGGCCTTTGAGGGAATATCCTCACCTGGCCCCTTCTCTGTTCCTTCTTTTGGAAAATTAAAAAAAAAAATAATGAGAGGGGAGGATTTCCAGCACCCCGCTCCCTCCCCTTTTAGTCGCCTTCTACGACACGCAGGGAATACGTGGGAAGTATTCTTTCTCCCCTATCCCCAGGGATAATATATATATATATATATATATATATATATATATATATATATATATATATATATATATATATATATATATATATATCATTCGCTATTTCCTGCCTTGCGTTACAGAAAAAATTCTATATTCACTGCTTTCGGTATGAAACGGGTGTAAGAGAGAGAGAGAGAGAGAGAGAGAGAGAGAGAGAGAGAGAGAGAGAGAGAGAGAGAGAGAGAGAGCTTACTGGTTGTCGTTCATACGGTATCCACTGTCGACGCTGAAGAGTGAACGGCAGGTTTGCGCCCCGGCCCTGTAATGTACAACAGGACAACACATAAATCTTCAACCATAAAACATACATGTGATACATTTAGTTAACTGCGATATGCATTATGAAGTATGGTGACCCACGTGACCGTTTACAATAAATAAACAACACTGTCAAACATGATGTATCTAATTTACATATCGATACGACAAACCCTTTTCTCCATCATCCGTAGATTACAACAAAATCAAACATATTCTTAAAGCTATCACATTTCTATGTTTACTAATCTATAAGAAACTGAAATATTTTCTTTTTCAAGAAGCAATAGCATTGGTAACTTAAATGCTCTTCTTTCAGGTAACACCCTTTTTATATGCTCAAATCAGACTAGGCCATGGCAACTGAATCAAACCGCATGTTCCACAGAAAATATACGACAATGCATATTGTTGGAATAAACGTATACGGATCAAACTGAATCTGTACCTGAGAGCTCGTGGAAAAAAAAAATGAAGAGGATATAATTGCCTAAAGTAAAATCTCGACATCTGATAAATTTGCCTAAATTCTACTGCTGCTTTTGTACCATGGCAGGTAATTAAAATTGATATTTGTTCCATGTCACTTTTAGGACCTGCCAACGCATTTGAGGCTTATATCCTGTTTACAGTCCTGGAATAATGCCATTTTATTTTCTTTTACTTGTGAAACAAAATCAACTAATTATTTCATGTGTTCCATTTGACTGATATTATCAAATATTCTTTATCCTACCTTGAAATTAACCATATACTGAAAGCCATCTGAGGCTTATATCCTGTTTACAGTCCTGGAATAATACCATCTATTTTTTTTTACTTGTGAAACATAAAATTAACTAGATATTTCATGTGGTCCACTTGACTGATATTATCAAATATTCGTTATCCTTCCTTGAAATTAACCATATACTGAGAATTCACATTTCATCTCACCAGTAAAAATTCCACTCATCATCTGGACTAACTTGAATCCAGCCTCGTTTTTCAAAATTGTTAGTGAGTACGGATTTCTCCATATCTGTACAGTATGCTATTCGGGCTGTCATGATGCTGGATCCCGTATACTGAATTATTTCCAACCTTGTTCTTCTCTCCTAAGCGACGGCCATGTGGACAACACCAGCAAATGTTTACAAACGTTGCCATAGCAACGGCAGAAATTCGCAATATATTCATAATTTACATTTCGAGTATTACTACCGAACTGATAAAGTTTGGTATGAAAAAATATGCTTATTGAAAGAGAATATCTTTGACTGAAGATTAGAATTAGAATAAACGATTCTACTGTTAATTCTAAGCAAATAATTCCTTGACAATATTCTTTCTTTACACGAGTTTCATGAGTAAATATTATACACTATATCGCTTTTCGCTTGATATATTTTTCTGACTTCTACTTATATGATAAAAATTACAAAAATTGGCTAATGAAATATGTAATATAATCTTGAGTATTTGGCCTACATTCCACCACAACAAACTTTGAATTGTGGTGGTGATGACCGGGGATTCTTCATTGTAGTTCTAGTCATAAAAGAGGTACGTAAAGTAATAGTAACCAACGCTAAGAGCTACTTTTCAAATCTTCCGGAAGAATCACATAATGGGTAGTTTTTAAAGAGCCTTTCCAAATGTACGCTATACCCAGTAGCAGGGACTCCTCGAAGCGAAAAATTCTTTGAGAGAAGACTGTTCTCTGATTGTTAACTGACAAAGATACAGGGGGGTTCTGGAGACACATAATACAAATCTATTTCATGGAATAATTCTTTGTCTTTATCCTATCTAGAGCAAAGTTATATCCTATAATAATATCACGATATTCAGTCTGATAATTAGAAACGGATTCTCCTAAGGCTAGTGATGGAAATTGTGGAGAGTTACTGTTAAGACCTTGTAAATCTTATAAATGAAAATATTTCACAGGGGGAAGATGTCACTCTACTTTGACTGCATAGTAGATAGTCCTCATACAAGTGCCATCAATACCCAGATATCATGGCACCCTCAGGCTTCATGTCTTGCTGTAGCAGCTTACAGTGAAGATAAAGGAGGAGCAGTGAATGTGTACACTGGGGAGGTAAGTTCCGTTTGGTTCTACATGCTTCTTATTTACTCTGTCTTGAAAAAGTTAGATCTGTGTTGGAAAATGGAAAAAGGAATTACTTTAGTATCTCTAATGTGTCTTTACAGAGTGGTGTATAGTTATCCTTAAGTTTGACTGCCTTCCATGTTGTTTGTATGTTTGAGAACTAATCTCTGTTCATGAATATTTCTTTTTCTCACTTCTCTTTAAGGTGAATGATTGCTAGTTCATGAATGATTTTGTGGGTAATAAGATAGTAACAAAACATTTATGAAGATTAATCTTGCATTCCTTTATCCATCTGGGTAAAGTTTACAAAACTAGAAGTGTGTACTCTTGGTTTATGATCTCATTTCTACTCCTGTGGAATTGTTCATGCTTAAGTAAATAATTACTTAAGAGGATGAGATTATCACCTCTCACTCATATAATTTGCTATTGGGATGGTTAATTGGTTTGAGTTTAGATGACTATAGAAATATTAGAATCTGACAGTGTGGAACAGATCCCTTCTGCAAAATCCTTGAATCTTTAAGAGACTTGTAAACTCACTTGACAATCAATAGAACTCATGAAACCTCATCTAACCTCACATAGGAGCCAAGATTTTCTCAATATTCATAATCACAGAGAGTACTAGCACCATCTGTATTAAGCTTACAGACTGTTAGGATTCCAGTGGTACCACTTGTGAGGACTCCAGTGGTACCACTTTTATCATACACATCGCTTATAACTCATGCATCTGTTATTATAACACATCCATAAACATTACTTCCATCTTTATTTGAGAACAGTTATCAAACTCTGCCTGCATGTGGTTTCCCTGATATTGAAAATTCAGTTCAGCAAGGCTGTACCATTGTCACTGAACAAAAAGGGGTGCAGATTCATTGCATGATGGACCTTCTTTCCCCTAAGGTGTCCATCATTTCCTACTTCTGATTGGAGTGCAGCTTTGAAGCTGCAAACAAAAACACTCAACACCTACACAAAGAAACAAGACCCTTCCCACTCAAACCATTCCTTAACTATCCACTAGTCCCATAGCAGAAATGAATAGCTTACCCTAGCCTCACACTTTAGCAGCCTCTACTCACAATTCCCAACCTCCAATAAATATAACACTGAAAAAGCATATATTCACTGAAATAACCCCACAAGCTGAAAACAACTGCTATCCCAAATCAGTCATAAACTCTAACCCTCCAGACATACATCTATCAGAAACCACACTCCACAGAGAAATACAAGTATACTTTCCTTTCTGCTCTCTGGTCATCCACCATCCCTACAAGACCCTCACTGTGCAACTACTGCATAAAAGACACAGAACTTATTACTCAATTGCCATGCACTCTCTGCACATACATGCACACTCAGCGTCTGCACTTTATGACCTGTGGTCTTGACTGTTGGATGGAACCAGCTTCTTGAACTCTGTAGGAACCTTATAAAGATAGGAGGGACTTCTGGGGTAGGAAGTGCATAGGTATATTTAGGGAACAGCTCATATTTTCAATTACCCTCATAACATCTAAGATACATGTAGTCTAGGCAAAGGATGAATGTAATCTGTACCTATTTTCACAGTGTGTACTATGTTGTAGAGCACTAGTGTCTTCTGCATGATGTTAGGTTCAGAAAATCCCTTTGACAGATTCATAGTGTTGCAAATGTCTTGCTCCTTAACCCACTACACTGAAACACTTGCTCTGGTGCTTACTGGGCAGGAAAGCTGAGAAATTGGTTCATGCCATCTTTTACTGGATTTTGGCAATATGGTGTAGCATTATCTATGATGTCAATAACTCATAATTGTCGTATAGTTGCAAACTGCATTGGACCCACCTTACATAACTCTATGGAAAATCTGTCATGCAATTCCATCCAAGCAGCTTCTGGATTATGGGTTGTAGCATAAATATCTTTGATTTACTTTATTCGTGTTTTGGAATTTTTCTCCTAACACATCAAAATCCAGGCTAGGATTGTATGTAGGTTTTTTTTTCATATAAAGACAGGTTGAAGATAGACTTATTTTTGATAACTACTGATTTTTTTTTTATACTAGTAATAATTATACAACAAACAAAATGAATGAAAATTTAATAATATAGTTAATTTTTTGATTTGTTAAAATTTTATTAATATAGAAATAAACATCTTGGAGGTTTGAATTTTGTCATTTGTCTTTCCAGTTTTGATTACCACCTCCTTGGAACTTTTTTTGTAATTTGTTGTCCATAAAGCAGAAGGCTCATAAACTTTTAAGTGTTTGGTCAATGGTTGTAACATGAACTTTCCTGAGTACCCTTCTTTAACAGAATATAAATTTTCATTCTCCAGCTTTTGTTTGATAACTGAGTTGCTGGTCTATCTATCTTTACGTGAATTAGTATTCATTCATATAACAACATAAATTTTCATTCTCCAGCTTTTGTTTGATAACTGAGGTGCTAGTCTATCTATCTATCTATCTATATCTCTGATGCCCGTTCCCTCCAGTAACTTCCATCGAAGGGTGGCCATGGCAAAAGAGTCTCCACTCATCCCTGTCCTTACATGCCTCCATGCATTCTTCCATCATTTCTCTCCCTGCAGTATTCCTCCACCCTATTTGCCCATGTCACAGGTGGTCTTCCTCTCACACCAACCCCTTTAATTGCATTATCATACACTCTCCTTGTAAACTCCCAGTCTTGCATTCTTTCCACATGCCCAGACCACCTCAAAGTATTATGTTTCACCCTTTCTACCACTCCACAATTCATTCCCTTTGCATTCCTTGAGGTGATGGGATGCTTTCCAGACATCTTTAAGAATCTTTGAATCATGCTTAAAATTTCCACTTAACATTTGTATATTCCATCAGGGTAAACTGTGTGATGAAGTGGACATCCCCCCACATCCAACTGCTCAAGTGACATCTGTTATGTGGCACCCAAGCAAGAGGATTCTGGCAGTTGGCTGGGAATCAGGAGAGCTTTTCCTTTGGAATGATCATGAGCATGAACTTCATGAAATCCAGAGTCTCCATCGAGCGCCAATCTCCATTCTCATGTTTAGTGCAGCAGGAACAAGACTTGTATCAGCAGATGCAGTGAGAATATTTTTTTTATGTATAGTTTACCTTCGTAGATAACTTTATGAATTCTCTGTAATCATCAGAATAATTTTCTGAGAATAGTAGTATTTTGATATTAAAGTAATATTCTGATTACATGCAGTGGAGGCATGCTGCATGTGAAGATGTAGATGTGAGTGGAGTGTTAACCATGTATGAGCAAAGTGGAAGAATAAGAAGTCCATCTATCTCTCTATCAATGGAAGTATCACTATACTACATTTCCAATAAGGTACATTAAGCCTCTGCAACATCATTCCCACCCATGTCCATTTTGTGCCCAGTATGTTAAAGTGAAGCATGGACCTTCACGCTTATAAAAGTGAGTCTTGCTTTTCTATCTTACACTCTATGATGATTTGTTAGATGAGACCATTGTATCCATTTACACCATCTCCATTACACAAAATGCTTTCAGTGCATCCAGACATCAGTCATTCCTTTTGCATCTTCATCTGAAATATCATAAGCCTTGATAATTTAATTCACTCCATCTATTCATCTCCTACATGGTCAACCTCTCCTTACATCTTCTACCAGATGATATATATCTTCTTGACAATCCTATTACCTGCCAAGTGTTCTACTTGATCATACCATCCTTAGACTTTCATCTTTATGCCTTTCTGATGACTTCCTCATACCTTCTCATCATTTTTCAAGATAAGCAGTGACTGCTATGCTTTAGATATGCCATCATGATAAATTCTCATCGTAAATCCTCTACGCTTTGTATATGCTGAGTAAATGATCCATATATAGTGTTCTTTTTTTTGACGTTTCTGACTATTATACACTTGAGTTTACTAGCCAGACATCAGTCATGGGACAAAACTTGTAAATCCAAACCTCTTGCACACTGCCCAATTTATTTTTTCATGATTTTACTTTCCAATTTTAGTTTTCTCATTACTGTGCTCACTAAATGTTACTCTTTCTTCAAGAAACATTATTGGACCAGCTTGTCATTCTATCCAACTCTTTCTTTGATTAAGCTAACAACAACATCATGTGCATGCAACAGCTTTGGCAACTTCATTGTGTTTCTTCACAATCACCCTACCTCACTTGTCTCATGCGGTAACCCTTCTGTAAAAACATTAAATAACCATGATAACATTACACAACCTTGATACACTCATTTTTGTTTCACACCATTCTTTCATGGGCAAAAATGGGTATGTTTGAAGGAACAGTAATCCCAACAATATTATATGGTTGCAAGGCATGGGCGATAAATAGGGTTGTACGGAGGAGGGCGGATGTGTTGGAAATGAAATATTTGAGGACGGTATGTTGTATGAAATGGTTTGATCAAAGAGGTAATGAAAGATGGATAGATACATAGATTTCAACATAAAGTGTCCTGAGATTGCTCTATAGTTTAGATAATTGTCTTAGGGGTATTAAAGGTGTCTTTGCTCATGCTTGCTAAATAACACTCTATAATGCTGTTCTATCTATCCCTTGGTTTTGCCCAGCACAGTATATTCTCTTGTGCTGGTTAATCAGTACAGAATAACAACCTGAAACCTTTGGGTCTCAAAGCCTTGTGTAAGTCCTTAGAGGAACAATCCCGTGGGGTATCACAGAGATGAGGCCAATAAGAGGTTGTGTTATTTAATTGTAGGTTTTAACAGCATGATGTGGTTAGGTTTGCATATTTTTGTTAATCATCAACTACCAAATCATAGTTTTGGTGTGGATGGTGAAGCCACAGTACTATTAATCTTAGATTTACTGCATAATATATGAACAAGAATGAAATATGGATTGGAGTTTTAGGTTACTAGTATCTCAGCTCTGAAATGAGTCATGGTATCACAAAACTAATGTTCTAAGAAAGCTCGTATCCATCCCCTCAGTCTGGCTCTACTGTGGGTTGGCGGGTGGATAACTCTGGTAATCTACAAACAGTGTTCACACATGAGCTAAAAGATCCTCTTGTGCAGATTGTCTACAGAGTCAGCATTAACACAGACAAGAACCTCTCCACTTTGGATATCAAGTAATTACTGTATAATTATTGTATTTTTAATAATTTTTGCTTGTAATTCTTTTTGTGATATGCTTTGTGTTAAGTAAATGAATTTTTAAGGCAACATAAGTACAGATATTCTTATATCTAATTCAAATTCTTTTTTCTTTCACACGTTTACTGTTTCCTGTGTTAACGAGGTAGCACCAGAAAGAGACTATGAAAAGACTTAATTTGCTCTCATCCATTCTCAAGCTGTCATGTTTAATGCACTGAAACCACAGAAACAGATCAGACGAGCAAGCACAGGTGTAAGTTCAGAGGCACACTTTTTCAGTATAGGGTTATGGATTTCATCAGGACCATAAGCCTTGCTTGTGTCCAGAGAGAGAAGCGCTTTTCAGAGTCTGAAAAGAAATTACGGGAAGGGGCATAGGATTAGTAATAGGAGCATCAGGGGATGAAGGAATGTTAGAGGCATCCAAGGTGGAGTTAGAGGAGAAACGGGAACCAAAGAGAGTTGCTTTGTCTACAGGAAGGACAGCTATAGTATTGTCAGAACAGGGTGACAGAAGTTGTTAGGTATGCCCGTAGCTAAAGACCAGAAAGACCTATCAGTGGATGACATGGGGAGGTTAATGCACTTCCTTTGAATAAAGGAATGCTTTTTTGATGGATAATATGCTTGAAATATGGTGTGAGGTGGTTTAATTGAGTAAGTAATGAAGGGTAAGAGAAGAACTTGGTTGTGAGAGCAGAAGAGGTCGTGAAAATGTATGGACATATGGAGAGAATGAGTGAGGAAAGGTTGACAACGAGGATATATGTCAGAAGTAGAGGGAATCAAAGATGAATGGGGAAAGCAAATTGGAGATGGAAGAATGAAGAAGATTTTGGGTGACTGGGGCCTGAGCATGCTGATGGGTGAAAGGCATGCATGGGATAGAGTGAATTAGAATGGTGTAGTATATTGGGGTCTACATGCTGTCAATGGACTGAACTTGGGGATGTGAAGCAGCCAAAGTAAACCATGGAAAGTTCTTTGGGGCCTGGCTGTGGATAGGGAACTGTGGTTCGGTGCACTAAACTTGGCAGCTAGAGAATCAGTGTGAGTGGATGTGGCCTTTCTTTGTGTCTTCCTGGTGCTAATTCATTAACGTACAAAATGACAATCAAGTATTAAAGAGAAAAGATATATTTATTTTTGCCCTAGGACCCCTTTCTAAAAAGGCTCCTGATGTTACTCAAGACCTCCGTGGACAGTAAAGTAAAAAGTAAGCATCAGCTTTTCCAACCTTCCTTTTCTGTATGCTACTGCTCTTTCTCTATTATCTAGATATTATTTTGGCTGTTGTTCTTATGAGCTGTCTACATGTGTCCCCAATCCTAAGTTTCTGTGTGGAGTCTAGCTTTTTGAGGTTTGGCTGGTATGATACTTCCCTCTTTCCTTGAACAGCTAAGCTGTGGAATTTTCTTTCTTCTTTTATCTTTCCCTCTGCATAACCTCTCTTCCTTCAAGAGTCAGGTTGTCTACAAACACACGTGATGCCCAGATTATTTGTACTTTCTTTTACTTTTCTTTCAACTGAGATGGCCTTGATAGGGGCACTTTTTGCCTGTGCCCTGTAAGTCTTTTTAAAAAAAAGTAGATGTATGATTAATAGAGTTATTTTTCCATGATGACGGTTGCCAAAATGTCTTGTTATTACTTCCACCTTTCTCTATCTTTCCCATAGCTGTTATCTGTAAAAATAAATTTTTTCCTTGGTACTAAACTAAGAGTACAATATCGGTCTTGTATAGTGGAAGGGCAGTTCTTTGATGATGATTTTTCAAATGTATGATTGATTGTTGGGTAATACTATATACAGCTTATGCCAACCATAACTAGCCATAATGGTCTGTTGAAGTAATTGTCAGATTAGTGCCTTTATTTACTCCATGGAGAAATTAGCTTCTGATTATTCAGAGCTAGTTATCCACACCACGTCTTTTAACGTTCAACAAACCTAAATAATCCTGCATCATTACTGACCAAGTTCAAAATCATATTTGTACATATCCACACGATCAACATTAGTGTTTAGTATTTTAAATTTATCTCTCTTTTTGTCATTTGGCATTACATGTAAGACTGTATCTTCAAGGATTATTGGTGGTTTGATATATATTCTCCATATTGTATTTTCATGTGTACTTATAAGTTTTTCTTTTGTAAGTGGCCTTGCACGTGCTGCAGTGAGTGGTGATGAAAGAGCCTTGGATATATTTAGCTCTTGGAGGCCAAGAACAGGTCACAAACGACTCAGCCTTGCTGCTAATGCCAAGGACAATCTTAACTTTTTCTTAGGATCATCTACTGGTAGGTATTCTCTTGCTCACCAAGAGATTTATTTTGTGGCATGTACTATCTCATGTAAGTTATATGATAAAACTTTATATGAATTATTTCATATATGTTTTATTGTTCTCCCTTGATACCATACTTTCTCTTTTTACTGCCATCTCCTTTTGTTTCACCTTTATGTATACCTGCTGTAGTAATTGCAGCTCTTTTATTTCATTTGTTTATGCAAACATCTGAAAGATGCTTCATGAAATGTTTATTACTGTTGAATCTTTGAAAATTTTGGAAAAAGTCTTTAGTTGAAGTGTGCTGAAGACTGCCACATGTGGAAAACAGCATATATAATGGATGTAGGAGGGTAGAAACATAAATGTTCTTCAATAAACATTTCAAAAATATGCGATTATTAATTTTACGTTAGTTCGGGGCAGGCAGTGCTTTTTATGATGTATGGATACTTTTTTTTTTTTTTTTTTTTTTCCAAAAGAAGGAACAGAGAAGGGGGCCAGGTGAGGATATTCCCTCAAAGGCCCAGTTCTCTGTTCTTAACGCTACCTCACTAACGCGGGAAATTGCGAATAGTTTGAAAGAAAAAGGATACTCACATATCTGTTATGATTTATGACTTTCATTCATAGGGTTTTATTATCATTATAGTAAAGTATCTGCAAATGTTATTGTAATTTGAGACCTGAATGGCCACCCAGTTTGAAATACAACTATAAAAATGGAACAAGATGTTTTTGAGCTAATATATATTTATTATCCCTGGGGATAGGGGAGAAAGAATACTTCCCACGTATTCCCTGCGTGTCGTAGAAGGCGACTAAAAGGGAAGGGAGCGGGGGGCTGGAAATCCTCCCCTCTCGTTTTTTTTTTAATTTTCCAAAAGAAGGAACAGAGAAGGGGGCCAGGTGAGGATATTCCCTCAAAGGCCCAGTCCTCTGTTCTTAACGCTACCTCGCTATCGCGGGAAATGGCGAATAGTATGAAAAAAAAAAAAAAATATATATTTATAGTGACAGTTAGTTATGATCATATTAGATACTGGGATTGTGGGAAAAGTAGCTAAAAAAAAAAGATATGTTGAGAAACCTCTTAATTAATTTTTCATTATTATTATTATTATACTTTGTCGCTGTCTCCCGCTTTGGTGAGGTAGTGCAAGGAAACAGACGAAAGAATGGCCCAACCCACCCACATACACATGTATATACATAAACGCCCACACATGCACATATATGTACATATACATACACAGACATATACAAATATACACATGTACATATTCATACTTGCTGCCTTCATCCATTCCTGTAGCCACCCTGCCACACATGAAATGGCACTCCCTCCTCCTATGTGCATGTGAGGTAGCACTAGGAAAAGACAACAAAGGCCACATTTGTTCACACTTAGTCTCTAACCGTCATGTGTAATGCACCGAAATCACAGCTCCCTTTCCACATCGTGGCCCTACAAAACTTTCCATGGTTTACCCCAGATGCTTCACATGCCCTGGTTCAATCCAGTAACAGCATGTTGACCCTGGTATACCACTTCATTCTAGTTCACGCTATTCCTTGCATGCCTTTCACCCTCCTGTATGTTCAGGCCCCGATCACTCAAAATCTTTTTCACTCCATCCTTCCACCTCCAATTTGCTCTCCCACTTCTCATTCCCTCCACCTCTGACACATATATCCTCTTTCAATCTCCTCACTCATTCTCTCCATGTGACCAAACCATTTCAATACACCCTCTTCTGCTCTTTCAACCACACTCTTTTTTGCCACACATCTCTCTTACCCTTTCATTACCTACTTGATCAAACCCCCTCACACCACATATTGTCCTCAAACATCTCATTTTCAACACATCCACCCTTGTCTGCACAACCCTATCTATAGCCCTTGCCTTGCAACCATATAACATTGTTTGAACCACTATTCCTTCAAACATACCCATGTATGCTCTATGATATAACGTTCTCGCCTTCCAGACATTCTTCAATGCTCCCAGAACCTTCGCCCCCTCCCCCACCCTGTATCTCACTTCCGCTTCCATGGTTCCATCCGCTGCTAAATCCACTCTCAGATATCTAAAACACTTCACTTCCTCCAGTTTTTCTCCATTCAAACTTACCTCTCAATTGCTCTTATTCACATTTACTCTCAGCTTTCTTCTTTCACACTTTTTACCAAACTCAGTCATCAACTTCTACAGTTTCTCACCTGAATCAGCCACCAGCGCTGTATCATCAGTGAACAACTTACTCACTTCCCGTCTTCTCATCCACAACAGACTGCATACTTGCCCCCCCTCTCCAAAACTCTTGCATTCATCTCCCTAACAACCCCATCCATAAACAAATTAAACAACCATGGAAACATTCACTGGGAACCAATCACTTTTCTCTCTTCCTACTTGTACACATGCCTTACATCCTCGATAAGAACTTTTCACTGCTTCTAGCAACTTACCTCCCACACCATATACTCTTAATACCTTCCTCAGAGCATCTATATCAACTCTATCATATGCCTTTTCCAGATCCATAAATGCAACATACAAATCCATCTGTTTTTCTAAGTATTCCTCACATACATTCTTCAAAGCATACACCTGATCCACACATCCTCTACCACTTTTGAAACCACACTTCTCTTCCCCAGTTTGATGCTCTGTACATGCCTTCACCCTCTCAATCAATACCCTCCAATATGATTTCCCAGGAATACTCAACAAACTTATACATCTGTAATTTGAACACTCACCTTTACCCCTTTGCCTTTGTACAATGGCACTGTGCATGCATTCCACCAATCCTCAGGCACTTCACCATGAACCATACATACATTGAATATTCTCACCAACCAGTCAACAACAGAGTCACCCCCCCCCCCCTTTTTTTTTTTTTTACAAAACAGTCACCCCCTGTTTACCAAACCATTCTCCCTGACCCTCTCACTTTGCAAACCACCTTGATCAAAACACTCTATATCTGCTACTCCCATCAAACACATTCAACAAACCTTCAAAATACTCACTCCATCTTCTCACTTCACCACTACTTGTTACTTCCCCATTAGCCCCCTTCACTGATATTCCCATTTGTTCTCCTGTCTTATGCATTTTCTTTACCTCCTTCCAAATCATCTTTTTATTCTCCCAAGAATTTAATGATACTCTCTCACCTCAACTCTCATTTGCCCTCTTTTTCACCTCTTGCACCTTTCTCGACCTCCTGCCTCTTTCTTTTATACATCTCCCAGTCATTTGCACTATTTCCCTGCAAAAATCGTCCAAATGCCTCTCTCTTCTCTTTCACTAACAATCTTGCTTCTTCATCCCACCACTCACTACCCTTTCTAATCTGCCCACCTCCCACCTTTCTCCTGCCATAGGCATCTTTTGTGCAAGCCATCACTGCTTCCCTAAATACATCCCATTCCTCCCCCACTGCCCTTATGTCATTTGCTCTCACCATCTTCCATTCTGCACTCAATCTCTCCTGGTAAATCCTCCCACAAGTCTTCTTTCCAAGCTCACTTACTCTCACCACTCTCTTCACCCCAACATTCTCTTCTTTTCTGAAAATCAATACAAATCTTAATGAAATGTAACTGAAATTACTTACTGAGCATTTGCTAAAAGACATAGCCATACTGGAAGTAGATTTTCTATTCTAATGAAATGAGTAAGGGCGATTGAAGTGAGACGTTATGTAATTTTAGGTACGAAAATGAAATATGATGGATTTTATGGAAAGGGTGAATTTTGTTAGTGGGAGATGGTGTTTTTAGATTATTATGAAATATGATGTGATAAACGTTATTCACTACATAGTTTAAGAACAGACAAGATGGGGATAGAAAAATATGCTAAAAGGAAGAAACAATATGGGTAAGATGGAGGTCAGAGTTGAAGAGAAAAATTTATTTACATTGTAGCTAACTTATTGGTAGCAATGCATAAATGATGATAAAGGAAATTTTAGTTTGGGTCTTTTAATATGCACAATATTTTAGGTCCTTTAGAAAATAGATGTAGAAAGAGAGAGGGCTGTAAAAAAAAATCATATGTATATAAAGAGAACAGGTAAGAATGTTCCATATTTTAGAAATTGAAATACAGGAAGGTGGGGGATTTCAGCCTTCCTGCTCCCGCCGCCTTTAGTTGCCTTCCATGACATGCAGGGGAACATGGGGGTTAGAATTCTTTCTCCCTTACCCTAGGGATAATGTGATATGTCACCATGGTTTAATTTGTGTATGGAAGGGGTGGTAAGGCAAATGTGAGAGACTTGGAGAGAGGGGCGAGTATGCAGTCTGTGGAGGATAAGAAGGCCTGAGAAGTGTGTCGGGCGTTGTTTGCTGATGATACAGCACTGGTGGCACATTTGAGTGATAAACTGCAGAATTTTTGTGTGTGAAAGAAGCAATTTGAAGGTAAATGTGAATAAAAGTAGGGTTTTCTGTGGTGTGAGTTCGAATGGAAAAAAAAATGATAGCAAGTGAAGTGTTTTAGATATCTGGGAGTGGACATGGCAGTGAATGGAACCTTGGAAGTGGAAGTGAGTCATAGGGTGGGTGTGGTGGGAAAGATTTTAGGAGTGCTGATGAATGTGTAGAGAGAATATTATCTTGGAGGTAAAAAATGGGTAAGTTTGAAGATATAGTAGTCCCAACAATATTATATGGATGTGAAGCGTAAGATGTAGATGAGGCTGTGTGGAGGAGGATGCACTGGAAATGAAACGTCTTAGGACAATATGTGGTGTGAGGTGGTTTGATTAAGTAATGAAAGTGTAAGAGACAAGTGTGGTAATAAAAATAGTGTGGCCAAAAGAGGCGAAGAGGGTGTACTGAAATGTTTTAAGCATATGGAAAGAATGAGTGAAGAATGGTTGACAAAGAAGTGAAGGGAACAAAGAAAATGGAGAGATCAAATTGGAGATGGAGTGATTGAGTGAAAATGATTTTGAGTGATTGGGGCCTAAACATGCAGGGGGATGAAAGGTGTCCATGGGATAGAATGAATTGGAGCAATGTGGTATACATGGGTTGATACGCTATCTGTGGACTGAATCAGGGCATGTGAAGCATCTGGAGTAAGCTATGGAAAGGTCTGTGGGGCCTGGTTGTGGATAGGGAGCTATGGTTTTTGGTGCTGTACACATGACAGCTCGAAAATGGATGTGAGTGGATGCAGCCTTTCTTTGTCTGTTCGTGGTGCTACCCTCTAATGGGGGAAATGGTAATCAAGTACAAGAAAAAAAAGAATAAGTGGTTTAATCCAAAATTAAGATTAAGGAAAAGTAAAAACTTCCGTTCTCACATCAAGAAGGAAAATACTTGTAAGAAATGATCATGTAAATATCTGATTTGAGATGATATCAAAGCAAAGGGAGATAGACATATATACACTGCTGTTACAGACACGTATTTCACTAGCATGTAATAGTATGGGTTGCATCATGCCTTACAACATATCTTATTACACCTAATGGCTCACATATTTTTTTCCACAGAAGATTTGCCAGGTTATCTAGCTTGATGTCTTGAGTTGACCAGATGGTTCCACATAGCTGGCCATAAGATGAAAATGTTACGAAGACAACTGGACAGGTGTCAGATGATCATTTTAAAGGTATAAACAACCTTTAGAATAAAACTTCCTCCAGCTTCCTATCTGTCATGTAGTTCCCTTACTGGGATTCAAGCTTTCACCTCATTCTATAACTGATCATTCTGGGTGCATCTATCATTTAGAGTTTTACTATTTTCAATTAACCCTTTCCTTACCATAGGCTGTTCCATGAGCCAAGTCTTGCTCAGAATGCAGCATTTCCTGATATAACAAATACTATTTACACATTGCATTGACATCATATTTAATTACAGTCTTGATCTTTTTACATTTGGTAGATCAGTTGCATATAGCCTCTCACCTTCATGCACCCACACATCCTTAGCCGACATTTAACACGAATATCTATGTTGTTATAAGCATTTCTTACGTTTTCAATACTGTCAAAGATGGTTTATCAAGCGAGACCAAAGTCTTCATTCACACCTCCACCAAATGACTGTAATATACCGAATCACAACTCAGTTACAAGGGATCTATATCTGACAAACCTCTAGCTGCAGTCAGTTCTTTTAGTATATCTGTATTCATCTCTTCTACAGTGTATGTCTTTTATTCGTAACTAGTATACTGGGGGCCCCCTGTACCTACAGCTCTTAGAGCAGTTTTGCAATAGGGCATAAACTTGTACAACAACATAAAGGGATTGTGTATATATGGATATGTATGTGTATGTATGTATGTTTATATGTTGATAGGTATATGTATGTGTCTGAGCATGTATGTATACATGTATGTGTATGAGTGAATGGGTCTTTCTTTGTTCTGTTTCCTCGCACTACATCACTGATGCAGGAAACAACAATCAAGTATAATAAGATAAAATATGGATAATGAATTATATATGACATGACAGCTTGCTTATGGATGTGAGCAGATGTGGCCTTTCTTCTTCTGTTTCCTGGTACTTCTTCAATAATGCAGGGAGCAGCATTCAGGTGTGGGTAAGAGGAAGAGAATATATGCGTTTCCTTTTTTCTTCATGCATTTGTGCTGTTCTTGTAGGGCGGAGTAGCATCAGGAATGGATGACAGTGAGCAAGTAGGAATACAGATGAGCCCCAACTTACAGTGGTTCGACTTACAATTTATCGACTTTACAATGGAGATATATTCAACACTATAATAGGCTTTGTTTTATATGATTTTGTCCAATTGTAGGCTAATTTAAGTGTTTTGAGAATGTTAAAGATAGCCTAGGCTAGGCTATGATGTTCATTAGGCTAGATGTACAGTATTAAATGTATTAAGTGTATTTTCAACATACGATGGGTTTCATGGAATGCAACCCTGTCGTAAATCGAGGAGCATCAGTATGTGTGTATATGTATATGTATGTATATATGTGTATATGTACATATATGTGAGTATATGTAAACCATGGAAAGCTTTGTGGGGCCTGGATGTGGAAAGGGAGCTGTGGTTTCAGTGCATTACACATGACAGCTAGAGACTGAGTGTGAATGAATGTGGCCTTTGTTGTCTTTTCCTAGCGCTACCTCGTGCACATGTGGGGGAGGGGGGGCCATTTCATGTGTGGCAGGGTGGTGGTGGGAATGGATGAAGGCAGCATGTATAAATATGTACATGTGTATATATGTCAGTGTATGTATATGTATGTACACGTTGAAATGCATAGGTATGTATATGTGCGTGTGTGGGCGTTTATGTATATACATGTGTATGTGGTTGGGTTGGGCCATTCTTTCGTCTGTTTCCTTGCACTACCTCGCTAACGTGGGAGACAGCAACAAAGTATAATAAAAAAGTGAAATAAAAATGTATATGTATATGGGTTACTTTGTCTTTCTTTGTCTGTTTCCCAGAGCTACCTTGCTAACATGGAAAATGGCTATCAAGAGGGTGTTTTGAAGTGGTTTGGGCACATGGAGAGAATGAGTGAGGAAAGATTGACCAAGAGGATATATGTGTCGGAGGTGGAGGGAACGAGGAGAAGAGGGAGACCAAATTGGAGGTGGAAAGATGGAGTGAAAAAGATTTTGTGTGATCGGGGCCTGAACATGCAGGAGGGTGAAAGGAGGGCAAGGAATAGAGTGAATTGGAGCGATGTGGTATACCGGGGTTGACGTGCTGTCAGTGGATTGAATCAGGGCATGTGAAGCGTCTGGGGTAAACCATGGAAAGCTGTGTAGGTATGTATATTTGCGTGTGTGGACGTATGTATATACATGTGTATGGGGGGGGTTGGGCCATTTCTTTCGTCTGTTTCCTTGCGCTACCTCGCAAACGCGGGAGACAGCGACAAAGTATAATAAAAAAAAAATATAATATATATATATATATATATATATATATATATATATATATATATATATATATATATATATATATATATATACATACATATATATACAGTATATTATTTCCTGGGGTTGGGGAGAAAGAATACTCCCTATGTATTCCCTGCGTATTGTAGAAGGCAACTAAAACAGGTGAAAGCGGGGGACTGGAAATCCTCCCCTCCTGTTTTCTTTTTCCAAAAGAGGGAACAGAGAAGGGGGCCAAGTGAGGATTTTTCCCTCTAAGGCTCAGTCATCTGTTCATGATGCTACCTCGCTGGCATGGAAAATGGCAAATATGAATAAATTTTTTTCATACTTATTTGCCATTTCCTGTGCTATACTAATCATAATTAATTATGATAATAGTAATAATTATAATGATAATAATAATGATGTCCCTGAGGATAGGGGAGAAAGAATACTTCCCATGTATTCCCTGCCGTGTTGTAGAAGGCGACTAAAAGGGGAATTCCTACCCTCTCGTTTTTAATTTTCCAAAATAAGGAACAGAGAAGGGGGGGCCAAGTGAGGATTTCCCTCAAAGGCTCAGGCCTCTGTTCTTAATGCTACCTTGATAATGCGGGAGATGGTGAATAGTATGAAGAAGAAATAATAATGATAATAATAATAATAATAATAATAATAATAATAATAATAATAATAATAATAATGTCCCTGGGGATAGGGGAGAAAGAATACTTCCCACGTATTCCCTGCGTGTCGTAGAAGGCGACTAAAGGGGAAGGGAGCGGGTGGCTGGAAATCCTCCTCTCTCTTTTTTTTTTTTTTTCCAAAAGAAGGAACAGAGAAGGGGGCCAGATGAGGATATTCCCTCAAAGGCCAAGTCCTCTGTTCTTAACGCAACCTCGCTAACATGGGAAATGGCGAATAGTATGAAAGAAAAGAAAATAATAATAATAATGATTTAGTAATGTATCAGTTTAGCACTGCATCAAAAATAGCTTTGGGAAATAGCTGTACATGGCATACTTTCTCTACATAATTCATTTTGTTTACTCAAAATACTTAGGAGCATGATTTGAAACATTAGATTTTATTGAATGATGGTGAGTTTGGTCAAAATAGCATATCCAGAAAGATGTGGGATTAATTAAAGTAAAAGTGGGTAATAGAATGGTAGAAAATCAATGTTATAAAATTAACAGTTTATGAAAACATCATTTGACCTTCCTAGCAGTCAGGGTTTCTCTTACTTATCAATAATCTACCCAAAACTGACCAGTCATGCTCATGAAAGTAAACCTCCAGATGATACCCCGCAATCTTCAGGAAGAGATGAATGTTATGCTGGTATAGAAATATACCAGCATAACATTCATCTCTTCCTGAAGATTGCGGGGTATCATGATAGATATCATGATAGATATCATGATATGATAGAAATATCATATCACTTAGTATGGAAAGTTTTTAAAGGTTCTGCTGATATTTTAAAGGTGCATTACCTACTTTTACATTATTCAACCTCATATCGTTCAGTGAAATATAATGCTCTAAGTCCTGTTCAGGAGGTATTTCTGTGATTAAAATGAAATAATTAAAGCGCCTAAAACATAATTATTAATATCCCAAAGCTAGTTTTGATGCAAACCTAAATCAATGAATTATTGACAACATTACTGTTACTTTCTCTGCTTTAATAAAATTTCGGTCCTTCATGAAGGGTACTGGTATTTGTTTGTGTTCCTTACTTTGTTTACATGCTTTTATGCTTGATACATTTTTGTTTTGTTTGCTGTCATTAGTTTGTGTTATGTATTCATTTACTTTCATTTCCTTGCTGTATTGGTAGTTGCATTTGCATGTATTTTCTATTATTTTAACACGTTGCTTTACTTGCTTTTATGTTTAGATTTAATTTATTTCATATTTCTTATGTGCAAGTGTTATTTTGAATTGAATTTTATGTTAGATTCTCTCTGTGAGCTTGAATGGCTTTCTTGTTAAAAATATGGTTGATGTATAGTAATTATATTTTAAAATAAAGAAGATTAATACTCTTTTTTATTTCATCCTTGGGATAGGGAAGAAAAATTCTACTGCTAAGCTTGTTGTAAAAGGGACTAAAGAGTGTGGGAGTGGGTGGTGGATACCCTCCCCTTCTTGTATATCAATTTGTAAAAGATGGAAAAGAGGGAGTCAAGTAGGGAGTGCTCATGCTCCTCAAAGGCTCAGGCTTGGGTGTCTAGATGTGTGTGGATGTTAACAAGATTAGAAGAGAGGAGAGATAAATGGTATGTTTCAGGAAAAAACCTGGAGGTTCTGGCTCTAAGTGAAACAAAGCTTTAGAGTAAAGAGGAAGAATGGTTTGGAAATGTTTCAGGAGTAGGATGAGGGACTGATGAGAGGACGATCTAAGGAAAGAGTAGCACTACTCCTGAAGCAGAGGTGAGAGTGTGAGTAAAAATGAAAGTGGATGGTAAGAGATGGGTGATTATTAGTGCTTATGCACCTGGCCATGAAAAGATAAAGATCATGAGAGGCAAGTATTTCGCGAGCAATTGAATGAGTGTCATCAATTTTGATGCAGAGACTAGGTATCTTCGTATTGGGTGATTTGAATGTGAGGTCGAGTAATGTGGCAGTTTATGGTATAATTGGGGGACATGGGGTATTCAGTATTATGAATGGAAACGAACAGCTTGTGGAGTTATGTGCTGTAAAAGGACTGGTGATTGGGAATACCAGATTTAAAAAGAGGGACATTCCCAAGTATATGTGAGTAGGAAGATGGTCAGCGGGCATTACTGGATTATATATTAATTGATAGCTGTGTACTGGTATACGAATCCTACATGCCATACTGACATGCATCCGACTTACGTCCATTTCGAGATCCGACTGGTTGGTCAGAATGGAACTCAGATGTATGTTGGGGAGGGGATGTATATATATTTTATTTGTTTGCCATTTTTCACATTAGCAGGGCAGTGTTGGAGACAAACAAAGACCACATTTGCTCACATCCATTCTCTATCTATTATGTTTAAAGCACCAAAACTACAGCCCCCATCCACAAGCAGGCCTCACAGACCTTTCCATGTCTCCTCCGGTTGCTTCATATGCCCTGGTTGAGTCCACTGACAGCAAGTCGCCTATGTATATCACATCATTCCAATTCACTGTATCATGTGGATGCCTTTCACCCTCCTGCATGTTCAAGCGCCAATCACTAAAAATCTCTTTCACTCCATCCTTCCATCTCTTTAAAATCTAATACACTGGTACATGATATTACCATACAACATAAGAATCTGGGCCAAAGGGAGGATTGCAGAGGATCAAGCCAGTGGTAGCATTTATATGATCCATCTGCCTCTTCTGCCACTACAAGAACCGTATGTTTTGCATGCAAACTCTTTTATGGGACTAACAGATGACTAAGAACAATATTTTTCCCTTTTAACAATATTAGTATTTTTTGTTTTCTAATCATACTGGATTTCATAATGGCAGCAGAACAAAATAATTTGTGATTCATATCCCAGCTGCCGTTGTTACTGTACTCCACCTGCTTTAGGTTACACCATGAGTGAAAAGTTACCTTTGGTGAGGCTGTACCATTGAGAGTACAGTCTTCTCAGGGAACTCATTTAAAAGGAGTTTACATTTCCCTTTCAAAGATGTTATTCCTGAGGTAATTATGAATATCCCAGCTGCTGCCATCACTTTGTAAGGATCACTAAGTTTTCATAGTTCTAATTTGCCATATAAAATACAACACTGGTTTATGCAAAATGTTAGTATGCATTGCATTACAGTACAATATACAATTCAATTTGTACCACCATGATTTAGAGGAAGGGCAGAAAAGGAATGAACCAGAGGTTGTTTTAA
Organism: Panulirus ornatus; assembly: GCF_036320965.1. Taxonomy (NCBI): domain Eukaryota; kingdom Metazoa; phylum Arthropoda; class Malacostraca; order Decapoda; family Palinuridae; genus Panulirus; species Panulirus ornatus. The sequence goes on along the minus strand of NC_092235.1, from coordinate 53,794,169 downwards.
TACAGTCCATCTACCTCCTATCCTACCTTTCTATTTATGTTTATATTTCTGACACCTGTTCCCTCTGAGAACTCCCATCAAGAGGGTGGCCATTATAGAACAGTCTCGACTTGTCTTTGTCCTTACATAACTCCCTCACATACACCATTTCTATCACTCCAGTACTCTTCCATCCTATTTCCCCATGCCACAGGTGGTCTTCCTCTCACACCAACCACTTTAATTGTAGTATCATACACTTTCCTTGTAAATTCCCCGTCTTGCATTCTTTCCACGTGCCCAAACCATCTCAAAGTATTATGTTTCACTCACTTAACCATTCCAGAATTCATTCCTTACGCATTTCCTGCCATACCACTTCTCTCATACACTCCCTAATTTCTTTCCTCATTCCATATAGTCATACCACGTGCCCATCTCGAATAACTCATTTCTACAGCTTGGATTCTGTGATTCATTCCATGTCCATGTTTTGATTGCATAAGCCAACTAAATTTGTTTTACTACTGTGCTGAGCTTCATTCTCAAATACCTAAATTCATCCAGAACTTCCAGTTCATCACCATTCACCAAATCAACCATTGCCTCCAGCACCTCTTCTCATTTACATAGAACAGTATCATCAGCATATGATACCTGCGAGAGCAATGATTTTGTTCCACCATGATTCAGCAATATGCAGCATAATTCCCCTCCCTGCCCTCATTCTCATCTTGCATAATGCTCAATCCATGAAAACAATAAACAATTATGTGACAATGCACAGCCACAGCCACATTACACACTCCCACATTTATTTCAGGTCATGCTGTCATACAACTATGTACTCTCATACAAGCTTTGATTACATTACATAAGCTCCTAACAATATTTGGAAGTCTGTGCACACTTATAACTTTCTAAATGACTTTCCTAATATCTTTATCCTGAGCCTTTTCTGACTCCACAACAGCCACAAAAAATTTTCCTCTCTTGAACACCTGCCTTCATAGATGTGAAAATCTGGTCTACACATCATATTCACTTCCCAAATGTACCTTGATCTTGAATTAGGATGGACTTCATTATTCCTTTTGACATGAATGGTCTTATTTCTCTATCATTCTTACAATAATTATTTCTATTAACCTTTAGAATGTCTGATTGATCCAAAGGGACTCGTGCACAAAAAATGAAAAAATCCACTAAAATATTTTTTCTTCACTGCACATATGCATATTATTCATAAGGAAAACCCTAAAAAGTGATTTGATTTCTTTTATACTTTTGAGGTAGGGTTTTAAATGGACTAAGTTTAAGGTGAGTGGGTGGCTAGTGTACAGTTTTTTTCCAAGTGTGATCTCAATCGTGCAACAATACCTAACCCACTCCATAACAAACTACCAACACCCAAGCAGAAATAAAAGCTTGTCCCTGTCTCACATTTCAGCAACCTCTACTCATAGATCTCCCCTTCACCAAACAAATATAGCACTAACGAAGTACATACATATTAAAATAATCCCTCAAGCACTAAACAGCTGCCCTTTCATACCCCACCACCATTCAGAAGCAATACTTTCCAGACAAACAAGAGTCACACTTGCCCACTTGTACAGAATATCACCCATTCCTACAACACTGAAATACACCATCTCAACATAACCTAAGACTATTCATGCTCATGATGTAAGAGGAAGACACTGGGCACTTATTACTCAACTGCCCTCTGGTGAGGCTATATCTGGGAGTAGGGTCTCCCCAAAGAATTTCTTATCCCTAAGGAGTCTACATTTCCCTGCCACTAGAAGTAGCACAGCCTTGAGCTGCAGGAGCCTCTGGAAAGAGGTCCTAGATGAAACAAGAACTCTTACTAAGAGATCCTGGGGTAATTAAAGATAACTGAAATGAATATATGTATATCTGATGATAGTATACATTCATGCACTTCCTTGTACTACAATTTTTAACTGTAGTACACATGTATTTCATATGTATGTAATTTTACCTTGTTTCCATATGTGAAACTTTATACTACATAGATAATTGAAGAAATAATCATCTTAAATTGTCAGTTATACTATTGATTTTTTTTTTCTCAAAATATTAGGAATAATACATTCTAAAACTAACCCAAGTTCTTTTTTTTATTGTTTACTTGGGAAGAGACTGTAGCCACATGGAAAATATAAACCTTCTCTGATGTATATGAGTGACTGAGGCAGGCAATTTTTTTTTCCAGCCATGACAAGAGATTGGTGGTGACACCTATAGATAAACTGGTGGAATCAGTATTAGCTGAAAATTCAAATGAGGTGTGGAAACCATTGAGTAGTCAGTTAAGGATGGCAGCAGTGAACCATGCTTCATCAGCTGATGATCATAGCATTTTAAGAGTTTGAAAGCAGTGTTGTAATCCAAGACTCAGGCACACAATTTTCTTCCATGCTGCCTTATTTTTTTCCAGATCAATTCTACTGCAGCATCACTTCCATGGTGCATCATCTTTCTTCATTCCCCACCTTTTCTATTTTTTAGGTGCAATTCTACTCTTCTCTTCTTTCTTGTAGTGTCTTCCTATTCCACATATCTTTCTTCATTCTCTTGAGTTTTTGTCCTGTTGTAACAGTACTCATTTATCATGTATCTTCACTTTCTTACATTTCTGGAAAATAGTTCATATTGTTTCCATTTTCTTAAAGTTAGCATATGTTTAAGCTTTAGTCTACTATCATTACTGAATGTATTTTCTGATAGCACATATTAATTATTGAAGAGTCATGGTACTTATGTGTGGCAATTTCTAATATTGAATTTTATGACTAATGCTTATAGCAGTGATAATTATTTTATGCCTGTTGCTACTCTTAGGCATACCTAATCCACTGTGTTAGCTTCAATGAATAAGAAAGGGAACTGTTTCAGCACATTTGAGAGTTATAAGATCTAGTTTCTCAAATATACCAACATTTCTCTCAGGTGTCTTGTACCATGTAAGTGACAGTGGAAACTGTGTTGAGGTTCTTCAGGCTGATGGTGGCATAAAATGCCTTTTACATCATGAATCCCGGAACTTGCTCGTGGTCATCACGGAAGGCATGGTTTTAGGACAGTTCTCTGTAGCATTAGATGGTTCTGTCACAGAGGTCAATAAGGTTAGTAAAAGTATGTAATATGTTTAAAGATTTTTTTTTTTTTTTTTTTTTTTTTTTTTTTTTTTTATCGCTGTCTCCCGCGTTTGCGAGGTAGCGCAAGGAAACAGACGAAAGAAATGGCCCAACCCCCCCCCATACACATGTACATACACACGTCCACACCCGCAAATATACATACCTACACAGCTTTCCATGGTTTACCCCAGACGCTTCACATGCCTTGCTTCAATCCACTGACAGCATGTCAACCCCTGTATACCACATGACTCCAATTCACTCTATTTCTTGCCCTCCTTTCACCCTCCTGCATGTTCAGGCCCCGATCACACAAAATCTTTTTCACTCCATCTTTCCACCTCCAATTTGGTCTCCCTCTTCTCCTCGTTCCCTCCACCTCCGACACATATATCCTCTTGGTCAATCTCTCCTCACTCATTCTCTCCATGTGCCCAAACCATTTCAAAACACCCTCTTCTGCTCTCTCGACCACGCTCTTTTTATTTCCACACATCTCTCTTACCCTTACGTTACTTACTCGATCAAACCACCTCACACCACACATTGTCCTCAAACATCTCATTTCCAGCACATCCATCCTCCTGCCCACATCTCTATCCATAGCCCACGCCTCGCAACCATACAGCATTGTTGGAACCACTATTCCCTCAAACATACCCATTTTTGCTTTCCGAGATAATGTTCTCGACTTCCACACATTTTTCAAGGCTCCCAAAATTTTCGCCCCCTCCCCCACCCTATGATCCACTTCCGCTTCCATGGTTCCATCCGCTGACAGATCCACTCCCAGATATCTAAAACACTTCACTTCCTCCAGTTTTTCTCCATTCAAACTCACCTCCCAATTGACTTGACCCTCACCCCTACTGTACCTAATAACCTTGCTCTTATTCACATTTACTCTCAACTTTCTTCTTCCACACACTTTACCAAACTCAGTCACCAGCTTCTGCAGTTTCTCACATGAATCAGCCACCAGCGCTGTATCATCAGCGAACAACATTGATCACCTTCCCAACACTATCACCCAACAAGTCATACTTGCCCCTAATTCCAGACTCAGCATAACCTCCTTTCAACCCCCACCATTCAAACAATTAATCCAACAGGAGACATCAACCCCACTTGCACGAATATCCCATTCCTGAAACTATACCATCTCACTTACCTACCGTAACATGTCTCTCTGTATGTACTGAGATAAAAGGACTTTACTGCTTCTAACACTTGTGACCCACACATATTTGGTATCCTCCACAAGAAGCATCTCTATGAAGCTCTACATATTCCCTGCCATAGAATAGCACAGCTTGAGCTGCAGCAGCCTTCTAAAGGTTTCATGTAAACATAACTCTTATACAAACTGATCCTGGGGATCTCTAAAATCTGAAATACATGAATAATCGACTGATGTTACCATTCATGCACTCCTGTACTTCATTTACTGATAACAGTATTTCCATATTAATTTTAACTTCCATATCGAAACTTATCCCTCTGTAATTGAGCAAATTATCCACTTTAGCCTTTGTCATAATACTATTTTGCTCAAATTTCAGCAATCTCAACTAACCCATTCTTCTATTTTATATATTACTTGAAAGAACTGTACCACATGAAAATAACCCCTTTCTGATTATATTACGTGACTGAGGCAGGCAAATTTTATTTTTCGCGCCTGCGGCATTTGCAAACTTTAATAACCTCTGTGGATCTTTTACCAATAATTTCAAACCTAGGTGAACCATTGCACTACTCCATCGACAAGACAGCATAACTGCTCATCCTGATGATCAACATTTTAAAGTTCGAAAATGTTAATCCAAGCTCTCCCACATTTCTCCATGCTGCCTTATTTCTCCAGACAATTCTACGCCCTTCACGAGTTCCATGGTGCCTTTCTCCTCATCCCCTATTTCCTTCTTTAGTCCAAACATCTTTTCTTCTCCTTTTTATGTCTTCTATTCCACATCACTCAACTCTTCATTTGCCTTTTTTCCTCTGCCTGTTCACTTACCTCATTCTTCTTTTATCTTCTTCCCACATTTGTTTTTCTCAAAATGTCTCAATTTTCTTCTACTTTACTAATATCTTACTTTTCATCACCATCACTCCTTTCTAATGATTTCTATCACTTCTTCTATGAAGAGTCATGTATTTGACACTGTTCCCATAATCCATCCATTTCAATTGACTTATGATAATGCTTATTAGTTTAATTATTTTTCCTATTGTACCTGCCTTCCTAATCCACACATCAGTCATATACGAACTCAACTTTTCAGCCATTATTACTACAATCATAGTTCTCTCTTTTCCTAAACATTCCTCTCAATCTTCGTACCATGTTAGCACTGCAAAGTTGATCAGTACTCAGCCTGTGCACTCTCACACATTACACTTCAAATCATGATCCTGCAACTGCTCGTGATTAACACGGATTTAGTTTAAATAAGAAAACTACTTTTGCTGTAATAATCAGCATATGTGCATGTGTGGGCATTTATGTATATACATGTGTATGTGGGTGGGTTAGGCCATTCTTTCGTCTGTTTCCTTATGCTACCTTGCTGGCGCAGGAGGCAGTGACTGAGTATAATAATGATAATAAAAAAAGAAAAAAAGTCACAATACAAAATACCATCAGTAGCTTTATTTCTAACCTGGTAATGCTCTTTGTCCTTCAATTTACTGACATCCCTGCTTTCTTTATAAAATCATTTTAGTTTTTCTGTTTTTTCATCAGTATGCCAATCCCTCTGGGTATCTTGCTTGTGTGTATTTGGATATTTCTTCCCTGGAAATATATTCACTTGGGCCATACATTTTTGTCAGTTCAGTCTATGCATGAAATATCATACAGATGGACTTATTTACACACAACTGCTTTTCCTGCTGTAGTGAGTTGGTGACAGGAAAAGAACAACAGCCTCATTTGCAGATAACCACTCTAGCTGTCATACCTCCCAGGCCCCCAAATCCCAAAAGACTGCTTACCTCCCCATCTTTCCAAGACACTTGCATTCACCTCCCTCACCACCCTGTCCATAAACATCACATACCCCTACTGCAGACCCCCCTTCACCTTGAACTACCCACCCTTCTCTGCACCCACTTGTACATATGCCTTACTCTCTTGATCATTTGTTGTAAGTGATGGAACTCAAAGCAGTGGGAACTGCAGTAGTTTGGAAAAATTGAAGTTTGATAACTAGCAACTGTGTTGGACAACTACAAAGCCTACCCATCCAGAATACAGTTAAAAATGGCATTCCATAGTGCAGTTTTCTTCTGTTCCCTCTGTACCATACCTTCCTGTCTGCCAGTAATTGTAAATCTTTGCATTTCAGGTAAAGTTGAGTGGAAGAACTAATGACATTCAGGTTACCTGGGCAGGCAGTGGCTTGTTGGCTGTTTCAACAGGAGACAGTTCTGTTCGTCTGTGGAATTTAGACTCTGGGGATAATTATGTGTTAAGTTTACAAGGCCCAAGCTATCGTGATCAAGAATATGTCATGTGTTTAAGTTATTCAGAGAATAAAAGTAAGTGAAAAATTGTTATATCTGATATTATGAATATCATATTGGGTATATTCTATATATAATTAGAATATGTGAGGTAAGAGAAATAGTTAATCTATCTGTTTAGTAGGCAGGCTCATGTGAAGTTTTCTTCAAACTTCAGTCACTGCTTAGCCTTCCACACATATCTCTTTTATCACACTCAATCCTTTACTCTCCCACTGAATTTACTGTCTTTGTTACCTAATACTTACTCGACTTACCTTATATGGATGCACTCTTTTCTTCTCTATATACCTATCTATCTATCTGTATCTCTGAAACCTATTCCCTTCGGGAGCTTCCTCAAGGGGGTAGCCATAGTAAAAGAGGCTCCATAATTGGTGAACTCTTTTACTGATTTTACTGTCAGTCTTACTCTTTACTCTCAGACTCATTTTATATAGATACACTTTCTTTTTTATTTTCTATCTAAGTATATCTCTGATGCCTGTGCCCTTCAGTAACTTCTTCAAGGGGGATGGCCACAGCAAGTTTCCACTGTTACTTCTTAGCCTTTAGTGCATCTTCCTTAACAGGCTACAGGCTTGTTTCTTCAGAGGCTCCTACCAAATGTTCCAACTAAGGCTTGTACCTAATGCTCTCTCCTAATGTTCCTACCTGTTACTTCTACCTGATGTGTCTACCTAATGTTCCAAGTTATTACTTCTACCTGATGTTCCCACTTAATGTTCCTATCTACTGTTTCTACCTAATGCTTCTGCCTAATGTTCCAGCCTACTACTTCTATCTATTGCCCTCTCCCATTTTGCCAAAAAGCAGGACTAATGCATAGCACTCACCGCAGGAAAATCTAGCTATAAAGAATGAGTTGTGTGAGTTAAGTGTTGTCGTATGTTATGTGTGACAAGGATAGATTGTATGTTTGTGAACAGAATGTCAGTAGTCCATATGTTGGTGTGGCACAAAGAAAAGACAGTCATTGCTTATTCTTGCAAACATTTTATCAAACTTATTTCTTTACTCCTTTGTGGATTTTACTGTCAATCTTATCCTGTACATACTCAGATTCACCTTATACAGATACATTCTCTCTTAGTGTCTATCTGTCCATCTATCGATCTGCCTATCTTTATGTCTGACAGTTGTTTCCTTTGGAAGCTTCCTAAGAGGGTGGCCATGGTAAAACTGGGCACTCTTTTTTTTTATTGTCTATCTATCCATATCTCTGATGCCCATTCCCTTCTGTAACTCCCTCCTAAACATGGCAAAAGAGTCCTTATAACTGGTGAACTCTTAGCCTTTGATTTCTCATATGGGTCAGAGGAGTGCAACTTGACAACCACTGGAATGCTGGTTCACATGCATGCAACCATCACAAACCCTCTTGATACCTAAATGGGAAGCACTGACAATATACCTCCCTGGTCGGTGGCTGCCTACACAACTATTGTAGTACTGTAGAGATGAAATCATTCACTCCATGTCATTGCCACATCACCACTCTATGAACAGTATTGTGAACTTACATGCAATTTCATATTATAGTGTAACAATGAAACATGAATAATTTTGTGGGCAAGGATGCTTTGTACGGTAGAGTGCCTCACCATAATAGGATTAACTTCACAAGAGTATTATAGCCAGAGCTTGTGTATGTTGATGTCTCAGCACAACAGTTATAACTACAAATAAAGCAACAGCAGCCAGAGGTAGTGAATGGTGCTCCTTCAACACAAGAGAGCTCATATTTCCTGGTAATGGTTTGGAATTTCTGTAAAAGTGTGGATTTCTAGATTAACATATCATTATGTTATTTGTTATCAGGATTCATCTAGCTGTCTGTGAGAACTGTTTTTTACTTATTATTACTTTCATCTATTTTTTCCTGATTTTAAATCTTTACTCTGTTTTCTTTATAGGTTAAATGAGAAGTATCCCTGGCATCACTTGCTCTGTCTTAATTTTCAACATTACTGTTTTTGTTTCCATCACTTTTATAACAATTTAAGGTGTAAATGGCTGAGCACCAGCTTTTATCAAGCCTCTTACATCACGATTTTTCCTGTTATAGATGTAGCAAGTACTAACATTTTTCAAAATGTGGGTAAGATTTTATTATTCAAATTGACTGAAAACTCAATCTTACATCTAAATGAATTAATTTGTGGCTTATTTTCACCCATGTCATCACTAGCATTTAATTCCTTTTCTACAATCAACTTGACACTCACTATGGTTATAAATGATGAAAACCGTGTAAACATCATAGAATGATGAGCAAACCCACTGCTGGGACACAAAAAAAGTAAAAGTATATTTTACCAGAAACTTGTTCACAAAACCTCTGTTTGCCAACTGAGCATAACAAAGACCACCCCTCACATCCCATTGTCTGTGAACAAAACTTAATGAAGACACATCACTATTTCATTTTTAAACATGGTATTAATGCCATACTTCAGTGTATGACTAGCCAACAAGAGCATAGTAACAGTGCAAAGTAATCCTTTAATCATACCAGAGAGCATAGGGCCAAGACTTCTATGTTATGACCTGACTTAGTCTAGTTCCTGAAGGAAAAGAAGCCTCCACACCATCCCACTCACATGCTAGTCTAGTACACCACCTACACTTTGTCCTCCATCCCTACTTCCTTCGGTTTTGGATGCAGCTTGATGGTGTTGACAGAAATGCTGTTTGGAAGGTGCTACATTTATATGGTGTGGAAAGAAAGCTATCAGAAGCAGTGAGAAGTCTTTATCAAGAAAGTGAGGCATGTGTATATGTGAGTTGAAAAGAGAATTTGTTGATTTCAGATGAAGGTGGGTCTGTAGCAGGGATGTGTGATGTCATCATGGCTGTTTAATCTGTTTATGGGTAGGGTGATGAGAGAGTTGAATGTAAGAGTCTTGAAGAGAGGGGCAGTCTGTTGGGGTCCGGTGGCCAGGGAGATGAGTCAGTTGTGGTTTGCTGAGGACATGGCATTGGTGGCAGATTCGGGTGAGAAACTGCAGAACTTGGTTTCTGAGTTTGGAAAATCATATGGAAGGAGGGAGTTGAGAGTAAATGTGAATAAAGACATGGCTGTTAGGTTCAGCAGTGGAGAGAGACAGATTAGTTGAAGTGCAAATTTGAATGAGGAGAATGTAGAGGAAGTGGAGTATTTTAGATACCAGGGAGGGGACATGGCAACAACATGGGAGCTGAAGAAGCCATAGGTTGGGTAAAGAGGTTAAGGTCCTGGGCACACTGAGGAGTATGTGGAGAGGTTATTGCCTCTAAGGGCAAAGATGGGTATGTTTGATGGAATAGTTGTCTCAATGGTGTTGTATGGTTGCAAGGTTTGTGTAGGCCCTATATGAAAAAAAAGTATGGAAGATGGTGGATATGTTAAAAATTAAATATCTGAGGATAATATTTGGTGGGAGGAGGGTTGATCGAATAAGAAATAATAAGTTAGAGAGAGTTGGGGTAGTAAAAATTGTGTATATGAGAAGACCAAGGAGGGTGAGTTGAAAAGGTTAGGACCTAAGGAGAGGATAAGTAAGGAGATATGACTAAACAGTATACATGTCAGGGGTAGATGGAATAAGGAAAAGGGGGAAACCAAGGAGGAGATGGAAGGATGGAATGAAAGATGCTTTGAAATGTCAGGGTTTGAACATGCATGAGCATTTTAGGCATGCATGGGACAGAGTAAATTGGAGCACTGTGGTATTCATGGGGTGACTTAACGGTCAATGGGCTGAACCAGAGCAAATGAACTAGTTGGGGAAACCATGGGAATGTCTTTTGGCCTTGGTTGTGGATAGGTATTTTTTGGTTTTAATGCATAATACATGACTTTTTTTCATACTTGTTTGCTGTACTTTGCTCCATTTTCCTGTGTAAACATTCCTATTGCTAATGCCTTTCCTAAAAATGTTTTCTTTAATCTTAACTCCAGAAATCCTTTGTGCGGGAACAAACCTTGGTAGTGTGGCCATGTGGAAGTTTGAGGAACACAAACTTGGGGAAGATGAATATATGAAAGACCCAGAGAAAGATTGGAAACTGCAAAATCCCACAGTCATCTCTGGGGCTGTTAAACAGGTATGCACAGGTTGGATAAGCCCACTGAACAGTTTGTATTTCTAATTTTTGGATCACATACATCAAATACAACCTCTCATTCCACTTGCACACATCCTCAATTTTTGTGTGATTTAGATCTTTAATGTCCCATCTCCCATGGGAACTTCTTTTCAGGGGTGGATGAACTTTGAAAAGTCTTTTGGCTGTCCTGTCCAGACATAACTTCCTAACATGCCACATACCCCCTTCATCTAACCAGGTCCTCTGACAAATACATTTCATCACTTTCCTTTCATAAAATATCAGCTGTTTTCTCCTATCTCAGTTTTTTATCTTGTCTTCCCAACTTCTGTACATTAGGGGCTAATATACAGAACCCTTAAACACTTATTATGGCTCCTCACATGCATTCCATCACTTGGTCACCTAAGCATAACTTAGTCTTATTATATGTTGGTTCTCGTACCATAAATTCAGATACATAGTCATTCTCTCAAGTTCTCTATGTATTCATTCTCGTCAAATCCACCCCTCCATATATCCACATTTCTTCAGTATCTTATCCTTTATCAACAATTCACTTCATGATACAGTACCTTCCACTGATTTTGTACATAATCTCTCTCATTTGTATGAAACATACTAGTTAATTTTTGGTTGGAAGTATGGAATCTCTTCCATATGTGTGAGACCTGTAGCACTGAGGCTTTTGAGTTATCATTCTTATTTTTGTTGCATTGACATAGCAATTAAGCTTATCTGTATACCATTTCATCTGTTTTACAGGTTTCTTGGGGATCGACTCAGAACTTATTGGCTGTTAATACTGTACGAGATGTGTATATATTGAATGAACAGCACATGGTGGCTAGCTACAAAGATCAGGTTAGTGTGGAAGATTTCGCAGCTTTATTGAGATAGATTTCTAGTAAATCAAATTTGCAGTAACAAACTGAGCAGAAGTCTTTTTTACCCATTATCTTTAACTTGTTCCCTTCTGAGGGTGTGTCAGCTCTTTCTTTGTATTTGCATGTCACAGCCAGATCCCCAGTATTGTCATTTCTCCATTAAAAAAATGGAAATTGCTGTTTTGACTTTTTGTACTACTTTTCTATTATGAAAATGCATTCAAGACTTTAGTCCCCTGTTCCATGCTATGACTCACTTCAGCACCCATTTTTCCATTTGCTGCCATATCCATTCCCAGATACCTAAAGGACCCTTCCTGTTTAAACTTGCTTTCAAACCCTACTGTTTCGCTCCCCTGCTGCACCTCATTACCATACTTTTGTTTGCATTTACTCCCAACTTTCTCTTTTACACACACTCCTAAACTGTGTCACTAACTTCTGGTGTCTCTTTCTGGAGCCTGCAACCAGTGCCTTGTCAGAGGTAATGAGAAACTGATTCATTTCCCATGCTTTCCACCCCAGCATGTCAATAAATGTGTGTTTTGAAAGAATACTGTTCCAGTGTATTGATTGCCCAATGATCTCTCCTCAGGTATCAGTAGTGCAGGTTTCTCCAACGCAACTGTCTGTGGATATATTCTCTGGGGGAAGTCACCTAGAGTTACGTGCAGAAATTCAAGTGAGAGGTGTTCACAACACAGTGGATCACCTCCTGCTATGGAATATGAAGAAAATGGTTGTGTATGAAATAACTTCTGATGCAACCCACCTCAGAGTTGTTGGTTAGTAATGTGAAAGTGCAGAAGATCTGACATATGTATCATACAAGATTTTTGTCCATATCTGGTAATCCATTTTATTCACTTCAAGGAGGACTGCATGTGTAAAATCTAATCAGAATATTTTCAGCAATAATGCTAGGAGGCTTGAAGCAGTTCTTGTAACATATGCTAGTGACCATTCTAATTGGTTTAGCAGTCACTGAAGTTTAGTAGATACCCTTCCCTTTCATTTAAAAAACTGAAAATTTAGAAAAACTGAAAATTTCACCCAATCACTCGCTCCTCTCACAAACCTTTGTCACCCAAACATCACACATCTTTCCAGTTTCTAAAGAAATTCAAAAGCAGTCCTATTTATGCCAGCCACCTTACCACAGTTTGTCTTATGAAAGCCATCCACCACTTCTCCTTTTGCTAAACAACTTCCCACGACTCTCACTTCACATACCTGCACAACTTAAATACCCTACATCTGCCTCCCTATCTTCCAGCACATTCAATAGTCCTTCAGAATATTCACTCCAACTCCTCTTTTCTTCTTCTTTGCTTGTTGCCACTCCACCATATGTTCCCTTTCCTGATGCTCCCAGTTGCTTTCTTTTTTTCCTCATACTGTTCACCTCCACAGACATTTCCTTATTATCCCTGAGGTTTGCCAGTATTCTCTCAACCCAGCTTATGTTTGCCCTGTTTTTTGGGAACAAGTAAACATGAGAGGTGAACTGCTTATATACAAGAGGAATGGACATACAAGAAGCAATGTTAGGAATGCAGCTAGTGATGATTTCATCTCTGATTGGTTGTTAATGATAAACTGTATGATTATATCTAGTATTTTGTAGGGTGATTGAGGGTCACTTTTCCCCTAAAAAATGAAAGCCTCTATAATGTGAAGTCTGGTCACATGTTGGTTTTCCATGTGCAACGTGGGTGCATCTTGTTGATACATTTGGAGAGGTGATGTTTGTGACCTCCACATACTTTATGTTGTAGAGGGTATTACAACCTCATTCTGGTCATGTGAATTCATAGATTATATGGGAGCTCTGGAGATTTTGGTCTGGTTGAAGTTGTTGTTGGTAATGACAAAATTCTTAATCTTCACATTACTTTAGTAGATAATATGTTTGATATGGTTGTGCAAGCTTGATGTCAAAGATTAGGATATAAAGTAGTAATAATTAGAGATTAATTCCTTTTCCTTTGATATGTTCACAGTAACTGGTGTCCAGTCTTAATATTATTCAACATCATATTCTTTCTGATCAGATATTTTTTGATGCTTATCACTTGTTTACCATTGTCAGAGTGTCTTTTTCGACCATGTAATTAAGCCTTGCATACTTTTCATTACTTTCATCTATTTTTCTTGGCATTTATGCTTTCTTCTGTCTTCTCTTTATTTTTATTGATATTCTATCTATCAGGTCACTTGTTTTGTATTAATTTTTTATCATTACTACCACTAATGCTATCACTCTGTAGCACTTACAGGAGACTTTTATTTTGTTTTTGGTGTTCTCAGTGGATGTCATAAGTTGGTAAGGCTTTTAAAATAAGTTTTAAGTTATACATTCTTCTTAATCCAACTTGAACTTTAAATTTTAAAACAGAATTACTGATTTGTGATTTTTTTTAATATATCTTTGCTATCATTAGCACCTACCACCCTTTTACCAGTCATCTTGATACCTACTGTCCCCATAAACCCACTTCAAAAGCCCTGTGTGAAATAGCACCTAGTCTACCTCCAAAATATAACAAAGACTGACCCTTACATTGCACAGTGTCTCCTTATGTACCACTTGATATGAATTTCTTTTCCAGTCTCTAAGTGTTTCATTATATTACAGTACTCGAGATACTGTGTTGCTAAAAACAGTATGGTAACAGTGCAAAGCAGTCGCTTCAGTGTAACAGAAATAAGCTAGGAACTGAGACTGCAGGCTGCAGACTGATTAAGTCTGCCAAACGAATCCCTGTCCATGGCTAACCACCTCCCTCCCTAACTTGCATCTTCATTGATTTGTTTTGTTTTTAAGTGAATTCTTATTACATATTAGAGCTGTTCCACAGATGAAACAGTACAGTAATATTGCAAAATAGTCATATAATTGTAAGTGGAAGCTCTGGAAGGTTACATTTGTGCTGATAATGTGAGGTATGGGGAAGATATTTATAAGCAAGGAGAGAGACATTCTGACATTTTTGCTCGCTTCATCTCTCTCATTTAAAAGCAGTACAGTAACAGAGCATAGCAATTTTTTAATTGTACCAAAAAGTCAGCTTTGAGGCCGAGTGTGTGGGAATGGTGTATGTACAGTACTGTAGTTAACTGTGAAGGACAATGATATTATTATTATCTTTTCTTTCTTTAGTTGTTAAACAAGGCATGAAGATTTTTGTTTCAGATATAAATCGGTATATATGATATTCAAAATTCTGTAATAGTGAGGCTTAGCTTTCTGGTGAGTGAACTGAGCCCCTAATTTAGTGGTTATTCTAAGGTCAAATTCCAGTAGATGAAGCATTATTATGTGGGGTAAGAGTGTTTATGGAAGTAGATGTAGACTGAACGACTGAAATTTGTATCTACATTTGATGATAGATGATGGATGCAAATTCTAGTTTGAGGGAGTGTATGTGTGAAAAGGGTATCCTGTTGGAGAAACCTGAAGAGGTGTACCTAGATCTTTGCATGTGGTGGAGATCTTGCATAAGCCATTCTTTATAATGGTTGTGATGATGTAAAGGATATTTTATACATCATTAACCGTTTCTTTCTTTTGCTTTTGACAGCATCATTTCCATGTGAAGCTGAGAGTGCAGTCTTACATGAAGGCAGCACATATTCCATTGAAGGTGGCAGTGTTCAAGTGCGATCCCTTCAAGGAACTGTAAAACAAACTCTCAACTTCACAGAGAGTGAAGGTGAACCAATTGGTCTTGATGTTTGTGGGAACTTTCTAGTAACTGCCTCACTGCAAGGAATTGTCAAGCTTTGGGACCTGTCAAGGAGGTATGGAAAGTTGTCAGATTAAAAATTAGACCATGCTAGTTCATGAGCAATGTATTTTGTTGTACCATTTTTGCAGTTTCTAAGGACAAGGACAAAATTACAGTATAGTGTGACATATTTTGAATCTTGCTATGATTCCAAGTTTCAGAGAATGTAGTAGTAGTAAGTACAGTCTTAGTGAGAGGGCTGACCAGCTTGTTAGTTTCAGTACATGAGAAAGCATCGTATAGAACATAAAATAAAAATGCTTCAGGATCAGGGCAACCCTTGTGATATGCAGAAGTCCTTCTCTTTAAGTTACTGTATACAAATGCATATGTCTATGACATATACAGTGTTTGATATATGATCTTTCCTCCATAAAAGTGTATCACATTCATAGACCCAGAACTTGATTTGATATTCAGTTCAAGAAATTTTTAAATGCAAAACAAACATACTGAAATTATCATTTCTACAGGGAAGCCAAACCACATACACAAGGCAAGCACATGAGTGAAACTATTAAGGACTTTGGGGAAATCATCTCAGCTCGCTGTAACTGTAATGGTACTCGAGTCTCCATTGCTGTGGCTCAGACATCTCTTCTCCCAGATCCCAAGCTTTACATTTGGGATATAGAAAATGATAACATTACATATTTCAATTTTGCTTCGGGCCATCCAGAGGATGATGATGTTGATGGAACTGCTCCACCTAACTCAGCTGAAAGTTCTAGTTCCAAAGATGGTGGTTTACATGACAGGTGAGTAATGTATATGTAAAAATATCTGGGATTATCATATATAAAAAAGTTATTAAACACAAAATGAGAAAGATATAATAGCATTTGGTAATTTACATTATAAGACAGGAGTGTAATTGAGACAGGCAATTCAGTGGATTAGAACTTTGATAAAGAAACTGTGATTACAGAGCCTTTTACATTTTTTTGTTTAAATAGAAATTTGGACAGTGATATGCCTGATGCAAGTGAAAATGGGTGAATGTGATATTTGATGTATATTGATGACATATGATAAAGGCTGTATTCGTTGGGCAGAAATGCTACTCTTTTTTTCCCATTTTGACAAGTAAGGTAAAGACTCTGAACCTATATGGTTTGTCGATATATAAGTTCAATATAGATATATAAAGAGAAGGAGTTTGGCAAGCAGAGCAATTTCAGATGACAGATCATTAGCACTCTGCCCTTATTGAACTGCATCAATAATAATTAAATGTGCTACCTTATCCCTACAGTAGATGGAAGCATCTCAGCTTAAGGTTGTCCTTTTTAATACAGCACTTGTACTACGATAACTTTAGTGCAAGCAGTAAAGGAAGGCATTTATTGACTGGCTTTCAATTTTTAATGAGTGCACCTTGAGTTTCCTTAAATCAATCCTGTGCTTTTTCAGGTCTGTGATTTTTGCATTATATTTCTATCGCTAACATTTGTTCCCACTTCCATGTGGTCGATTAAATTCATACAGTCGACCTCCCAAATCAGTCGTACACATCCTCTATCCATTTCCGGTGTATTTAAGTGAGATAAACTTCTGTGCTGATATACGTGCAGTTATATTTCCACTTTGCTCACCAAGTTGATTCATCTGTTGTAATCAGTGTTTCCAAACACGCCACTTCCACACAGAAATTACTTCTATTGCTTCTGATTTCAAATCATTACTTTAGTATCTTTATCTAAGGTACCTCTAATCTACTTCTATTCTTTCACTGCATCTAGCTATCTCTTCTACACTCTAGCTCTTCTTTATAAGTCTGGATTATCCATTATTTTCTGTTATTCTTTTATTAAGTTTTTGATCAATACAACTGCATCTTTCTTGCATCCACCCTGTTCATCTATTTCACTTTCCGTATAACTTTTGGCTTTATTTGATCAGTGCTGTATCACGCATTTTGCCCACATAATAATTTAATCCCCTGTAGTTCTTTGATTTATCACTAATGACCTTGTCTTTACATGAATTTGTGATCTCTGTGATCCTTCCAGTCCTTTAGCACCCTGTTTTCATTCCAAATTCTTGTTCATTTTTTTCACACTTGATCGCTGTTTCTTGCCTTAGTGAGGTAGCACCAGGAACAGATGAAGAATGGCTGTTTCTGCTCACATCCATTCTCTGGCTGTCATGTGTAATGCACTGAAACCACAGCTCCCCATCCACAATCAGGACCTACAGACCTTTTAATGGTTTATCGTGGATGCTTCACATGCCCTAGTTTTGCCCATTGACAGCAAGTCAACCCCAGGCGCCAGTTGCTCAAAATGTTTTTCACTCCATCTTTCCTTCTCCAACTTGGTCAACCCCATTCTGCTTGTTCCCTCAATTTCTGTCGCATAAATCCTCTTTGTCAACCTTTCCTCTCTCATTCTCTCCATATGTCCATATCATTTCAGCACACTCTCTTCAGCTCTTTCAATCAGACTCTTTTTAATATCACAGATCACTCTTAACCCTTAATCACTTCCTTGATCAAGCCATCTCACACCATATATTGTCCTAAAATACTTCATTTCCAACACATCCGCCCTCATCCACACATCATCATCTAAAGCCCATGCCTCGCATCCATATAACATTGGTGGGGATACTATTCCTTCGTACATACTCAGCTTTGCCCTTCCAGATAACATTGTCTTTCCGTATATTCTTCAACACTCCCAAAACTTTTGCCCCTTCACCCACCCACTTTCACTTGCAAGGTTCCATTCTCTACTGTGTCTACTCCCAGGTATCTAACACACCTCAATTCCTCCAATTTTTCTCCATTTATGCCCTATCTAACTTGTCCTTCAAGCTTGCTAAACCTAGTAACCTTGCTCTTATTCACATTTACTCTCAGGTTCCTCCTTTCATAATTCTTCCAAACTTATTTAACAACTTCTGCTGTTTCTCACTTTAATCCTTCACCTGTACTGTATCATAAGCAAACAACAAATGACTCACTTCCCAGGCCCTTTCATCCCTCACAGACTGCATACTTGCCCCTTTCTCCATGACTCTTGCATTTACCTTCTTCCCCACCCCATCTATACACAGATTGAACAATTATGGTGACATCACACATCCCTGCTGCAGGCCAACCTTCACTTGGAGATTCACTCTCCACTCTTTCTACTCATACACCCTTGATAAAAACATCTCTGCTTCTAGCAGCTTTCCTCCCACACCAAATACTCTTCGGACCTTCCACAAGGCATCTCTATCAACTCTATTGTATGCTTTCTCCAGATCCATAAAAGCTACATACAAATCCATCTGTTTCTCTAAGTATTTCTCACATACAATCTTTAAAGCAAACACCTGATCCATACATCCTTTCCCACTTCTGAAACCACACTGCTCCCCAATTTGATGCTCTGTATATGCCTTCACCCTCTCAATCAGTACCTTATACAACATATCAGGTATATTTGAGAAACTTGTACCTTTGCAGTTTGAACACTCACCTTTATCTCCTTTGTCTTTATACAATAGCACTATACATACATTTTGCCAATCCTCAGGCACCTTACCATGATCCACAGATACATTAAAGATCCTTACCATCCAATCAGCAGTGCAGTCTTCCCCTTCCTCAATAAATTCAACTGCAATACCATCCACTCCAGCCACCTTATGAAAGGCTTTCACTATCTCTTCTCTCTTCAGCAAACCTTTCTCATGACTCTAACTTCGCAAACTGCCCCAACCCAGACACCTTACATTTACCACTCTAACATGAAATACATTCAAAATACTTACTTACTTCATCACTACCTGTTATCACTTTCCCCCTTTTGCCCCCTTCATTCCTTCATTGATCATATTTGTTTTTTTGTTTTTCACACATTCTTTACATCCTTCCACAACTTTTCATTCTTTCAAAAGTTTAATGATACTCTCACCCAACTCTCATTTTCCCTCTCTTTCAACCCCTGCACCTTCCTTTTGACCCCCTGCTGCATTCTCTCATACATCCTCCAAACATTTGCACTCCTTCCATGTAAGTAACACCCAAACACCTCATTTCTTTTTTACTAGAAACTTTACTTCTCCATCCCACCACTCGCTACCCTTTCTAATCTGCCCCCGTCCCACCTTTTGTATGCTACATGCATCTCTTGCCCATGCCGGCACTGCTTCCATAAATACATCTCATTCCTCATCCAGTTCCCTTTCCTCATTTACTCTCAGCTTTTGCCATTCTACACTCAATATTTCCTGGTATTTCTTCATACAAGTCTCTTTTCCAAGCTCACTTACTCTCATCACTCTCTTCTCACTGATATTGTTTCCTCTTTTCCAAAAACCTCTACAAATCTTCATCCTTGTCTTCACATGATAGTGAACGTACATCCAAGCAGCAAGCAGCCTCTCTCAACATTTACATACAAAAATCTCTGTAATTACATGTTTATCAAGTAAGATGTAATATAATAATGCCCACTGACCATATCTCCTTCTCACATACATATACTTATGTGTGTTGCTCTTTTTCAACCAGGTATTCCCAGTCAACAGTCATTTTTCAGCACACACTTCCACAAGCTGTGCACCATTTCCATTCATTTCCACAAACTGTTCACCGTTACAGTTCATAACACTGCATACCCCATTTTCCCTAGTTACACCCCCAACTGCCACATTACTCACCTTTGCTTTTAAATCACCCATCACTAGCACCCAGTTTCGTACATCAGAACTACTGATACTCACTAAACTGCTCTCAAAACACTTGCCTTTCATAATCTTTCTTCTCATGGCTAGGTGCATAAGCACTTATAATCCCCCATCTCTCTCTGTCCATTTTCATTTTTACCCATATCAATTTAGAATTTACTTCTTTACACTCTGTCACTCTTCCATTGCTTCAGGAGTAGTGCCACCATTCTTCTAAGACTTTTCCAAACACTTCTTCCCCCAAACACTTCTTCCCCTTTATTCTTGAGCTTTAAGTTTAATCCCACTACTAGATGGCAACACCTCATCTTAAGGTTGTCTTATTCAACACTGCACTTATATTATGAGAACTTTAGTGCAAGCAGCAGAGGTAGGCATTTGTTGAGTTTCCCGACATCATTCCTCTGCTTTTCCAGGTCTGTGAGTTTTACATTATATGACAATATATTGCTCCTCCTGTTATCATTAACATTTGTCCTTACTTCCATGTGATGGATCAAATTCATACTGCTAAACCCTCAAATCATTCATACACATCCTTAACCCATTTTCAGTGTATAAAAGGGCTATAAAGTTCTGTGCTGATATGTGCTTTTGATATTTTTTACGTTGCATACAGAGTTGTTTTGTTTAGTGTTAACAAGTTTCCATACACTACTTCCACCTAGAAATTGCTTGCATTGCATCTAATTTCAAATCGTTACTTTAGCATCTTTATCTAAGGTACCTCTAACCTCATTCTATTTTCTCACTGCATCTACCCATCTCTTCTGCAGTCTGGCTTTGCATTTTCAGTTTGGTAGCAGTTGGTAGGCAGACAGAGACCAGGGAGGTATATTACCAGTATTACCCACCGGGTATCAGGAGGGTTAGTGACATTGGCCTAGAAAGCCAGCACTTTAACGGCTGTCAAGTTGCACTCTTCTGATCCAGGTAGCTGTCTTTTCTCTCTGCCTCACTAAAATATGGACTACTGACATTCTGTCCACAAACATACAATCTCTCCTTGTTATATGCAACATTTGACAACACTTAACTCACTCAGTTCATTCTTCGTAACTCTAGATTTTCCAGTTGTGAGCAGTGTGTGCTAGCCCTGCCTTTTAGCAAAATGATAGTAGTAGTAGATAGTAGCAGTAGGTAGGAATATTTAGGCTGGAGCATTAGGTAGAAAAAAAAAAATAGTAGTAGTAAGGAGGAGCATTAAATATTAGTAGCCATTAGGAACATTAGGTAGGAGCTTCTGCAAACACTGTGCTAAACTTGCCCTATTCCAGTGTCCTGTTAAAGGTGAGGCACTAAAGGCCAATAAGCGGCACTGGAGTTCTTTAGTTAAGGAGACTCTGTTGCCGTGGTCACCCCTTTGAGGGAGTTCCAATTGGAACAGGCATCAGAGATAGATAGATAGTTATCCATAATTTTTATCTTTATTCTTATATTAAATTTCTGATCAACACAGCTGTGTCTTTCTTGTATCCACCCTGTTTATCTCCTGTTTCACTTTTTGTAAATTTTTGGTTTTATTTGATCAATGCTATATAACACAATTGCCCATGTAATATTCTACTCCCCAGTAGTTCTTATATTGATCACACACTTTTGCCTCTACATGTCTATATGATCTCTGTGATTCCTCCAATCCTTGGGCACCCTGCTCTCATTCCAGGTTCTCATTCATATTACAAGAATATCTTTCTGTACCATCTCACCCTCTCTTTCAGCATAAAGCTCTTCAATTGCACGGTGTGCTTAAGGTGCAGTTTATACTTTACCTTTCTCTTTTACCTTTCCCTCTAATCCCTCCCCATACTTATGTTGTATAGAACACTCACTCATTCCACCTGGTTTACCTCCTTTTCCTTTTTTAGTGGATATGGATATTATTGCTTCCTGTACTTCTTAAAGTAATTAATAACTTCAAAATAGTCATATCACTTTCCAAACATGAGATAAATCTGGCAAGTAGCAGCTGGTGGTGTCAATGTGAAAACATTTATATCATCTTTATTGCTCTTGACAAAAGGTAGTTACTGTTGCAACTTAGATTTATTTCTAAGACATATATATTTACTTCTAAGACTGATATAATCCACTGGACACCGAAAATACTTTAAAAAATTGAAAAGTTTTTTCTAATCTAAAAAAAATGCAGGCATTGAGGCATGGATTTGGTGGCTTTTGTCCAAAGGTAGTTACTGCTGCAACTTGGATTACTTCTAAGAATGACATAACCCAGTGTACATTAAACATACTCTTAGAAAATTTGAAATTTTTAATGTAGTAATTTAAAGAATTGTAGGCATCATGGCATGGATTGAGGGGGGGGGGGTTAGTGTTTCTTTGGGTGATGGGGGAAGTGAGATTCCAGTGATCAGTTGTATCTGTATTTATTAATGCAATATGGGTTTTGCTACTTACAATAGACTTTTCCTTTGATATGTTGCTCAAAAATATGATTTAAATGCATGGTTATTCTTTTTATTTAATCTGTATACTTGCATTCCCATTTCCATGTAGTGAATCAATTGCACATAAATTCTCAGTTCACCCAAACATAACCTTAACATGTATCCATTGTACTAAAGTGAACAAGGGCTTGTGCACTGATGTAAGCAGGACATAATTTTTCATTATTCATTTTAAGTTGAATGGTCGAGAAAGAGTATCATCTCTGTTCACACATCCACCTCTACACTGAAAATCTTCTCTGCACTTTTGGCATACTTATCTGAAATATCTTCAGTCAAAGGAATTCCCTTACTTCATCTGTCCATTTTTTCAACAATCCACCTCTTCTCTTTGTCCATTTCTCCTGCATTTTACACAAATTTTTTTGATCATCTCTCATTTGTCATGTATCCTGCATAACCACATCCTTGTAGAGACTCACCTGTGTGTTTTTCTGAAATACTACGTATCTTTCTTACAGCTTTATTATTTTCTATAGCTATACATTATGAATAATTAATATGTAATATTCTTTTCTTTTACCTTGAGAGACCAAAGAAAAATAATGGTTTCACATCCACAGAACAAAATTTCCATTATGCACGTTTTAGTCTGCTACTTGAAAAATACTCCATTTGCCAGAGTTTTCAGTAAACCTGCAGTTTTTTTCTTACATAAACCTGCAATTTTTTTTCTTGCATAACCCTGCTTTCAACTTCATTTGTGAACCTACAATTTTTCTTTCTTGCATAACCCTGCTTTCAACTGCATTTCTTTTACTGCCAGCCATTGTGTTCATCACTCTCAAATACCCAAAATCATTAGCAAGTTGAAACAGGAGCTGAACTAGGACAGGTGATCACTTACAATAAGTTCATTTCTAAAATTCTCCTTGAACATGCATTCTGTCTTCCTAGTTCACAGATTCACTTCACAGAAAAGCATCATTCACATACAGCAACTGTTGAAGCTTCCACTTTGTTACACCATGGTTCAGCAGGTTATTACAGTCATTCTTACCTAATCCTCATCTTGCAAAGTGTTCCATCCATAAAAACACTAGAGGAAACCTTTATATGACATTTCATAGCCTTGCAATATTTCACATTCACTTCAAACCACTCACATATACCACTATTCACATTCACACATTCATCTTGCAAAGTGTTCCATCCATAAAATCACTAGAGGAAACCTTGATATGATATTTCATAGCCTTGGAATATTTCACATTCACTTCAAACCTTTCACATATACCACCATTCACATTCACACAAGCATTGCTTCAATTATGTGCTTGTACTGTAATTTCTTTTAACATAACTCAATGAGTTCCTTATTCCTTCCCTAGAGCAAAACGTGAAACAGCAAGAGAAGTTGGAGGTCGCTTTGTAATGTCTCATATGTGGGATTTAGAGGACCCTCGCCTCCTTGTCTGTGAGGCTAAGTCTCTTCACAGCACCAAGAAGCAGAGGGATCATTACTTAAGCTCAACTAGTAAGGAGGATAGGGTAAGCAGTACAAATGAATTTGAAAATCCAAGACCTTGCATATTTTAAACTTTTATACACCTAGTTTTTCTTGAAATGTTAACATCTTAGGCTGAGGACACCAACAGATTTGGAATAATTTATTGAACTACCAGCTGCATTCAGCACTGTGGCATCACATTGACTTCAGAAAAGTTAAAAACATTCCTAATGTAAACCAAGTTTTAGAAATGTAGTTGGATGATTGTTTGTGGGCCATGCAAAAGAAATGTGGGGCAGGGTTAAAGAAATGAAGAGGGAAAGGTTATGCCTTACTTGCTGTAGACTGTAGGTAAAAAGAGTGTTAGCTCTAACATTATTATTAGGAATATTCCATGAAAAAATATTGATTCTTTATTAATTCAAGAATATGAATCGAGACATACAGAAATGAATTCCCTTCCATATAGTGTACATATCAACAACAATTTGTACATGAGTAATCTGAAAATTTTTGAAAGTTTTGAAACTTGAGTATGTAAGAATAATTTTATTGCATATGTAATGAGGATTTATACAGTGACAGCATACCAAACAGTACCTGTCTTTTATGGGGGTATCTGCTATCTGTGGTATGTATTGAGCTTTGAATTTGTATACAGTATACAATAATGTTCAACTATAAATCATGAGTCAAAGTATATTCTTATAGTTAATTACATTTCTCAGCTTTACAGGTTAGTGTTGGGAACAGCAGTACAGTGGCTTCAGTGGCACACGTCAAGTCCCTAGCTGTTATTTACAATGTACCAAAATCAAAATCTAACATTCATACATTCATAGCCAAGCCGCATAGACTACTCCATGTTATACCTTGAGCACCTCATACACCTTGGTTCAGCCTAGTTCCCTTAACCAGTAGGCATGGTTGAAAAATACCATTATTCCGTGCAAAGAAAAAGAGGATCAGAGTCTTTACCCTCTGTCAAGTGATAGAGGAGCATTCAAAAGTAACTGCAAATATACAGAAACGTATATTACTACCTTTGTCATGGCTTGGGGTTTGAATCATATTTTTGACAGCTCCTAACTGGATCTGAAGATGTAAAGATGACTTCTTTGTTTCACTTGGCTTGTATTCCAACTATTCTAATTACGAACATAGGCACAGCATTTTTTTGGTAAATATTGTGGATTTTTTTTCATACTTGATTGCCTTTTCCCACATTATCAGGGTAGTGCTAGGAACAGATGAAGTAAGGTCCCATCCACTCACATCCATTCTCTAGCTGTCATGGATAATGCACAGAAACCACAGCTACCCATGCATAACCATGCCCCACAAACCTTTCCAAGGTTTACCCCAGATGCTTCACATGCCCATTTTTTGCTTTCCGAGATAATGTTCTCGACTTCCCACACATTCTTCAAGGCTCCCAGAATTTTCGCCCCCTCCCCCACCCTATGATCCACTTTCGCTTCCATGGTTCCATCCGTTGCCAGATCCACTCCCAGATATCTAAAACACTTCACTTCCTCCAGTTTTTCTCCATTCAAACTCACCTCCCAATTGACTTGACCCTCAACCCTACTGTACCTAATAACCTTGCTCTTATTCACATTTACTCTTAACTTTCTTCTTTCACACACTTTACCAAACTCAGTCACCAGCTTCTGCAGTTTCTCACATGAATCAGCCACCAGCGCTGTATCATCAGCGAACAACAACTGACTCACTTCCCAAGCTCTCTCATCCCCAACAGACTTCATACTTGCCCCTCTTTCCAAAACTCTTGCATTCACCTCCCTAACAACCCCGTCCATAAACAAATTAAACAACCATGGAGACATCACACACCCCTGCCGCAAACCTACATTCACTGAGAACCAATCACTTTCCTCTCTTCCTACACGTACACATGCCTTACATCCTCGATAAAAACTTTTCACTGCTTCTAACAACTTTCCTCCCACACCATATATTCTTAATACCTTCCACAGAGCATCTCTATCAACTCTATCATATGCCTTCTCCAGATCCATAAATGCTACATACAAATCCATTTGCTTTTCTAAGTATTTCTCACATACATTCTTCAAAGCAAACACCTGATCCACACATCCTCTACCACTTCTGAAACCAAACTGCTCTTCCCCAATCTGATGCTCTGTACATGCCTTCACCCTCTCAATCAATACCCTCCCATATAATTTACCAGGAATACTCAACAAACTTATACCTCTGTAATTTGAGCACTCACTCTTATCCCCTTTGCCTTTGTATAATGGCACTATGCACGCATTCCGCCAATCCTCAGGCACCTCACCGTGAGTCATACATACATTAAATAACCTTACCAACCAATTTTGTTCAGATATATCCAGATGAATTTGGAAAAGGGTAAAAGAAGCAATTTAAATGAATAAAAGGAAAAATGGTTTATTAGAAATGATGGGACCATTTCCTTTTATAATGACTGGAGGTGGTGATGCAAGTAATATAAGAATGTAAAATTTTGGCATTATTTTTAGTTGGGCATGAAGATTAAAAGTTTTCTCGATGTAATTATGAGAATGTTTGTTCTAAGACTAATTTTTGTATATTGCAGCCAGCAGTTACATTGGTATCTCTATTTGTGAGTCCTGATCATGGCACCATTGTCCAAGACACATTCCCACTGAGTCCTACATACTCTCGCCTCCTTGGAGTTCAAGTCCCCTTCTTTTATCTTCTCAATGCCCATGATCCTGATAAAAAGGTTTGTTGATGGATTTCTGGTTACATTGTATATTTTATTTTTATAATTTTTGTAGAATGAACCACACTGTAAACCCTACTTTATACATTTCTTTTACTGTGTACAGAAAGCATTCAAAAGAGTAGAAAGTAATGGCTATACCAACAACTGGTGTTAATGGAAGTGAGACAGTAGGTGTGAGTGCATGAAGTTCACAAGCAAGGAGATTTGGAAACTACAAAAACTTCAATAGGTTTAGGCTTCATAAGCTGAGATTGTGGTGGTAAATCAGGCCTGATTACCATGTATGAATAGTGGATTAAGTACTCATGGGAACTGCTGAAGAAAGAAATCTAGAAAGATATAAGAATGAGTCAGTAATAAGAGGTGGGCTACATGGAGGTAACAAAGGCACAGCAGTGCAGAATGATACCTCAGTCATAATCATGCACGCTAGTAAACAAGGCCTGGTACAGGTAGTTCAGATAGTCATCAAGAAAACAATTTGACGAAAGCCATATGCTTGAAAGAAGTAGAATGGCATGATATAAATAATTGTTAACTGTAGTATTTGTTGCTTGAGCAACTCAGATTTTTTTTTTTTGAGATATGACTTAAAGATTATATGTTTTCTAAGAAGTCATTTGATAACTAAAGCTGCTCATGAAGTACATAGTGAGACTGTAACAAAAGGACAGGAAAATTATACAATAAATTTCCTGGAAAACATTAGGGTAAAGCGGTTGGATAACAGTTAGTGACTGATATGAATTCACATTTATCAACTTAGTGAATGGAGGAATCACTGTATCCGTTGAAGTGTAAAACAAAAGCTTGAACTTTTAGGTATGTCATAAGCAAGGCTATGAAATTTTCATTGCAGATGAACTTAGAACCTGAGATAATGTTTAATGTGAGGTTAAGGGAGCTTAGTGTTAACACCATTCAAAAGAAAGTTCATGTAGAACATTGAAGATTTTCAGTGAGGTTATTATCAAGTTTTACTCTAGGTGCAAAGGAAAACTATGAGGATACTGTACCAACAGAAGTTATGGCAAAGGTCTTGGGCATATTGAGGAGTATGTGGAAAGAGAGGTCACTGTCTGTGAGGGTAAAGATGGTTACGATTGATGGTATAGTCGTCTCGATAATTTTTAGTATGTGAGGTGTAGGCCTGATGAAAAATAAAGAGGATGGATGTGTCGAAAATGAAGTGTTTAAGGTTAATATATGGTATGAGGAGGGTTGATTGTATAACAAATGATAGGGTAAGAGTATGTATGAGAGAGCTAAAGAGGGAATGCTAAAAAGGTTCAGACAAATGGAGGGGATAAGTGAGGATAGGCTGACTAATAGGGCATATATGTCTGACAGGGAGCAAACAAGGAAAAGGGGGAAACAAAGGAGGAACTTAATACTGAGCAAAAGGTGCTGTAAGTTTTGAGGGTATGAACACGCAGGATGTTGTGTTGTGTGCAGGGGACATTGAATTAGAGCGACATGGTATATAGGGGCGACAGCTTGTCAGACTGAACAATGGCATGTGGAGTGTTCATGGTAAATGACAGAGAGGTCTGTGGTGCTTGTCTGTTGTGAGGGGCTCTGGTTTTGGTGCAATATACATGACAGCTCGAGCTTGGATGTGAGCAAGTGAGGCTGTTCTTTACCAGTTCCTGATGCTACCTTGCTATGCAGGGAAATGGTGAATAAGTATGAAATACAGGGGTGCTGTGGTTTCAATGCATTACACATGATTGCTAGAGAATGGATGTGAGCGAATGAGGCCTACCTCGCTGTCGAAGGATATGACAAAGTAAGAAAAAACCTGCTTACTCATTTCCTGCTTTAGGAGTCTGCTGTACCTTTATGAGGCTCCTGCAGCACACA
This sequence comes from Panulirus ornatus, assembly GCF_036320965.1. Classification (NCBI taxonomy): domain Eukaryota; kingdom Metazoa; phylum Arthropoda; class Malacostraca; order Decapoda; family Palinuridae; genus Panulirus; species Panulirus ornatus. The sequence goes on along the minus strand of NC_092235.1, from coordinate 53,765,494 downwards.
GGAAGCTGGCCACTTCCAATGGTTGCGACCAAAGGTCATACAATGTTGTGAAGTTTTCTGTGCTTCTATGTGTTGAGACTGCAGGTCAACTGATTAGTAAGTGCTTGGTGTCTTCTATATAATAGGTGCATCATGGTCATGAAGGGTCTTGGAATGTGTTGAAATGATGTTTGTGGTGTTGTACTGATGGGTGGTGTTTAGAGCATAAGTGGGATAGTGTGGCTAACTCATGTTTGTCTGGTGGGATGAAATTTAAGAATGAAATGGAAGGTCAGTTGTTTAATGCTTGTTTGGTTATTTCAGTGTGCACGTGTTTTGTTAGTTTTATAACTGTTGGGAATGGGGGATCTATGAGTAAAGGTTACTGAAGAGTGAGGCAGGGGTAAACTCTTTATTTCTACTTGAGGGTTGGTGGTTAGTTATAGAGTGGTTTGGATAGTAGGGGTCTAGTGATGTTGCACAGACTTGAGTGCCAAGCATATTGAGGTGGGGGAGGGAAACCACCAGAAGTAGAGAGAATTATCTAATCAAGAGAGTAAGGCATGTAACCAAATAGGAAGAGAGGAAGATGAATGGTTCCAGGTGAAAGTGGGTCTGTGAAAAGGGTGTGTGCTGTCACCAAAGATTTTACATCTGCTTATGGATGGAGTGATAAGGTAAGTAATATAAGGAGTGAGGAGTTGATTTACAGTCTGTTAGACATTAGCAGGGCCTGGAAGATGAGTCAGTTGTTGTCTGCAACAGCTAGAGTAAGAAGTAACTTAACTGAGAACATGCAGAAGGTAATTCTGCTGTTACTGGTTGATGACCCTCATGACCCTAATGCTTCATCCATGATTATCACCATTTATCTAGTTTATGGATTACCAGCATTTTTGGCTAGTATTCACTTATACTGTATTTATACTGAATTATATTACTGTACTTATTATTGATGTATTAGTTGCATTTCTATGTCAGTTAGTGAGCTAATAATGGTACTAGGACAGGTCCTAGACCATATCTCCTTTTTCACTCTGTTAGTAGTAGTTCTCTTTGAATCATTTCACCTTAAATGCCATTTTATAGAAACATGTTGCTCAGTTTAAAGGGGGGAGACCTGTATGTGAAAGTAGTATCTGTAAAAGCAGATATCGCTTAAGGCTTGCTGACAATGAGGTTTCCATCATTTATGTGTATTCCATGGATTTTCCTTGTACTGTGACAGCAATATCACTTTATTGGTCACTCTCTTTTTTTCATCACTTCATCCTCCTTTATTAGATTATGTACTTTTGCTTATCTCTTCTGAAAACCTTTAATCTCTGTTAACATATTCTAGCCCTTCTTATGATATTATGTACTTTATCTGGAGTGATCTTTATCGGAACAGCTATTTTATGTTTATGTCAAAATTTTAAATTATTTTATTTACTATCTCCTTTCCAGTCAGATGCCAAGGCCGTGACACAGAAAGTGATGCGGGATTTTGTGGGTTTAGAGAGTTGTGATAAACCCACTAAAGATGCCATGCTTAACTTCTCTTTCTACCTGTCCATTGGGAATATGGATGATGCTTTCAAAGCCATTAAGGCTATCAAAAGGTAAAGTGTAAATGTGACATATATCTTATAATCTATCCCATGAGATAGGGGAGAAGACTGATTACTTATGTATCCCTTGCAATAGTATTGGACAATGCTCATGGATGGTTGCCTCCCACTTACTACTACAAAATGCAAGAGGTACATGGGTTGTACTCTTTCTTCCCCGTTTCTGGGATAATTTTACACTCATCAGATTCACAAGAAATTCTGACACCTTAGAATGAATTTTACTGTAGTATTGTTGACACCAGTATGAGTGTGAAGTTCATAATTAAACACATATGGAATTAGGAACAGGATTACTTATAATAAATGGCTTAATATTAATTTTTCTGTCACCTGGTTTTACAGTTGTGATTGAGTCTTGTAGATACTATATTTTACTTATTGCATATTATTTCTAGTATCCATAACTGTTGTTGTGATGTATTTTTTTTAAATGAATTTTCATTTCTGTTAAACAGTGAAACAGTTTGGGAAAATATGGCCAAGATGTGTGTCAAAACAAAACGTTTAGATGTGGCTGCTCTCTGTCTGGGCAACATGGGTCATGCAAGGGGAGCTAGAGCTCTCCGACAATCTATGAAGGAACCGCAGTTAGATGCCAGGGTGGCTATGTTGGCTTTACAGCTTGGTATGCTGGTAAGAATATTGTCTGACTTGTTTTTCATTTATGTTGACTGTTTTTCTCAATTGCTTTGATACTTAAAACAAAAGTTTCATAAACGGCTTATTGTATTTTATCTTTTCAGCAACAAGTATCTTGAAGTATTGATAGACTGCCTAGAATGGGGTGATTGAAAGGATATAACTATATCTTTTTATCCTTATATGCAAGTACAAGTCAAATCCACATGGATAATTTCACCATAATATGCAGCCTGACTTGTCTTTCTTCCTTTTCTTACCTGACTTGCTTTCTTTTTTTTGTCAAATTACATAAAACTGATTTGTTTCCGTATTATGCCAATGAGTGAGCTGTGCAAGGTCTTGTTAGATATTCTGATAAATGCATATGACTGCATATCTTTATTATCAGACCTTTCACAAGGTGTAATTCTGTATCATGTTTTTCCTTTTCAGCCTCTCTGTTCCTCCTACCCTGCATAGCTTATTCACATGCATTTAGTAATTCTATATTCATTATTTGATATGCCCTTATTACTGCTGACCATCGGATGGTCATACCTAATTCTCAGGAAATTCCTTTCCTACTCCAGATGTCAATTAGCAGTCGTATGTAAGATCACTATCCTAGTTTAGTACATTGTAGAAAGAAACACTACACCTTAATGCACTTAAAAGGCTTATATTGTTGTAATGGTTGGCACTAGTTATCTGCTGGATGCCCATTAGTGAAATTCCATTATAGCCGGTTCATTTCTTTTTTTTTTTGTGTGTGACCAATATGGCATATGCAAGTATTATGCCCCAATCAAGGCCATCTCGATAGAAAGAAAAGAGTTCAAAGTTAAAACTAGATTGAAAATCCAAGATGTTGGTGAATACTATTTGGAAAACCCAACTATGTAGAGAGGGTAGAAATATTAAGTACTGCATGAAGGTACAGTATAGTACATTTGTTTTTACCTTCCTGCCCTAGGAACCTCTTCTTTGGAGCTCCTGTGTTACTCAGAAAGCCAATCATGTTCTCAGGTTGGGACCATGGGTCAAGGGGTAAAATTACCTATTTTAACTGTATAAGGAGGGAGTTTTATATTTGTGGGGCCCCATCCCTTGAACACTCTCTATCATCGTACAACCCCTTGAATTTATGTATGCTATCTGCTGTGTGTTGTGCATGTGTTTGGGTGAAGTTAGTGCAGGAGGATTTAGGGCATGGGGGGTCTTGAGATATGATGAATTAATGACTGTGATGTTGGTGAGATGGATGGTGCCCAGCGTACAGATGAGAAAGTGTAATTTGATGTCTGGGGAGTGTGGTTTCAGATGGGTATATGCATGGTGGGTTGGTGTTTATGTCTGAGTTGGGAGGGTGGTAGTTTAGTGTTTTTCAGATTATTTTGGTTTGTATATTTTTTGTCAGTATTGTATTTGGTAAGAATGTAGGAATCAGTGATTGTGGAGCAGGGGTAAGCTTTCTAATTGTACTTGGGAGATGGTGGATAGTTATAAACTTATTTAGGTGGGTACCGTTATGTTTGAAGATGTAGGAGCCTCATCGGTGGTTTATGGATTTGAATCTTGGACTCTAAATGCAAAAGCTAGTAAGGGGATGGACATATTTGGAAATGAAATGTCTGAGAATAATATGTGGTGTGAAGTGGGTATGACAGTGTAAGGAACGACACTGTAACAGAGAGGTGTGGTAGTAAGTTGTGTGATTTAGAGACTTGACCAAGGTGTGCTAAAATGATTCAGATATATTCAGAGGATGAGTGAAGAAAGACTGACAGAGAGGATCTGTGCAAGAAATTAAGAGAGGAAGTACTTATAATGAGATTTTGCCAAGATGGTAGTGCTATTGCATGGCACTCTCCACATGTTTTGCTTGAAGAATAATACTGTTCCTCTGTTCTGATATGGCATTACATAAATATATGTTCTAGGATCTTTGGAGATTGATTTTAACCACATGACAAGTTTTGTTTTGAGTGATTCTGTTGCTGTTCAATGCATGTTTTATTTTCCTCCCAGTAATATGCTCAGTATTTGGCTGGGCTTTCAGATAATTTGGTCTAATTTATTTCTCATAGGTTCCATGATATTCTTTAAGATTCAACAACTTTATATCTTCTGCGTTGAGAGTCTTCCTGCCATGCATAAATTATTGTATAACTTTCTCAACTTCTTTCTAGGTTACATAGTTTAAGTTCTTTTAGCCTTTAATGTTAATTTTTACATTCCATTCCCCATTTTTGCTTGCAAAGTGCTTCTGAATTCTGTCTAATTTGTTTATTCCTGTTTCTTTCATTGGTGACAATATAACAGCAATACCATATTCAGTTTTGTTTCTTTTGTAAACATTAAATATTTTCATCAGTTATTTTCAGTCCTTGTACTGAATTTTCTCAAAATCATACCATTCCTTATTTGGCTTGATAATGCTATCTTATCAGTATGTTTTTTGAATTCTAATTTCTCATATGTCACCCAAAACTTTCTCTGCTTGGCTTTTATATGGTGTCACTGAAGAATACTTATTAATTCCATAACGTATTTGTTCATATGCGTTTTTTTTAAAAATTCCATCAGCGCCACTTCTGCCCATTTATATACTGTGTCTTTGCATCTCCATTTAATCAGGTTTTGATTTTATCATTTGGCTTACTTTAGTGTCATCAGCAGAGTTCCTAACTGTACTATGTTCTGCTTCCTTTTGGATGTATGATATCATTATTATGAATAGAACTGATTCTAACACTATTCCTAGTGATATCCTAAGTGGGACATCCTGGTTAGACTTGGTTCAGTTTGCTATATTAAAAACTCTAATCCTTTTTCCAATCTAACCCTTCAAGTTATGTTTAGCTGCTTTTTCAAGTAAAATTCTAAAGTATACTTTGTCAGAGACATGTGCAAAATTGAGTTAAACTATATCCATTCCTTTCCCTTGCATTAAAATTCCACATATGTCACTGTAAGGGTCTAAATTGGGCATGCTTACTTCTCCGTGGTACAAATTCGTTGGCCTTCATTTATATAGGTTTCTTGATCAGATGTTCAAAGACATGTCCTTTCATCACTCTTTAAAGGACTTCTGTTAGGTATTTGCTTGGGTCCTCCTTTGTGTATTGTTGGTATTACATATGCCAGTTTGTGAATGTCTGAAATTTTGCTTTCATCCAGACTTTGCCTCATCAGTAACATCATTGGCTTTTCTCTGGCCATTTCTATTTTCTTGGTTCTGGGGCTGAATTTTCACTCAGCTGATCACTTGCTCTGCTTATATCATCTTTGGATATATCATGACCTATAAGTGTTTCATCATGTTGGTTAAAAGGTCTTCATTTACTTTCTTCTTTCATTTTCAGCTGAAAACTGACTTGTATCATTGAGCTAATAACATGCATATTTTTGGGGGACAAAGTTCATACTTTACACCCATTTAAGATGGTTCAGTCTCTAATTTGTTGTGTTTTGCATTGTTCATGCATAGTAAATTAAAAGTAGTCTCATGTTCCTTTCCATGCTTGGTGTGACTCTTTCTTCATTCATTCTTTGTTCTTATCTATGGGATTTCATTATTTCCACATCTATATTTTATATTTTCTCTTTAAGTTCTTTGATTTTTGGTTCTGTCATTGCTAGCATTTTCTTTCTTTTTTCATTTATTCATTCACTTTTTCTACCTCTTCATATATTCTGCTTTGTATTATATGTCTTTTTATTCATACTAGCTCAATTGTGTCTTATTTCCTTGCTGTATATTTTCATATTTGCTGTGAAGTGAAAGAAAGAAACATAGGGGATGTGAACTAAGGTGACTTAATATCCTTGGCTTATAATTATATTAGCATTGCAAACACTATATTACAATTGCAAGTAAAATTTGCCATACCTTCTAGTATTAAAACCTCTTTAGTCACCTCTAGTGAATTATATTTTGAATTATTGATTTCACTGTGCTAGAGTTGCCTTTTGCCAGTGGCCTGTTTAAGGTTAAGGCACTAAAAGGCTAAGCAGCAGCACTGGAGTTCACTGTGGCTGCCCCCTTTAGGTAGTTTCTGAAGGGAACAGGCATCAGAATTTTTTTTCATACTTGATTGCCACTTCCCCCATTAGCAAGGTAGCGTTTGGAACAGATGAAGAAAGGCCACATCCGCTTACGTCCATTCTCTAGCTGTCATGTATAATGCATCAGAGATACAGATAGCTAGATAACCTATTCCAGTCTTTTCATCTGTTCTTATATATCAACCCATGCCTTTTTGTAAACTCCACTCTAGTCTCTCTCATTCATTTTGTACTCTTGAAATCTAAAATCAATCATGTTATCATAGTGCACTTACTGATTCCATCTTACTTTATTCTACATATCTGTGTCCGTCCTTCACAACTCTGAGACTGCACATATAATCCTGACCAGATTACCCTGATACTCAACTTTTTCTCTTATCTTTCCGTTTAGAGTCAGTCAACCAAGTGTCATTTATGCTTTATATATATATATATTTCATACTATTCACCATTTCCTGCATTAGCGAGGTAGCGTTAACAACAGAGGACTGGGCCTTTGAGGGAATATCCTCACCTGGCCCCCTTCTCTGTTCTTTCTTTTGGAAAATTGAAAAAAATGAGAGGAGAGGATTTCCAGCCCCTCGCTTCCATATACATATATATATATATATATATATATATATATATATATATATATATATATATATATATATATATATATATATATATATATATTATCCCTGGGGATAGGGGAGAAAGAATTCTTCCCACGTATTCCCTGCATGTCGTAGAAGGCGACTAAAAGGGGAGGGAGCGGGTGGCTGGAAATCCTCCCCTCTCGTTTTTTTTTAATTTTCCAAAAGAAGGAACAGAGAAGGGGGCCAGGTGAGGATTTTCCCTCTAAGGCCCAGTCCTCTGTTCTTAACGCTACCTCGCAAATGCGGGAAATTGCGAATAGTATGAAAAAAAAAATACATATATATATATATATATATATATATATATATATATATATATATATATATATATATATATATATATATATATATATATATATTTATTTTATTTATTTATTTTGCTTTGTCGCTGTCTCCCACGTTTGCAAGGTAGCGCAAGGAAACAGACGAAAGAAATGGCCCAACCCTACCCCATACACATGTATATACATACACGTCCACACACGCAAATATACATACCTATACATCTCAATGTACACATATATATACACACACAGACACATACATATATACCCTTGCACACAATTCACACTGTCTGCCTTTATTCATTCCCATCGCCCCCTCGCCACACATGGAATACCATCCCCCTCCCCCCTCACGTGTGCGAGGTAGCACTAGGAAAAGACAACAAAGGTCCCATTCGTTCACACTCAGTCTCTAGCTGTCATGCAATAATGCCCGAAACCACAGCTCCCTTTCCACATCCAGGCCCCACACAACTTTCCATGGTTTACCCCAGACGCTTCACATGCCCTGATTCAATCCACTGACAGCACGTCAACCCCGGTATACCACATCGATCACTCTATTCCTTGCCCGCCTTTCACCCTCCTGCATATTCAGGCCCCGATCACTCAAAATCTTTTTCACTCCATCTTTCCACCTCCAATTTGGTCTCCCACTTCTCCTCGTTCCCTCCACCTCCGACACATATATCCTCTTGGTCAATCTTTCCTCACTCATTCTCTCCTTGTGCCCAAACCATTTCAAAACACCCTCTTCTGCTCTCTCAATCACGCTCTTTTTATTTCCACACATCTCTCTTACCCTTACATTACTTACTCGATCAAACCACCTCACACCACACATTGTCCTCAAACATCTCATTTCCAGCACATTCACCCTCCTGCGCACAACTCTATCCATAGCCCACACCTCGCAACCATACAACATTGTTGGAACCACTATTCCTTCAAACATACCCATTTTTGCTTTCCGAGATAATGTTCTCGACTTCCAAACATTCTTTGAGGCTCCAGGATTTTCACCCCCTCCCCCACCCTATGATTCACTTCCGCTTCCATGGTTCCATCCGCTGCCAGATCCACTCCCAGATATCTAAAACACTTTACTTCCTTCAGTTTTTTCCATTCAAACTTACCTCCCAATTGACGTGACCCTCAACCCTACTGTACCTAATAACCTTGCTCTTATTCACATTTACTCTTAACTTTCTTCTTTCACACACTTTACCAAACTCAGTCACCAGCTTCTGCAGTTTCTCACATGAATCAGCCATCAGCGCTGTATCATCAGCGAACAACAACTGACTCACTTCCCAAGCTCTCTCATCCACAACAGACTTCATACTTGCCCCTCTTTCCAAAACTCTTGCATTTACCTCCCTAACAACCCCATCCATAAACAAATTAAACAACCATGGAGACATCACACACCCCTGCCGCAAACCTACATTCACTGAGAACCAATTACTTTCCTCTCTTCCTACACGTACACATGCCTTACATCCTCGATAAAAACTTTTCACTGCTTCTAACAACTTGCCTCCCACACCATATATTCTTAATACCTTCCACAGAGCATCTCTATCAACTCTGTCATATGCCTTCTCCAGATCCATAAATGCTACATACAAATCCATATATAGATATATATATATATATATATATATATTTTTTTTTTTTTTTTTTTTTTTTTTTTTTTTTATACTTTGTCGCTGTCTCCCGCGTTTGCGAGGTAGCGCAAGGAAACAGACGAAAGAAATGGCCCAACCCCCCCCCCCATACACATGTACATACACACGTCCACACACACAAATATACATACCTACACAGCTTTCCATGGTTTACCCCAGACGCTTCACATGCCTTGCTTCACTCCATATATATATATATATATATATATATATATATATATATATATATCTAATCAACCCACCTCCCACTCTTCTCATGCCACAAGCATCTTTTGCGCAATCCATCACTGATTCCCTAAATACATCCCATTCCTCCCCCACTCCCCTTACTTCCATTGTTCTCGCCTTTTTCCATTCTGTACTCAGTCTCTCCTGGTACTTCCTCACACAGGTCTCCTTCCCAAGCTCACTTACTCTCACCACCCTCTTCACCCCAACATTCACTCTTTTTTTCTGAAAACCCATACAAATCTTCACCTTAGCCTCCACAAGATAATGATCAGACATCCCTCCAGTTGCACCTCTCAGCACATTAACATCCAAAAGTCTCTCTTTCGCACGCCTGTCAATTAACACGTAATCCAATAACGCTCTCTGGCCATCTCTCCTACTTTCATAAGTATACTTATGTATATCTCGCTTTTTAAACCAGGTATTCCCAATCATCAGTCCTTTTTCAGCACATAAATCTACAAGCTCTTCACCATTTCCATTTACAACACTGAACACCCCATGTATACCATGCCTTTCACCCTCCTGCATGTTCAGGCCCCGATCATTCAAAATCTTTTTCACTCCATCTTTCCCCCTCCAATTTGGTCTCCCACTTCTCTCCGTTCCCTCCACCTCTGACACATATATCCTCTTGGTCAATCTTTCCTCGCTCATTCTCTCCATGTGACCAAACCATTTCAAAACACCGTCTTCTGCTCTCTCAACCACACTCATTTTATTTCCACACATCTCTCTTACCCTTACATTACTTACTCGATCAAACCACCTCACACCACATACTGTCCTCAAACATCTCATTTCCAGCACATCCACCCTCCTGCGCACAACTCTATCCATAGCCCACGCCTCACAACCATACAACATTGTTGGAACCACTATTCCTTCAAACATACCCATTTTTGCTTTCCGAGATAATGTTCTCGACTTCCAAACATTCTTCAAGGCTCCCAGAATTTTCGCCCCCTTCCCCACCCTATGATCCACTTGCGCTTACATGGTTCCATCTGCTGCCAGATCCACTCCCAGATATCTAAAACACTTTACTTCCTCCAGTTTTTCTCCATTCAAACTTACCTCCCAATTGACTTGACCCTCAACCCAACTGTACCTAATAACCTTGCTCTTATTCACATTTACTCATAACTTTCTTCTTTCACACACTTTACCAAACTCAGTCACCAGCTTCTGCAGTTTCTTACATGAATCAGTCACCAGCGCTGTATAATCAACGAACAACAACTGACTCACTTCCCAAGCTCCCTCATCTCCAACAGACTGCATACTTGCCCCTCTTTCCAAAACTCTTGCATTCACCTCCCTAACAACCCCATCCATAAACAAATTAAACAACCATGGAGACATCACACACCCCTGCCACAAACCTACATTCACTGAGAACCAATCACTTCCTCTCTTCCTACACGTACACATGCCTTACATCCTCAAAAAAACTTTTCACTGCTTCTAACAACTTACCTCCCACACCATATATTCTTAATACCTTCCACAGAGCATCTCTATCAACTCCATCATATGCCTTCTCCAGATCCATAAATGCTACATACAAATCCATTTGCTTTTCTAAGTATTTCTCACATACATTCTTCAAAGTAAACACCTGATCCACACATCCTCTACCACTTCTGAAACCACACTGCTCTTCCCCAATCTGATGCTCTGTACATGCCTTCACCCTCTCAATCAATACCCTCCCATATAATTTACCAGGAATACTCAACAAACTTATACCTCTGTAATTTGAGCACTCACTCTTATCCCCTTTGCCTTTGTACAATGGCACTATACAAGCATTCCGCCAATCCTCAGGCACCTCACCATGAATCATACATTCATTAAATAACCTTACCAACCAGTCAACAATACAGTCACCCCCTTTTTTAATAAATTCCACTGCAATACCATCCAAACCTACTGCCTTGCTGGCTTTCATCTTCTGCAAAGCTTTTACTACCTCTTCTCTGTTTACCAAATCAGTTTCCCTAACCCTCTCACTTTGCACACCACCTCGACCAAAACACCCTTTATCTGCCTATATCACCCTATATCACCTCTTGCACCTTTCTCTTGACCTCCTGCCTCTTTCTTTTATAAATCTCCCACTCATTTGCATTTTTTTCCCTGCAAAAATTGTCCAAATGCCTCTCTCTTCTCTTTCACTAAAAATCTTACTTCTTCATTCCACCACTCACTTCCCTTTCTAATCAACCCACCTCCCATGCTTCTCATGCCACAAGCATCTTTTGCACAAGCCATCACTGCTTCCCTAAATACATCCCATTCCTCCCCCACTCCCCTTACCTCCTTTGTTCTCACCTTTTTCCATTCTGTACTCAGTCTCTCCTGGTACTTCCTCACACAAGTCTCCTTCCCAAGCTCACTTACTCTCACCACTCTCTTCACCCCAACATTCTCTCTTCTTTTCTGAAAACCCCTACAAATCTTCACCTTCGCCTCCAAAAGATAATGATCTGACATCCCTCTAGTTGTGCCTCTCAGCACATTAACATCCAAAAGTCTCTCTTTCACGCGAGTGTCAATTAACATATAATCCAATAACGCTCTCTGGCCATCTCTCCTACTTACATATGTATACTTATGTATATATTGCTTTTTAAACCAGGTATTCCCAATCACCAGTCCTTTTTCAGCACATAAATCTACAAGCTCTTTACCATTTCCATTTACAACACTGAACACCCTATGTATACCAATTATTCCCTCAACTACCACATTACTCACCTTTGCATTCAAATCACCCATCACTATAACCCGGTCTTGTGCATCAAATCCACTAACACACTCATTCAGCTGCTCCCAAAACACTTGCCTCTCATGATCTTTCTTCTCATGCTCAGGTGCATATGCACCAATAATCAATAATGAAGGCAGCATGTATGAATGTGTACATATATGTATATGTCTGTGTATGTATACGTTGAAATGTATAGGAATGTATATGTGCGTGTGTGGGTGTTTATGTATATACACATGTATGTGGGTGAGTCGGGCCATTCTTTCGTGTGTTTCCTTGCACTACCTCACTGATGAGGGAGACAGTGATAAAGTGTATTAAATTTTTTTTTTCAAATATATATATATATAATATATATATATATATATATATATATATATATATATATATATATATATATATATATATATATATGGTAAGGTTATTTAATGTATGTATGACTCATGGTGAGGTGCCTGAGGATTGGCGGAATGCGTGCATAGTGCCATTGTACAAAGGCAAAGGGGATAAGAGTGAGTGCTCAAATTACAGAGGTATAAGTTTGTTGAGTATTCCTGGTAAAGTATATGGGAGGGTATTGATTGAGAGGGTGAAGGCATGTACAGAGCATCAGATTGGGGAAGAGCAGTGTGGTTTCAGAAGTGGTAGAGGATGTGTGGATCAGGTGTTTGCTTTGAAGAATGTATGTGAGAAATACTTAGAAAAGCAAATGGATTTGTATGTAGCATTTATGGATCTGGAGAAGGCATATGATAGAGTTGATAGAGATGCTCTGTGGAAGGTATTAAGAATATATGGTGTGGGAGGAAAGTTGTTAGAAGCAGTGAAAAGTTTTTATCGAGGATGTAAGGCATGTGTACGTGTAGGAAGAGAGGAAAGTGATTGGTTCTCAGTGAATGTAGGTTTGCGGCAGGGGTGTGTGATGTCTCCATGGTTGTTTAATTTGTTTATGGATGGGGTTGTTAGGGAGGTAAATGCAAGAGTTTTGGAAATAGGGGCAAGTATGAAGTCTGTTGGGGATGAGAGAGCTTGGGAAGTGAGTCAGTTGTTGTTCGCTGATGATACAGCGCTGGTGGCTGATTCATGTGAGAAACTGCAGAAGCTGGTGACTGAGTTTGGTAAAGTGTGTGGAAGAAGAAAGTTAAGAGTAAATGTGAATAAGAGCAAGGTTATTAGGTACAGTAGGGTTGAGGGTCAAGTCAATTGGGAGGTGAGTTTGAATGGAGAAAAACTGGAGGAAGTGAAGTGTTTTAGATATCTGGGAGTGGATCTGGCAGCGGATGGAACCATGGAAGCGGAAGTGGATCATAGGGTGGGGGAGGGGGCGAAAATTCTGGGGGCCTTGAAGAATGTGTGGAAGTCGAGAACATTATCTCGGAAAGCAAAAATGGGTATGTTTGAAGGAATAGTGGTTCCAACAATGTTGTATGGTTGCGAGGCGTGGGCTATGGATAGAGTAGTGCGCAGGAGGATGGATGTGCTGGAAATGAGATGTTTGAGGACAATGTGTGGTGTGAGGTGGTTTGATCGAGTGAGTAACGTAAGGGTAAGAGAGATGTGTGGAAATAAAAAGAGCGTGGTTGAGAGAGCAGAAGAGGGTGTTTTGAAGTGGTTTGGGCACATGGAGAGAATGAGTGAGGAAAGATTGACCAAGAGGATATATGTGTCGGAGGTGGAGGGAACGAGGAGAAGAGGGAGACCAAATTGGAGGTGGAAAGATGGAGTGAAAAAGATTTTGTGTGATCGGGGCCTGAACATGCAGGAGGGTGAAAGGAGGGCAAGGAATAGAGTGAATTGGAGCGATGTGGTATACCGGGGTTGACGTGCTGTCAGTGGATGGAATCAAGGCATGTGAAGCGTCTGGGGTAAACCATGGAAAGCTGTGTAGGTGTGTATATTTGCGTGTGTGGACGTATGTATATACATGTGTATGGGGGGGGTTGGGCCATTTCTTTCGTCTGTTTCCTTGCGCTACCTCGCAAATGCGGGAGACAGCGACAAAGTATAAAAAAAAAAAAAAAAAAAAAAAAAAATATATATATATATATATATATATATTTTTGGTTGTTTAATTTGTTTATGGATGGGGTTGTTAGGGAGGTGAATGCAAGAGTTTTGGAAAGAGGGGCAAGAATGAAGTCTGTGGTGGATGAGAGAGCTTGGGAAGTGAGTCAGTTGTTGTTCGCTGATGATACAGCGCTGGTGGCTGATTCATGTGAGAAACTGCAGAAGCTGGTGACTGAGTTTGGTAAAGTGTGTGAAAGAAGAAAGTTAAGAGTAAATGTGAATAAGAGCAAGGTTATTAGGTACAGTAGGGTTGAGGGTCAAGTCAATTGGGAGGTAAGTTTGAATGGAGAAAAACTGGAGGAAGTAAAGTGTTTTAGATATCTGGGAGTGGATCTGGCAGCGGATGGAACCATGGAAGCGGAACTGAATCATAGGGTGGGGGAGGGGGCGAAAATCCTGGGAGCCTTGAAGAATGTGTGGAAGTCGAGAACATTATCTCGGAAAGCAAAAATGGGTATGTTTGAAGGAATAGTGGTTCCAACAATGTTGTATGGTTGCGAGGTGTGGGCTATGGATAGAGTTGTGCGCAGGAGGGTGGATGTGCTGGAAATGAGATGTTTCAGGACAATGTGTGGTGTGAGGTGGTTTGATCGAGTAAGTAATGTAAGGGTAAGAGAGATGTGTGGAAATAAAAAGAGCGTGGTTGAGAGAGCAGAAGAGGGTGTTTTGAAATGGTTTGGGCACATGGAGAGAATGAGTGAGGAAAGATTGACCAAGAGGATATACGTGTCGGAGGTGGAGGGAACGAGGAGAAGTGGGAGACCAAATTGGAGGTGGAAAGATGGAGTGAAAAAGATTTTGAGTGATCGGGGCCTGAACATGCAGGAGGGTGAAAGGCGGGCAAGGAGTAGAGTGAATTGGATCAATATGGTATACTGGGGTTGACGTGCTGTCAGTGGATTAAATCAGGGCATGTGAAGCGTCTGGGGTAAACCATGGAAAGCTGTGTGGGGCCTGGATGTGGAGAGGGAGCTGTGGTTTCGGGTATTATTGCATGACAGCTAGAGACTGAGTGTGAACGAATGAGGCCTTTGTTGTCTTTTCCTAGCGCTACCCTGCACACACGAGGGGGGAGGGGGATGGTATTCCATGTGTGGCGTGGTGGCGATGGGAATGAATAAAGGCAGACAGTGTGAATTGTGTGCATGGGTATATATGTATGTGTCTGTGTGTGTATATATATGTGTACATTGAGATGTATAGGTATGTATATTTGCATGTGTGGATGTGTGTGTATATACATGTGTATGGGGGTGGGTTTGGCCATTTCTTTCATCTGTTTCCTTGCACTACCTTGCAAACGTGGGAGACAGCGACAAAGCAAAATAAAATAATAAATGAATAAATATTTTTGGTGCATTACACATGACAGCTAGAGACTGAGTGTGAATGAATGTGGCCTTGTTGTCTTTTCCTAGAGCTACCTTGCGCATGTGGGTGGAGGGAGGTGCCATTTCACGAGTGGTGGGGTGGCAACGGACGGGAATGGATGGAGGCAGCAAGTATGGATATGTACATGTGTATATCTGTATATGTCTGTGTATGTATATGTATGAATATGTTGAAATGTATAGGTATGTATTTATGCATGTGTGGGCATTTATGTATATACATGTGTATGTTGGTGGGTTGGGACATTCTTTCATCTGTTTCCTTGCACTACCTCTCTAACGTGGGAGACAGCGACTAAGTATAATAAAATAAATAATAATGATATATTTTATGTTCTTCACAAGTAACACCTTCAACATTCCCCTCTCTAAACTTGCTTTTTATACATTTTCTAAGCACTTGACAGTTTCATCTTAATTACAAGCTCAGTCAGATGCAGAATACATGAAAACATTTCTACAGCATTGCCATTTGGTCATAATCTGAAGTGGTGTGATTGTCAGTAAATGAATTACTGTATATATCCAGGAAAGATTTTGCATGTGCAACTCAGCTTTGAAATGTAGGAAATGAACCACATCACATTGATAGATGATTATAATGACTAGACATAAATCACATATGTAGATGTATTGTGAAGTCTTATTTTGATTTTTAAGTTGCTTATATTCAACTGCACATGTACAGGAAGAGGCAGAACGTTTATACCGTGGGTGTGGACGCCATGACTTGGTCAATCGTTTATATCAGGATGGTGGTATCTGGTCCAAGGCACTTGAAACTGCAGAGAGCAGTGACAGAATTCATTTGCGATCTACACATTACAATTATGCAAAGCACTTAGAAAGCAAAGGTATGAAAGTGTAGTATTTTTCTGTTGAGTCATATCAAACTTTATGCAAAATTTAACATATCAGTTTAGGATACAAATGCTGTGCATTTTTTCATCACACAAAGATATAGTGACCAATGTATAGTATTGCCAACATATATATTTTTTTTTTTATAGATCTGTTTATTCACTATTCCACTTGACAGGACTAGAAACTTATAAAACAGATTTGTATGAATTTTGCATTTTTGGGACATCTCTTGTGGTTGGCTTCCATGAAGTAAATAAGATGAAATTAACCTGAACAGAAATGTGATCCATGAAGTTGTATGGCAAGGGATATAATCCAAAATGAAGTATAAGTTACATCTCGGGGAATGTCAGTTTTATGTTCATATGTTGGATGCTCTAGTCAAGGACAAAAGTTAATATCAAGACTAGGGCTTGGACTGAAATATGAAAAATGTTAAACAGAGGGGGAGAAATAAGATATTTTGATGGATATTGTAGGAAATTGTGCAGAAAGTAGAAAATCTGCATTTTAGAATGAGGCAGATCAAAGTTGTTAGAAAAGAAATGCAAGGGAAAAAGAGTCCCAAAGCTGCCAACAACTTCACAGTAATCATGTGACACACTAGCTTGTTGAGCTTGATAGGGGCCTGCAGACAATACAGATTGTATAGTGTTGTTACTATAATGTCACGAAATAATTATTAAGACAATATTTAACTGGAAGGTAAAGAGGATAGTTAGTGGAATGGTTTTGTTGTTAGATAAACTGAAGAAGGTAGCTTACCCTACCTTCCTGACTCAGGATCCCTTTCTGTGGGGCTTCTGCAGTTCTCAGGAAGCTGACAACTTTAATCAGGCTGGACCACAGGTAAAGAATTGTGGTTATGTTGTGTATGTCTTTTTTGGGCGAGCATGGGAGAAGTGTAAGTGTTAAGTGTCTTCAGTACGGAAGCTGCATCTTGGGCATGAATATTCTTACAATATGTTTAATCATGTAAAGCTGGAAAAACATTTAATGTACAGAATGCACTTGAGAAAGCATAACTCATAAGTACTTGAGGAGTGTAGTGTTAAGATACAGGTGATGAATGTTTGTTCTTATTGCTATGAGTGCTCTGACTTGTGTGGTTTGCAGCTTTGTTATATTTTCTTTTGATAGATTAGAGTGGAACTGTTTTCAGAGGATACCAGGGGATTCTTTATTTTTTGTTCAAATTAGGGACCAATAAGTATTTTGAGGGTCATTAGTTTGTTCATGACCTTTATGTTGATGTTTGTGGTGCTTCGAGTGAATGTGGTGTTATATGTAATAACTAGTATGGTTGAAGGTTTCCTAATTGGGAGTTGCAGATTATTCAGGCTGGTGGGAAACTACTGTGTAGATTAATAACTGAAATGGCTAACAGATTGATAGTGGATTTCTGTTGGGATTTCTGTTTGTGAGTGTACCAAATTTTTGATTGCATGATGTATTATTGCATGTTTGTTGTTAGGATGCTGTGAAGTAATTGTGAAGCCATCCACTTATGAAAGGACCTCTACACTATGGTCTGCATGAGGTGATAAGAGGTCATGAAGGTAGAGACTGAAGAGGGTTCTTGGAAAACTCTTGGAGAGCTTGACAATTTTAGGAGTGACTCTTCTGTGAAAAATTTTGTCTTACAAACCTGCTATGAAATTGGGTAACCATATTTTGTCTTTATTATAGAGGGTGGTGTTATGGGATAGTCTGTAAAGCTTTGTTATCTTTGCAACTAGTACTACTACATGGGAGGGTGTTTGTGGTTGGTTAAAGCCATCCAGGATGTGTTGTGTGGGTCTGTATGCAATGTGGTAGTGGAATGATTGGGTCTAAAGCTATGCTATGTAGGTGAGAATAGGATATTTTAGTTTAGTTTATTTTTTGGACCAAATTACCAAGGAGTGTGGATATTAATGACAGCAATGATATAGGATGATGGAAGGACCCTGTTTTTTCAAAATTAACTGAAACAGAAGGTTATTATCTGTCTGCTTTTAATTAGTTTCATGGAAATAATAAATAGGTAGGTAGGAACCATGCAAACAGAAGACATCACAAAAAACTATACAAAAAAGGAAATAAAATGGGTGCATTATTAGTGGTGGATGATTGAAATAAACTGAGTGAAAAGCAGTGAATGCAAAGAACATTAATAAGTAAAAAGAAATGTGTCATTATTGAAAGATGAAGAGATAGGGCTCTCAAAGTGTCAAATTACCACCAAATAAGCACAGATGGGTATTGGCACTTATAATAAATGTGGAAAAGTGAAATTCAAGAGACTGTATATTAGAAAATGGAAGATGAGAGATTGATTTACTGAATAAGAAGTTCAATATCCAAAGCAGGTAATAAAAGAAATGTCATCTCTTTGTATAAGCTGTTTTGCAGTATGCCCCATCCCCTGAATAGAATTCTAGTAAATAACAATCTCATATTTCAGTGTACTTTGTGTAATTGAAACAAATTGTATTATGACTACCCCAGGAGTTTTGGATCCCATATAACTCCATGCTCTTGGGTTGATTCTTAATTCTTTTCTTACTACATTTTATCTTTCTGCTTATATTTTGTGCATACTACTATCATATAAGGAAGTAAATGGTCTGATACATTCTGAAAATTTACTCTTTACCTCCTTAAAGTTTGGCTTCACAGTTGCTTGTGGCACATTGCTATCATTGTAGAAAGTCTACTATCCATTCTATGAATTAAATTTCAGGAGACTTCAGTGGAGCCATAAGCCACTATGAAAAGTCTGACACCCACAGGTTTGAAGTTCCTCGAATGCTTTTTGATGATTTACCGACACTTGAAGATTATATAATGCACACCAACGATCGGTAAGTTCATGTAGTTGTGTAGCTGTTTCCCTCTCAACACTGCTAGACATTGTCATATCTTCCCTCCCATGAAGGAAAACATTTTAGTTTTATTCCTAATCTAATATAATAATTTCCAAGCTATTTTTTTTTTTTTTTTGTCGCTGTCTCCCGTGTTTGCGAGGTAGCGCAAGGAAACAGACGAAAGAAATGGCCCAACCCACCCCCATACACATGTATATACATACACGTCCACACACGCAAATATACATACCTACACAGCTTTCCATGGTTTACCCCAGACGCTTCACATGCCCTGATTCAATCCACTGACAGCACGTCAACCCCAGTATACCACATCGATCCAATTCACTCTATTCCTTGCCCTCCTTTGACCCTCCTGCATGTTCAGGCCCCGATCACACAAAATCTTCTTCACTCCATCTCTCCACCTCCAATTTGGTCTCCCACTTCTCCTCGTTCCCTCCACCTCCGACACATATATCCTCTTGGTCAATCTTTCCTCACTCATTCTCTCCATGTGCCCAAACCATTTCAAAACACCATCTTCTGCTCTCTCAACCACGCTCTTTTTATTTCCACACATCTCTCTTACCCTTACGTTACTTACTCGATCAAACCACCTCACACCACACATTGTCCTCAAACATCTCATTTCCAGCACATCCACCCTCCTGCGCACAACTCTATCCATAGCCCACGCCTTGCAACCATACAAAATTGTTGGAACCACTATTCCTTCAAACATACCCAATTTTGCTTTCCGAGATAATGTTCTCGACTTCCGCACATTCTTCAAGGCTCCCAGGATTTTCACCCCCTCCCCCACCCTATGATCCACTTCCGCTTCCATGGTTCCATCCGCTGCCAGATCCACTCCCAGATATCTAAAACACTTTACTTCCTCCAGTTTTTCTCCATTCAAACTTACCTCCCAATTGACTTGACCCTCAACCCTACTGTACCTAATAACCTTGCTCTTATTCACATTTACTCTTAACTTTCTTCTTTCACACACTTTACCAAACTCAGTCACCAGCTTCTGCAGTTTCTCACATGAATCAGCCTCCAGCACTGTATTTATATCTATATATTGTTTTTTTCCATTTTAGAAGAAATCATAAATCTTGGAATGAGTATATATTATCTCATGAAGATGTGTCATATACCATATGGAGATTGCTTTGACCTTGGATTTTAAGTTGGAATCAGTCTGTTGGGCACAACTTTTTGTACCATTTTTTATTATTTTTTTCATACAGATGAATGAGCCTCATAGGGAAAATCCTCATTGGCCTGTGTGTTTGTTTCTTCTTTTTAAAAAGTAAAAACAGGCGGGAAGGATTTCCAGCCCACCTGTTCCCACCCATTTTAGTCACCTACTATGAAAGGCAGGGAATATCCTCAGGGATATTATTATTATTATCATCATTATTATATTATATTATTATTATTATTATTATTTTTATTTTATATTATTATCATGTCCCTGGGGATAGGGGAGAAAGAATACTTCCAACGCATGTTGTAGAAGGCGACTAAAGGGATGGGAGTGGGGGGGGGGGGGCTGGAAACAAGACCCTCCGTGTATTTTAACTTTCCAAAAGGGGAAACAGAAAAAGGAGTCATGCGGGGAGTGCTTGTCCTCCTTGAAGGCTCAGATTGGGGTGTCTAAATGTATTTGTATGTAACCAAGATGAGAAAAAAGTTGAGATAGGTAGTATGTTTGAGGAAAGGAACCTGGGTGTTTTGGCTCTGAGTGAAATGAAGCTCATGAATAAAGGGGAAGAGTGGTTTGGGAATGTCTTGGGAATAAAGTCAGGGGTTGGTGAGAGGACATGGGCAAAGGAAGGAGTAGCACTACTCCTGAAGCAGGAGTTGTGAGAGTATGTAATAGAGTGTAAGAATGTAAACTCTAGACTGATATGGGTAAAACTGAAAGTGGATGGAGAGAGATGGGTGATTATTGGTGCCTATGCACCTGGTCATGAGAAGGAAGATCATGAGAGGCAAGTGTTTTGGGAGCAGCTGAGTAAGTGTGTTAGCAGCTTTGATGCAAGAGACTGGGTCACAGTGATGGGTGATTTGAATGTAAAGGTGAGTAATGTGGCAGTTGAGGGTATAATTGGTGTACATGGGGTGTTCAGTATTGTAAATGGAAATGGTGAAGAGAGACTTTTGGATGTTAATGTGCTGAGAGGGGCAACTGAAGGGATGTCTGACATTATCTTGTAGAGGCGAAGGTGAAGATATGTAGAGGTTTTCAGAAAAGAAGAGAGAATGTTCGGGTGAAGAGAGTGGTGAGAGTAAGTGAGCTTGGAAAGTAGACTTGTGCGAGGAAGTACCAGGAAAGATTGAGTGCAGAATGGAGAGGAGAGAGCAAGTGATGTAAGGGGAGTGGGGGGGGAATGGGATGTATTTAGGGAAGCAGTGATGGCTTGTGCAAAAGATGCCTGTGGCATGAGAAAGGTGGGAGATGGGCAGATTAGAAAGGGTAGTGAGTGGTGGGATGAAGAAGTAAGATTTTTAGTGAAAGGCATTTGGACGATTTTTGTAGGGAAATAGTGCAAATGATTGGGATATGTATAAAAGGAAAAGGTGCAAGAGGTGAAAAAGAGGGCAAATGAGAGTTGGGGTGAGAGAGTATCATCAAATTTTAGGGAAAATAAAAAGGTGTTTTGGAAGAAGGTGAATAAAGTGTGTAAGACAAGAGAACAAATGGGAAGATTGATGAAGGGGGCAAATGGGGAGGTAACAACAAGTAGTGGTGAAGTGAGAGGGAGATGGAGTGAGTATTTTGAAGGTTTGTTGAATGTGTTTGATGATAGAGTGGGAGATATAGGGTGTTTTGGTCAAGGTTTTGTGCAAAGTGAGAGAGGGTCAGGAGAATGATTTGGTAAACAGAGAAGAGGTAGTGAAAGCTTTGCGGAAGATGAAAGCTGGCAAGGTGGTGGGTTTGGATGGTTTTGGTGTGGAATTTATTAAAAATGGGGATGACTGTGTAGTTGACTGGTTGATAAGGATGTTCAATATACGTATGGTTCATGGTGAAGTGCCTGAGGATTGGCAGAATGCATGTATGGTGCCACTGCACAAAGGCAAAGGGGATACAGATGAGTGTTCAATTTACAGAGGTTTAAGTTTGTTGAGTATTCCTGGGAAATTATACAGGAGGGTATTGATTGAGGGGGTGAAGGCATGTACAGAGCATCAGATTGGGAAGGAGCAGTGTGGTTTCAGAAGTGGTAGAGACTGTGCGGATCAGGTGTTTGCTTTGAAGAATTTATGTGAAAAATACTTAGAAAAGCAGATGGATTTGTATGTAGCATTTACAGAACTGGAGAAGGCATATGATAAGAGTTGATAGAGATGCTCTGTGGAAGGTAATAAGAATATATGGTGTGAGAGGTAAGTTGCTAGAAGCAGTGAAAAGCTTTTATCGAGGATTTAAGGCATGTGTACGAGTAGGATGAGAGGAAAGTGATTGGTTCTCAGTGAATGTCAGTTTGCGGCAGGGGTGCGTGATGTCTTCATGGTGGTTTAATTTGTTTATGGATGGGGTTGTTAGGGAGGTGAATGCAAGAGGTTTGGAGAGAGGGGCAAGTATGCAGTCTGTTGAGGATGAGAGGGCTTGGGAAGTGAGTCAGTTGTTGTTCACTGATGATACAGCGCTGGTGGCTGATTCATGTGAGAAACTGCAGAAGTTGGTGACTGACTTTGGAAAAGTGTGTGAAAGAAGAAAGCTGAGAGTAAATGTGAATAAGAGCAAGGTTATTGGGTACAGTAGGGTTGAGGGACAAGTCAATTGGGAGGTAAGTTTGAATGGAGAAAAACTGGAGGAAGTGAAGCGTTTTAGATATCTGGGAGTGGATTTGGCAGCAGATGGAACCATGGAGGCGGAAGTGAGTCACAGGGTGGGGGAGGGGGCAAAGGTTCTGGGAGTGTTGAAGAATGTGTGGAAGGCGAGAACGTTATCTCGGAAAGCAAAAATGGGTATGTTTGAAGGAATAGTGGTTCCAACAATGTTATATGGGTGTGAGGTATGGGCGATAGATAGGGTAGTGCGGAGAAGGGTGGATGTGTTGGAAATGAGATGTCTGAGGACAATATGTGGTGTGAGGTGGTTTGATTGAGTGAGTAATGAAAGGGTAAGAGAGATGTGTGGTAATAAAAGAAGTGTGGTTGAGAGAGCAGAAGAGGGTGTATTGAAATGGTTTGGTGACATGGAGAGAATGAGTCAGGAAAGATTGACAAAGTGGATATATGTGTCAGAGGTGGAGGGAACAAGAAGTGAGAGACCAAATTGGAGGTGGAAGGATGAAGTGAAAAAGATGTTGAGTGATCAGGGCCGGAACATACGGGAGGGTGAAAGGCGTGCAAGGAACAGAATGAATTGGAACGATGTGGTATACCGGGGTTGACGTGCTGTCAATGGATTGAACCAGGGCATGTGAAGCATCTGGGATAAACCATGGAAAGTTTTGTAGGGCTTGGATGTGGAAAGGGAGCTGTGGTTTCAGTGCATTACACATGACAGCTAGAGTCTGATTGTAGACAAATTTGGCCTTTGTTGTCCTTTCCTAGAGCTACCTTGCATGCAAGTGGGGGGAGGGAGTTGTCATTTCATGTGTGGCAGGGTGGTGGTGGGAACAGATGAAGGCAGTATGTATGAATATGTGTATGTGTATATATTTATATGTGTGTGTATGTAAATATATGTATATGTTGTAATGTATAGGTATGTATATGTGCTTGTGTGGGCATTTATGTATATTCGTGTATGTGGGTGGTTTAGGCCATTCTTTTGTCTGTTTCCTTGCACTACCTCGCTAACACGGGAGACACCGACAAAGTATAATAAAAATAATTATTATTGTTAATCATTAATTATTATTATTATTATTATTATTATTATTATTATTATTATTATTATTATTATCATCATCATCATCATCATCATCATCATCATCATCATCAAAACCTTAAAAACTTTCTATAATACTTTTATTTTGAAAATGAATTTTCTACATTCTTCATTGTTTTTATCATGTTATGATTAAATGGACTAGTTTCATTATAGAGCAGCAACAGCATACCTATACATTTCAATGTACACACATATATACATACACAGACATATACATATATACGCATGTACATAATTCATACTTGCTGCCTTTGTTCATTCCTGTCGCTACCCCGCCACACATGAAATGACAACCCCCTCACCCCGCATGCACGCAAGGTAGCACTAGTAAAGACAACAAAGGCCACATTTGTTCACACTCAGTCTCTAGCTGTCATGTATAATGCACCAAAACCACAGCTCCCTTTCCACATTCAGGCTCTACAAAACTTTCCATGGTTTACCCCAAACGCTTCACATGCCCCGGTTCAATCCATTGACAGCACGCCGACCCCGGTATACCACATCATTCCAATTCACTCTATTCCTTGCATGCCTTTCACCCTCCTGCATGTTCAGGCCCCGATCGCTCAAAATCTTTTTCACTCCATCTTTCCACCTCCAATTTGGTCTCCTGCTTCTTGTTCCCGCCACCTCTGACACATATATCCTCTTTGTCACACATATATCCTCTTTGTCAATCTTTCCTGCCTCATTCTCTCCATGTGACCAAACCATTTCTAAACACCCTTTTCTGCTCTCTCAACCACACTCATTTTATTACCTCACATCTCTCTTACCCTTTTATTACTTACTCAATCAACCCACCTCATACCACAGTTTGTCCTCAAACATCTCATTTCCAACACATCCACCCTCCTCTGCACAACTCTATCTATAGCCCACGCCTCGCCACCATATAACATTGTTGGAACCACTATTCCTTCAACCATACCCAGTTTTGCTTTCCGGGATAATGTTCTCGCTTTTTACACATTTTTCAAAGCTCCCAGAGCTTTCGCCCCCTCCCCCACCCTGTGACTCACTTCCACTTCCATGGTTCCATCCGCTGCCAAATCCACTCCCTTCCATAAAGCATCTCCATCAACTCCATCATATGCATTCTCCAGATCCACAAATACCACATACAAATCCATCTGCTCTTCTAAGCATTTCTCACACACACACTCTTCAGAGCAAACACCTTATCCACACATCCTCCACCACCTCTGAAACCACACTGCTCTTCCCAATCTGATGCTCTGTACATGCCCTCACCCTCCCAATCAACACCCCCCCCCCCATACAATTTCCCAGGAATACTCAACAAACTTATACCTCTGTAATTTGAGCACTCACCCCCATCCCCTTTACCCTTATACAAAGGCACTATGCATGCATTCTGCCAATCCTCAAGCACCCCACCACGAGCCACACATACATTAAATATCCCCACCAACCAGTCAACAAGAGTCACCCCTTTTTTTAACAAATTCCACTGCAATACCATGCAAACCCGCCGCCTTGCCGGCTTTTGTCTTCCGCAAAGCTTTCACTACCTCTTCTCTGTCTACCAAATCATTCTCCCCTACCCTCTCACCTCGCACACCACCTCGACCAAAACACCCTATATCTGCTACTCTATCATCGAACACATTCAACAAACCTTCAAAATACTCACTCCATCTCCTCACATCACAATTACTTGTTATCACCTCTCCATGAGCCCCCTTCACCGATGTTTCCATTTGTTCTCTTGTCTTGCGCACTGTATTTACCTCCCTCCAAAACATCTTTTTATTCTCCCTAAAATTTAATGGTGCTCTCTTACCCTTTCATCTGCCCTCTTTCACCTCTTGCACCTTTCTCTTGACCTCCTGCCTCTTTTATACATCTCCCAGTCATTTGCACTATTTCCCTGCAAAACTCGTCCAAATGCCTCTCTCTTCTCTTTCACTAATAATCTTACCTCTTCATCCCACCACTCACTACCCTTTCTAATTGGCCCACCTCCCACGCTTCTCATGCCACAAGCATCTTTTGTGCAAGCCATCACTGCTTCCCTAAATACATCCCACTCCTCCCCCACTCCCCTTATGTCCTTTACTCTCAACTTTTTCCATTCTGCACTCAGTCTCTCCTGGTACTTCCTCACAGAAGTCTCCCTCTCAAGCTCACTTACTCTCACCACTCTCTTCACCCCAACATTCTCTATTCTTTTCTGAAAACCTCTACAAATCTTCACCTTTGCCTCCACAAGATAATGATCAGACATCCCTCCAGTCGCACCTCTCAGCACATTAACATCCAAAAGTCTCTCTTTTGCGCGCCTATCGATTAACACGTAATCCAATAATGCTCTCTGGCCATCTCTCCTACTTTCATATGTATACTTATGCATATCTCTCTTTTTAAAACAGGTACTCCCAATCGCCAGTCCTTTTTCAGCACATGAATCTACAAGCTCTTCACCATATCCATTTATAACACTGAACACCCCATGTACACCAATTATTCCCTCAACTGCCACATTACTCACCCATCACTATATATATATATATATATATATATATATATATATATATATATATAGTATTTTTTTTTTTTTTTTTTTCAAACTATTCGCCATTTCCTGCGTTAGCGAGGTAGCTTTAAGAACTGAGGACTGGGCCATTGAGGGAATATCCTCACCTGGCCCCCTTCTCTGTTCCTTCTTTTGGAAAATTAAAAAAAATTGAGAGGGGAGGATTTCCAGCCCCCCCGCTCCCTCACCTTTTAGTCGCCTTCTACGACACGCAGGGAATACGTGGGAAGTATTCTTTCTCCCCTATCCCCAGGGAATATATATATATATATATATATATATATATATATATATATATATATATATATATATATATATATATATATAAATGAATAATATAGAAATGATAATATTTCAAATTTGATTGGTTTCTCACATTAGCAAAGTAGTGCCAGGAACAGACATAGAAAGGCCACATCAGCTGACATCCATTCTGTTGCTGTCATGTGTAAAGCACTGAAGCCACAGTTTGCTATCCACAACCAGGCCCCACAGACCTTTCCATGGTTTACCTCAGGTGCTTTGCATGACCTGGTTCAGTCTATTAACAACCTAAGCCAGGTACCTGTTTTATTGACCAACTCCTAGGGGAGGATGAATAGCTAGGTTGACTGAAGACCAGTTGTCATGACCAAGTTTTGAACCTATGTGGGTTCAACCCTGAGCAGCCTGTAAATGCATCATGGTTAGTAAAGCTAACCATTACATCATGGCTGTGAGGCTCCACCATTAGTTTTTATTATTTGCCTTTTAAGTGTTAGGGTGCATTTGTTCTGAAACTTATAAGCAACATTGTCATTGCTTTGATGATGAAAAATACCTTAATGTTCATATTTTTCAGAGCTTTAAGGAGATGGTGGGCACAATATCTGGAATCTACTGGTGAAATGGAGACAGCACTTCAGTTCTATGAAGCTGCTCAGGATCACTTGTCTTTAGTGAGAGTTTATTGCTACTGTAACAATCTTCAGAAGGCTGCAGATATTGCTAACGAAACTGGAGATAGGTAGGGTACATATGCATTTTTTTTCTAACACTGTACGTTAATTACTGAAATAATAGTTTCTTAAACTTTTACTTAGATATTATATTAAATGATTTTTCTTTATGGCAAATGGTTGATCTTACAGATGCACAGGTGGTTTATGAAGGGTCAAACAAACCCACTTACTGAGAAGAACTTTACAAGAAAATATTCAAATTGCTAAAGGGTGGTTTAGAATATGCTATTTAGATTTTACCAATACCAGAAGCTGATTTAACCCTTAAAGCACTACATGCCTTCCAGAATGACTGCTAAACTCTCTGAAACTTGCCTTTTGGATGTAACACTGTTTTGAATTGCACTCCTGTAAAGATTAATAGTTCTTGCCCTCATTTGAATTCCCACTTGATGGATAATTCCATCTCTTACCCATATATTTTAATAGGAGCCTAAAAACACAGCTAGAAAAAAATATCTTGCATTACAGTCATCCATATATCTATAAAGAGTGTGTATTGGGTCAGCACAGTAGGAAACCAAATTCATGCATGGACCATTGTAGTCAGTTTTATGAAGGAATCAATTTTTTTATTTATATTTATATAGTTGAAGAAAATATGTCTTGTCTTTTCATTCAATAATGTTCTGGGTGTGTAAATGAAATATAAAATGTGAAATATACAATATAAAATACTTATAGTATAAGAATAAAGGAATAAAATATAGAATACTTATAGTATGGAAAAATACATAGATACACATTGGATGTGTAAAACCATGATTGGTTAAAATGTATAAAGTGTGTAATATGTTTAAGTATATGCAGAATGAAAACACACCTGAAAAATACCTATAATTACCTTATATTTTTCTTACATAAGTAAGGGGCATACACATCACCAACTAGGGCCCTACCCCATCAATTCATCACTCTCCCGGCACCAATACAGAAGAAATTGTATTATTGTTGGGGTATTTTCTTTTGTGAATATTTAGTAAATATTTAGAAATATTTTGTAAGAATTTCTAGATTTTTTTATATGGTGAGCATTATGTCATACCACAGCCACAGGTTAAAGGTTAATGTGCATATAATTATGACACAGTTGTTACAAAGTTGGTTCATTACGTCAGCTTACACTCTTCCCATATAGTGAACTCATCTACTGGAATAACAATAAGATCTTGTGGGGTTTGTTTGGACCTGTTCCTAAAACACAATGTTTTAGTGTTTGTCCATATATTTACTATTCATATGATTAAGGTATACAAATAGACTAAAGTGCAGTTGTACCTATACCTAAGCATGAATCTAGCAGTGACAATATGTTATAGTCTAATCTTGTTATTCTCTTCATACATATGTCTTATGCAACACATTTCATTGAGGCAAAATGGTTCTACTGATGTCTATTTGCACTTGCCTACCTCCTTGAAATAGGTCTGTTTGTTATGTCCTGATTAGCTTTAAGACTTCTTATTGACATCATAATTTTCTTTACACAGAGCGGCATGTTATCACTTGGCAAGGCAGTATGAGAATGTCGCACAAGTAAAGGAGGCTATTCACTTCTTTACAAGGGCACAGGCATACGGCAATGCCATCAGGATCTGCAAGGAAAATGGATTTGAAGGTAGAATGTCACTGATTTGTATTGTCGGAACATTTAGAAAATCAGTGTTAAGAATGTTGATAAACTCAGCACAAGGGAGGATTTACTGTGAAAACTACCTGTCTACAAATTCAGGGTATGTAGGTCAGATGTGATGTTTGAAGAAATGACATGAGAAATACTCAGAGAAAGATAATGAGTTGTACTGTCAAATATGGGCCTAGAGAAAGCATAAGTTAGTCCTTTGTTCAAACAGTACTGATGGGACTAATGTCCCTTTTAACACCCATTTCCACACATTCCTTAATGCACCAAGGTCCTGTGCTCCCTCATCCACCCCATGGATCACTTTAGCTTCCATGATTCCACTTGCTGCCATATCCACTCTCAGGAATATAAGTTACTCTACTTCTGTTAAGTTGTCTCCATTCAAACTCACACTCCAAATACCTTATCACTTCACTGTTAGATCAGATAACCTTACTTTTCTTAACATTTACTCTCAGCTTGCTTCATTCATACAATCTCAAAGTCACACACCAGTTTTTGCAGTTTCTTACTAAGATCTGTCACCAGTGCAATATTATCTGCAGCAACAAATGACCCACCTCTCAAGCCCTTCCTACCCCAACTGCATACCTACTCCTTTCTCCAACACTCATGCATTTACCTCTCTCACCACTACATCCATAAACATACTAAATAACCATAGTAACATCACACATCCCTGCCACAAAATCCACCTTCACCTGAAACTGCTTACCCTATTTTCTTTCTACTTGCACAAATGACTTACTCTTTGATAAAATCTCTTTACTACTTCAATGAGCTTTCCCCTCATACTATATATTCTCAACACCTTTCACAGAGAATCTCTGTCGTCCCTATCATATGCTTTCTCCAAATTACTAAATTCCACACACATTTCCTTCTGTTCCTTTCAATATTTCTCACATTCTTCAAAGCAAACACCTGATCTTCATGTCCTCTTCCATCCCTGAAGCCACAGCCTTCCTCCCTTGTCTGAAACTCTATGCATGCCATCACCCTCTCAGTCACCATTCTACATACAACGTACCAGGTACACCTGACAAACTTATACTCTGTAATTTGAACATTCACTTTTTTCATCATTGTCTTTATACAGTGGCACTGTACAGGTATTGTGCCAATCCTCAGGCACCTCACCATGAGCCATACATATAATGAAAATCATGACTAACCAATCACCAACACAATCTTCCCCTTTTTTAAAGAAATTCAACTGCAGTACCGTCCACTCCAGTTGCTTTGCTACACTTCCCCTTATGCAAAGTTTTCACCACCTCTTATTTTCATCAACCCATCTATGACTATCACTTTGCATACATCTCTTTCTACAACATCCCACACCTACCTCACAATTGTTGAATACATTTAAATCACCCTTCAGAATACTCAGTCCATTTCTAACTCATTTCTGCCCATTACCACTCCTCCATTTGTCCTCTTCAATGATGTTCCCATTCATTCATTTATTCTCTTGTTTTTCTCAGTATCACCATCCTTCCAAAACATTTCTGTAAAGACTGTTGATACTCATTCACCCCAACTCTCCTTTGCCCTCTTTTTCAGTCCCTGTACCTTCCTCTTGACTTCCTGCCACTTATTTTGTTTTGCCCCTCTCAGCACTTTCACATCAAAGAGTCTCTTCTCTGTATGCCTGTCAAGTAGTAGATAATCCAGTAATGCCCTCTTATAGTCTTTCCTACTCACCTGTGTAAAGTATTATCCCTCATTTTAAACCAGATGTTACCGGTCCTTTTCTGGCAACAGCTACACAAGCTGATTACCATTTGTATTCACAACACCGGATATCCTATGCCCCCAGTCATACCCTGAACTGTCACATTACCCACTCTTGGATTCAGATCATCCATCTCTAATACTCGATTCCTTTCATCAAGATTGCTAACACTCTCTTTCAGCTTCACTTGCCTCTCTACCTTAGATATCCTATTTCCAGGTGCATAAGCACTTATATCAAATCAGCCAACTCTTGTAATCCACTTCAGTTTTTACCCACAACATCAATCTGGGGCTCAATTCCATACACACTTTCACACATTCCCACAACTTATTTTACAGCAGCAGTGCTCCCCCTTCCTTAGTCCCTGCCCTGATACAAACCCCTGAGTTTTACCTCTATGAGATTCCCAAACTATTTTTCTCCTTTCCTCTTTAGCTTTGCTTCGCTCAGAGCTAGAACATCCAGGTTCTTCTCAAATATACTGCTTATCTCTGCCTTCTTCTCATTTTGGTTACATTCACATACATTTAGACACCCTTGCCACAGCCTCTGAGGAGGATGAGCACTCCTGGCTTGGCTCCCTCTTCTGTTTCCAACTTTCAGGATTAGACATTAGACATCCTAGCCCCTTTAGCTGCCCTGTACAACACATTGGGAATACACATGCTTCTTAGACCTCATACCTATGACTAGGACTCACACTATTGCCGTGAAGTGACATGTTAAGTATATGGGAGTATAAAAAACGCTGACAAAGGATTGAATGTTAAGGTGGTCTTCATCAGTAGAATTACAGATGTAGGAAGATTTACTTATTAGCATCTTTAAATTGAAATGGATGGTAGTAATAACTATAATATTA
The DNA here is from genome assembly GCF_036320965.1 of Panulirus ornatus. Lineage (NCBI taxonomy): Eukaryota > Metazoa > Arthropoda > Malacostraca > Decapoda > Palinuridae > Panulirus > Panulirus ornatus. Next base: position 53,733,680 of record NC_092235.1, on the reverse strand, counting down.
AAAGGGTAATTCAGATTACTTACAAGTACTTAAGTTAGTGAAATAATTCTGAACAATTAAATAAATTATACACTTTCATTTCACTTGAACTTTAATTCACAGATCAGTTAATGAATCTGGCCCTTGTGGCTGGACCACAAGAACAAATTGATGCTGCAAGATACTTCTCGTCCTCTGAACGTCGTCAGCTTCCTAAGGCAGTGATGCTGTACCATAAGGCAGGACTTCTTTCTAAGGCTGTTGATCTGGCATTTAAATCTGGACAAGTCAGTGCTGTTGGACAAATTGCTGGAGAACTAGATGAGAGTGCAGATCCAGCACTCATTCAAAGATGTGCACAGTATTTTATTTCTAATGGGCAATTTGATCGTGCAGTGTCCTTACTTATCACTGGAAAACAGGTGAGCATTACAGAGAGAAAACTTTTTTAAAGGATTAATTCATTGGAATCTTGTATTCCAATGTTTTTCATAAGCTTTGTATGTTTTGTGTAATTGCAATACTTTAAGAAGCTTTAGGTAGATATGTAAAAGTTTTATAGACTTTTGTAGCTACTGATAAGTTCTGCATAAATAAGGATCGAGTGTGGCTTTTCGAAAAAGTGGTTCAGTATCCAGCTGATCATGCTTGCAGACTTCTTATCTTCTTGCACAGCAGGTGAGGGTTTATGGCAACTCTTAAACTGTCTGTAACATTTCTGTGTTAATGCAGTAAGTCAACTATAATTGATATGTTATTTTTCAAACTGAGCATAACGAATCCATTTATCAGTGGTCACCTTGAGCTCATAGGTGCTGCTACACCACTTTTATATGAAGGTTGCTACTATCTGATATGCTGTCACAGTCCATTTGTTAAAATATTTGGATAAATTTTGATGTTAATCCTTTTATCAGTGCTCAGTATATGCTCACACTCATCCATATATCTATTAAGAGTGTTATTGTGTCAGTACAGACAGAAACCAGATTTACACATTGACTATTGTAGTTGATTTTATGAATGAAATTTTTTGTATCTGTAACTTTCATAGAAACCTTTTACAACAAGGACCTGTATCATGTCTAATGAACTCCATTTCTCAGTTTATGTTCCAATGGAAATTGTTTACTTTTGTGTGGTTTCCATGATTATGTCTCTTCTTTGAATCTGATTGCATCTTTTCTCTTATTGTCCTCATTTACCACAAAATCAAACTCGGTCATTATACGGTCACAAAATTTCTAACTGGTGTATTATGTGATATTCTTAATTTCTATTCTACTATCTGTTAAGATAGTAACAAATGGTAACGATGATGTATCATCCACATATATCATTAGCAGTATTTACTGTTCTAATCTTATATACATTTATAAATTTTCAGTACTTTGATGCTCTTGATCTGTGTGTGGAGCACAACGTTTGGATCACAGAAGAAATAGCTGAAAGGTTTACCCTTCCGAAAGATGAGATGGCTCGAAACCAGATCTTGGAAAAGGTGGCAGAGTGTGCCTATGCTCAAGAGAATTATAAACTGGCTACTAAGAAGTTTACTCAGGCTGGCAATAAGGTTAGTAGCACATGTGTAATGGCTCTGATGTTAGTTGATAGTACATAATACTTCTATCACGTGCATCAGTTCATCAAATTTACATTGCTTTGATGTTATGGTGGGAAATGCAAGCTGAATGAATTGTAGAGTGGGTGAAACATAATACTTTAAGGTGGTTTGGCATGTAGAAAGAGTGCAAGACTGGGAGTTTACAGGAGAGTGTATGATAGTACAATTAAAAGGGATGGTGTGAAAGGAAAACTACCTGTGACATGGGTAAACAGGGTGGAAGAAAACTGGAGGGAGATGAATGATAGAAGAAGGCATGGAATGGTGTATGCAAGGGAGATATGTAAGAGCAGGGATGAATAGAGACTCTTTTGCCATGGCCACCCCTTGATGGCAGTTCTCAGAGGGGATGTGCTTGAGAGATATAAATAGATAAATAGATAAACAAATTCAAACTTTTGATGCAAGTTGCTTGTTCACCAAAATCCCCACTGAAGAAAACGATTTACTTAAGAAGGAAATTATCCAATATCAGTCTCCACTAACCCCTACCTATGAAAACTTTCATTGACTTAACAGAACTCTGTGTTTCTAATGATGTTTTCCAAGATGCTGAGGGTAATTTTTATGGACAGAAATTTGGTCCTACCATGGGAAATCTCCTTAATTCCATTCTCAAATAACTTGTTTGGAGAATACTGTGAGGCTGAGATCTTAACTTCTATCCATTACCATCCTAAAATTTGGCTTAGATACATTGATGATTTGTGGTCCCTATGGTTATTTTCCCAAGATTATGGTGTTTTCTTTAATGAATTAAACAATATTTACCCCATCATCAAATTCAAGATTGGATTGGAATATGAAGGCAAATTGCCATTTCTTGATGTGATGATAATTAGGGAATCTCATCTGTATCCTTTAAGATCTACAGGAAGCCGACCAATGCTGAGGGTCATAGTCATTATTTTCTCAGTACATGATCATTCTGTTTTAAAGAACATTGCGAATATGTGATCCTACAAGTTTAGAAGATTAATGTAACCATGTGAGATGTACTTTCAGGCATTCATGTTATCCCCAAGTGGTTTGTGAACAAGTTTTCCTGGAAAGCTAAGATGACATTTTATGTCCAGTAAAAACAACATAGAAAAGGATGATAAATCTAAGTGTTTGGTGTTGCTCTTTTCCACCTTGGCTAATGTAAGACATTTACTAAAGTACAGTGCTTTTAATGTTGCTTTCCAATATAGCAACACTGTGAGTAAGACCTTGATTAAAAGTAGTAAATTATCAGAAAATCAGGAGTGTTTATGCCATAAATTGTAAGGCATGTAAAGATACACATATTGGCCTGACATGTAAAACAAAACTGAGAAATGCTATTGGTAGAGGCAACTACAGTAATGCCACTGCTAAGTATTCACAATAAAATGATCTCTCTGTAAAGTAAAATAACCCAGTCTTGTCATACCCCTCACGTGATTATGCTACCCGTAATGTCATTGAATGTCTAAATTGCTAATATTAAGAACTTTAACCTATACCCAGGTAAATTTACAGCACATCCTATTATCAATAAATCATTATGAAAGAATTATCAAGTTGGCAAAAGAAGAGTAGTTGTCACACATCTTGCTAACCAGGCCAACCACCCCACATAAACCTTTTTAACCACATGGCATTCCCTAGTTTTTCTTTAACAGCCAGGACAGTTTTACAGGGTGTACAAGCCCATGTGCTTGTACTAGGATTTGAAACATTATAAAGTGTTTACACTTGGTGGCCGTATTTCCTCCCTGAAACATGTGTATTATAAAGTTCCAATAAACATCATGCTGAAAAGTGATTACCCTTTAATCATTATCAAGGACTAGAGTGACCATCATTAAAAAAATATTTTTTCATAACTGATTGCCGTTTCCATGGTTTCCATTGGATGCTTCACATGCCCTGGTTCAGTCCATTGACAGCACATCGATCCCGGTATACCACATCATTCCAATTCACTCTGTTCCTAGCACACCTCTCACCCTCCTGTATGTTCAGTCCCTGATCACTCAAAATCTTTTTCACTCCAATCTTTTACCTCCAATTTGGTCTCCCGCTTCTTGTTCCCTCCACCTCTGACACGTATATCCTCTTTGTCAACCTTTCCTCCCTCATTCTCTCCATATGTCCAAACTATTTCAACACACTCTTCTGCTCTCTCAACCACACTTTTTATTACCGCACACACATCTCTCTTACCCTTTCATTTAACTTACTCAAACCACCTCACACCACATACTGTCCTCAAACATTTCATTTCTAACACATCCACCCTACTCCATATAACCCTATCTATAGCCCATGCCTTGCAACCATTTAACATTGTTGGAACTATTTTACATTCAAACATACCCATTTTTGCTCTCCAAGATAATGTTCTCTCTTTCCACACATTCTTCATTGTTTCCAGAACCTTCATCCCCCTCCCCCACCCTGTGACTTGCTTCCACTTCCATGGATCCATTCAATTCAAAGTCCATTCCCAGATATCTAAAACACTTCACTTCCTCCAATTTTTCTCCATTCAAACTTACATCCCAACTAACTTGTCCCTCAACCCTGCTGAACCTAATAACCGTGCTCTTATTCACATTTACTCTCATCTTTCTCCTTTCACACACTTTTGCAAACTCAGTCACCAACTTCTGCAGTTTCTCACTTGAATCAGCCACCAGAGCTGTATCACTGGCAGACAACAAATGGTTCATTTCCCAAGCCCTCTCATCCCAAAAGACTGCATATTTGCTCCTCTCTCCAAAACTCTTGCATTTATGTCTCTAACCACCCCATCCATAAACATATTAAACAACCATGGGGATATTATATCATTATCATTATTGTGTAATAATATAATGTCCCCATGGTAGAAAGAATACTTCCCACGTATTCCCTGTGTGTCGTAGAAGGTAACTAAAGGGGAAGGAGTTGGGGGGGCTGGAAATCCTCCCCTCTTGCTTTTTTTACTTTCCCCCCCCCCAAAAAAAAAGAAACAGAGAAGGGGGGCCAAGTGAGGATATTCCCTCTAAGGCTCAGTCCTCTGTTCTTAATGCTACCTCGCAAATGCGAGAAATGGCGAATATGTATGAAAAAGATGAAATATAAATATATCAAACTTTCACATAAAACACTTGGCCTTTTTGCACTTCAAGCTCATTCAGATACCCTGAACCATTCCTGGCTACACAATGAAATCCATAACACCTGGAAACTTGCCATCCAGACCACCTAGCTTCCCTTTCTCCTACAACCCGAAATCACTTCTATCCTCAGTGTCTAAAAATGGCTTCAGAGACAACCACTCCACTACCATGTTAGAAAATGACCTCATGGAACATGTCCTAGTTGGCTTCAACCAACCACAGCCCCCCTTATGTACAGTTGTAGTGGCAAAAGACATCAACAAATCATTTGACACTCTCCTCTGATACATCCTCCTACAAAAGATAATTGACACCACCCTCCACAAGTGATAAGAGGATGGCCAGTTTCTTTGCTCGATGCTATGGCACTTTCACTATCAATGGCATCACCTTTAAAACATAAACTCAACACTGAAGTTCCCCAAAGAGCATTTCCAACCCTCTTCATTCTCCTCCTAAACAACCTCCCATTACCTCAAGCAAATCACAACAAAAAGGAATTTTCAAATGTAGATGACCTCACAGTCACATCACAACACCCTGACACCACAGTGGCAGTAACAAACATGCAAGCAGCACTGTCTTACACATTTAGAACAATAACTCGCCCAAAACAGAATATCTGTACCTCCAAAGAAGTCTTCAATCTTACTTTTTAACACCAAACATACATGAATCCAGCTCACACCCTCCATTCATATATGACACATGCATGACATTTACTCCCCATGCCAATAACATTACCACAAAAGCAGCACAGATATTAAATGCCTTCACAACACTTCATGGCATAAGATCTGGACAAGAAAAAGAATTCCTTGACATTCTTTACAAACAATTCATTAACTCCACTCTAAACAATACCTCACTTTCCTGGTTGTCCTACCTCTCAAGAACAAATTTAGCAAAGCTGTAAACCTCACAAAATAGTGCACTCAGTCGTAATTTACAATTATCCTAAGACCAATTTCCATGACACAATCCTGGCATTACCCAGGACCCTTCTAAAGGCTCCTGCAGCCCATAGCTGTGCTACTTCCGTTATCAGGAAACGTAAACTCCTTCGCAGTGAGAAGGTCTTTGAGGAGACTGTACTCCAAATGATAAGCCTCATTGAGGTGACTTTTCACTCATAGTGTAACCAGTTACAGGCAGAGCCCAATAATATCAATAGCATTAGTAAAACATATTTTCTACATGGGGTCCCAAACACAGGAATCTGTATAGAAAATAATTATGTTAATGTTTGAAAGTTACTAAAATTTGTATATGAAGAAAACTCCAAAAGTTAAGCTGCTTAAGGGTTAAAGCAACTTAACATTATATCTACCTCCTCAGTTTTAGGAAACAGTGCAGCATCGTCTGCATACAAGAAATTGTTGTAACTTTTATTCTGTTTAACCATTGCTTGATAGTACACCACTATTGCCCCATCTCACTCTCACTCATGTACTGCCTCATTTGTAAAAACACTAAGCATCCATAGTGATATCACAACCTTAAAGCACTCCCACACTTATTTCAAAACCACTGTCATACCACAGCTTAGCCTTATAGGTGCAATACTTTTATTATCAAAGCTCCTAACAGCATTTGAAAGTTTTCTATGCTTGCCATATAAAGTCTGAGCTTCTAAGAGCCTATATTCTTTTTCTCATTTCATACATGCTGCATACACTTTCATCATCTTCTCTACAACTTTTGCACCAAGTGCAAAGCCTGGTATACATGGCTTCTTTAATCCTTTTAACATGATAAGTTATGCCTAGAAGACTTGTTTTCATTCTTAGAAAAATTATTCATCTGTAATGGTTTGTCATTTCTACTTCCTTTACCTTTATGCAATGGAATTGTTACTACCATCATCCAGTCATCAGATCCACAACAGCAGGTTGTTTCATTCATCTCATTCACCATTCCATCTGTACCTAGCTTTTCCATTATTTAAAAGCGACATTGTTCTTTAACTTTCTTCTTTGTAATGTCTTTCTTTTCTCAATATCTATTCCTCCATCACCTTACCTCTGACCCTACTATAATGTGTCTCTACTGGACTTATTCCTTATATCTCAGATTTGAACTACATAAACCTTATGCAGAATCCATTTTTCATATGTTTTTTCCAATGTTCAAATTGATTTGATTATATGGGATTACACTTTAATTTGTACCATAGTTATTGTATGGATTGAAGGCAGTGGATGAGAACAGTTGAGGGGCAACTTTGTAAGTTTTATAGCCTTCGTTTAGTTTACCTTAATAATGCTGCATCCTAAAATTTGTATTCATTTTACCCACAGGTCAAGGCAATGAAATGTCTACTTAAATCTGGGGACACAGAACGCATCGTGTACTTTGCCAATGTTTGCCGTCAACGAGAGATATACATCATGGCAGCAAATTATCTGCAGAGCTTAGACTGGCGCAAGGAGCCTGACATTATGCGCAACATAATCCAGTTTTATTCCAGAGCAAAGGCCACTGCACTGTTAGCAGGTTTTTATGACTCTTGTGCTCAGGTCAGTACAGGTTTTTCTTTACTTTTTAAGTTGATAATGTGTAGTCATATGATCTGTACAGATGAAGGTCAGTAGTTTCTTGACATGCTTAACATGGAGAACTCATGACAATCATTTGACATTAACTTAATCCCTCATAAACTTACATCATGATCTGGTGGTTTTTTTTTATTTTTTTTACATTTTTTTTGTTTAATTTTAAAGTTAATTTGATAAGATGTCTTTATTGTCAAATTATATACATAATACAAAATGAAATTCTTTATGGCTAGAAGCTCAAGGTTAAAAAGTATAAGAATTATAAAAATTATAAAGTGTCACATAAATGTACCACATGAAATATTACATAACGAATCATCTATTGCACTAAGAAGCTATATCACAGAGGAGTTACGGTGTCTTTATACAGTTAAACAGTAGAATGCTTTTTGGTACAAATGATTTCCTGAATCTATTGGTGTACTGTGTTGTCAGAGACAGTCTTCTTAAAAATACATAGTATTGGTGTAGAGGATGGGTTACATAGTGCATGATCTTCACCTTCATTGCACTTTCTTGATACAGCATATCTGATGTTTCTGTGTTTGCACTCCTAATTTCCAAGCTTTCTTAACAGTTTTTTCGAGTTTAATTTGATCTTTACAGTTTAGCTTGCCATACCAGCCAGATTGAAAAACATGAAATTGCTTCCATAGTTGATGTATAAAAAAAGATTAACTATTGCACTGCCTATATGTAGACTTTAAAATACGTACAAATTGCAGTCTTTGATTACATTTTTGAAACACAATATCAGTATTTTCACCACCTTTTAACTGGTCATCATTGCTAAAGCGGAGATACTTGTACTGACTCACTCTTTCTACATTTTCATCTTTTGTAATTGAGTCTAGTACATGTAGTTTTTTTGTCCTAAAATCTATTACCATCTCTCTAGTTTTCTTTACATTCAAGTGCATATAATTTGTTTTACACCACTCAACAAAGCAACTAACCTGCACAATATGATTACAATTATATTCACAATTTTTCCTATGATTACTGTATCATCAGCATATTTTAGAATAGTGCAGTGCTAAAAACACTTTTGCAGTCATCAGTATACAAACTAAACAAAGTGGAGGACATAATGCATCCCTGTGGTGCACTTGGTACAAATTTTTTTGGACTTAAGTGTTCTCTATTTTGGTATACTGTGGCCTCTGTGTTGAAAGACTGAAGATCCATTTCAGTAAGTTACAGTTTACATCCATCCCTAATAATTTATTTAACAAAATATGTGGCTGGATTGTATTAAAGGCAGAGCTAAAATCAGTTTATAAGATTCTTCCTTGTGAGTTAAGTCTGTCTAAATGTTGCTACTAATCTCATTCATAAAAGTCAAATTTACATCCTACACACTCCTATTTTTACTATACGCAAACTGCAGTGGATCTCTGAAATTATCTATGCTATTATGCAGAAGAAGTAATGAGTGTGTAGAGACAAGTAATTGTATCAGGCAGTTAGTACCAAGGCTCTTGAAAAGAAAACTGAAGAAGAATGTTTATTCTTGACATAATGGTATGGATTCAAGGTTAAGACCTTTTAAACCAACTATGTATGTATAAAACATGTGTTGATTACATCTCTTCAAGATGGCCACAGGTTGAAAAACAGATTTTATATATTCCGAATGATTTTCTACAGACCACTGGCTGGGAATGCTTATTTACTTGTCATTTTCCATCAAGTGATTCAATCTCATATTTCAAGTAATGAGAGTTTTTGAAACTTTTCCATATATTCTTTTTCAAACTTGTATGCTGTTTCCACCTTAGTGAGGCAGTATATTAGGAACAGAGACAATGCCCTCAATTACTCACAAGCACTCTCTACCTAGTATGTATGATGCTATGAAACTGCAGCTCACTAACCACAGCCAAACCTTATATTCCATTCCCTTATTTTTCCTGACTTCAACATATGCCCTGACTCATCTCCTATACACCACATTGCTCCAGTTTATTCTGAATAGTCACATGCATGCCTCTCACTCTTCTGAATGTTCAAGGCATGATGCATCAAATTATTTTCCACCCCATCCTTCTATTTCTTTCTTGGTCTCCCCCTCCTTGCTTTCTCCATTTTCAACATGTAGATCATTTTAGTCAGTCTTGCTTTGCTTATCATCATTATATATCCAAACCATTTCAGCACATCCTGGTCAGCTCTCAATTAGACTACACTTACGACTGCATCTCTCTCATACACTGTCATTTGTCACACAACTTCACATACTGTCCTCAAGCATTTAATTTCCTATACATCCACCCTCTTCCATTCTTTTGCATTCAGGGCCTGAGACTCACACCCACACAACACCTTTAACATACTATACCCTTGAATATGCCCATCTTTCTCCTAACAAACACTGACCACTCCTTCCACATTTTCCTCAGTGCAACCGGGGCTGCAGAACCCTATATCACCCCATGGATACAACTGCCGACATGTCCCCTCTCATATACCTAAAGCACTTCCTTTTCCAGGTTCTCTCCACTCAAACTCACACTCCAGTAATTATGTCTCAATACTTTACCCCATGATGCACCTCAAAACATAACTTTTGTTTATAATAACTTTCAAGTTCCTCATATTACATCCTGCCCTCTTCTGGGAAACTTGAATCAGCCACCAGTGTTGTATCATTGGCAAACAACAACTAACTCATTTCCTGGGCCCTCTCATCCCAACAGATTGCATACTCACACCTCTGCCCAAAACTCTTGCATATACCTGCCTAACCATCCCATCCACAGGCAAATAAAACAACCATGGGGACATCACACACATCCCTGCCACAGACCTGACTGACCTTCACTGGGAACCAATCACTCTCCTCTCTTCCTTCCCATACACATGCCTTACACCCTCGATAAAAACTTCTTTGCTTCTAGCAGCTTACCTTCTGCACCATATACTCTTCAGACCTTCCATAAAGCATCTCTATCCACCTTGTCATATGCCTTCTCCAGATTCATAAATACCATATGCAAATCCATCTGTTTCTCTAAGTACTTGTCACACATTCTTCAAAGCAAACACTAGAACTACACATCCTCTACCACTTCTGAAACCATACTGCTCCTCCCCAATCTTATGCTATGTACATACGTTCACCCTCTCAATCAATACCATCCCAAACAATTTTCCAGGAATATTCAATAAACTCATGCCTCTGTAGATTGAACACTCATGTTCATTACCTTTGCCTTTGTACAATGGCACAGTACATGCATTCTGCCAATCCTCAGGCCTTTCACCATGATCCATACATACAATGAACCAATCAACTCCACAATCACCCCCTTTCTCAGTGAATTCCTGTGCAATACCATCCGAAGTCGCCACCTTACCGGATTTCATATGCAAGAAAGAGAGGTGGGAGTGAGGTTGGAAAGGAGACTTGTGTGAGGAAGTACCAGGAGAGATTGAGTGTAGAATGCAAAAGGTGAGAGCAAATGATGTAAGGGGAGTGGGTGAGGAATGGGATGTATTTAGGGAAACAGTGATGGCATGTGCAAGAGGTGCATCTGGCATGAGAAAAATGGGAGGTGGGTAGATTAGAAAAGGTAGTGAGTGGTGGGATGAAGTAGTAAAGTTGTTAGTGAAAGAGGAAAGAGAGGTATTTGGACAATACTTATAAGGAAGGAGCTTGCAAATGACAAGATGTTTAAGAGAAAGCAGGAGGTGGTTAAGAGGAAGGTGCAAGAGCTGAGAAAGAGAGCAAATGAGAGGTGGGGCAAGAGAGTATCATTAAACTTTAGGGAGGATAGAAAGGTGTTTTGGAAGGAGGTAAATAACATGCATAAGACAAGAGAACAAATGGGAACATTGGTGAAGGGAGCAAGGGGGAAGTTATAACAGGTAGTGATGCAGTGAGGAGGAGATGGAGTGAGTATTATTTATTTATATTTATCATACTTTGTCGCTGTCTCCTGTGTTAGTGAGGTAGCGCAAGAAAACAGGCGAAAGAATGGCCCAACCCACCCACATACACAGATATATACATACACATCCACACATGTACAGATACATACCTATACATCTCAACGTACCTATACATCTCAACGTAGCGCTAGGAAAAGACAACAAAGGCCACATTCATTCACACTCAGTCTCTTGCTGTCATGTGTAATGCACCGAAACCACAGCTCCCTTTCCACATCCAGGCCCCACAAAACTTTCCATGGTTTACCCCAGACGCTTCACATGCCCTGGTTCAATCCAATGACAGCATGTTGACCCCGGTATACCACATCGTTCCAATTCACTCTATTCCTTGCACGCCTTTCACCCTCCTGGATGTTCAGGCCCCGATCACTCAAAATCTTTTTCACTCCATCTTTCCACCTCCAATTTTGTGTCCCACTTCTCCTCGTTCCCTCCACCTCTGACACATATATTCTCTTTGTCAATCTTTCCTTACTCATTCTCTCCTAGTGACCAAACCATTTCAAAACACTCTTCTGCTCTCGCAACCACACTCTTTTTATTACCACACATCTCTCTTACCCTATTATTACTTACTTGATCAAACCACCTCACACCACATATTGTCCTCAAACATCTCATTTCCAACACATCCACCCTCCTCCACACAACTCTATCTATAGCTCACGCTTCGCAACCACATAACATTGTTGGAACCACTATTCCTTCAAACATACCCATTTTTGCTTTCCGAGATAATGCTCTCGACTTCCACACATTCTTCAAGGCTCCCAGAACTTTCACCCCCTCCCCCACCCTATGATTCACTTCCGCTTCCATGGTTCCATCCGCTGACAAATCCACTCCCAGATATCTAAAACACTTCACTTCGTCCAGTTTTTCTCCATGCAAACTTACCTCCCAATTGACTTGGCCCTCAACCCTACTGTACCTAATAACCTTGCTCTTACTCACATTTACTCTCAGCTTTCTTCTTTCACACATTTTACCAAACTCAGTCACCAGCTTCTGCAGTTTCTTACACGAGTCAGCCACCAGCGCTGTATCATCAGCGAACAACAACTGACTCACTTCCCAAGCTCTCTCATCCACAACAGACTGCATACTAGCCCCTCTTTCCAAAACTCTTGCATTCACCTCCCTAACAACCCCATCCATAAACAAATTAAACAACCATGGAGACATCACACACCCCTGTCGCAAACCAACATTTACTGAGAACCAATCACTTTCCTCTCTTCCTACACGCACACATGCCTTACATCCTCGATAAAAACTTTTCACTGCTTCTAACTACTACTACTACTATTACTCCCCCCCCCCAAAAAAAAACAAAAAAAAAACTGCTTGCTCTTCCTATCTCAGATGTGAGGTCAGGAGCAATGACTGAGCCTTTAAGAAAAATTCTCGTTTTCTCCAGTCTCTATTCCTGCTTTTAGAATATAATAATGTAGGAGAAGAAATGTCCAATCCCATGTTCCCTCCCTCCTTAGTTGCCTTTCACAAGTGATAGGAGATGTATTGGGAGTATTTTTTTTTCTTCTCTACTGATGCCAGGATTAATATGCTTACACTATCTATATTTCAGGTTGAAATTGATGAATACCAAAACTATGAGAAGGCTGCAGGAGCATTAAATGAAGCTTACAAATCCTTGACAACTAGTAATGATCCTCAGGCTCAGGAGAGGCTTCCTGCAGTTCAGTACAAACTTGAGAAGGTTAAACAGTTTATTGGCATTAAGAGGTAAGGCATGTGTCTAGAGAGTTTTTGGGTGTTTGCAGGGTTATGTAACTTATAAGTAAAAACAGCAGGTAGTATTTGGTTGTTGGTAGGCAGCCAACGACCAGCTTTACCCACCTGAGTATCAGGAGGGTTAGTGATGGCTTCAAAATGAGCCAGAACTTCAGTGGTTTTCAGTTGCACTTCTCAGTCCCAGGTAGCTGCCTTTTCTTTCTGACCCAGCCACACCTGGACTACTGGCATTCTCTTCATGGAAATACAATTTCTCCTTGTCAAATCCCTTTAACACTTAACTCATACAGCTCATTCTTTGTAACTTAAATTTTCCTGTGGTGAGCACTCTGCACTAGCCTTGCCATTTGGCACAATGGTAGGAGTAATTGATAGAAGTAGTAGGTAGGAACATTTTGGCAAGAGTATTATGTAAAAGTAGTCAGTAGAAACATTAGGTAGGAACCTCTGCAAACACTGCACTAGAGTTGCCCTCTGCTAGTGGCCTGTTAAGGGTGAGGCACTAAAGGCTATGAAGTGGCACTCGAGCTCACTCGTTATGGAGCCTTTATTGCCTTGGTCATCCCCTCGAGGGAGCTCCAGTTGGGAACAGGCATCAGAGATATAGATAGATATAGATAAGTAACAATTAGAAGGGTGTTCCTTGAAACACTTTTATTGCCTGCATTTTGGCTTGGAACTGAAATGAGAATTATAATTAGGCGAAAATTTTGTTTGGAAAATATGGTAAACAATACATCTGTATTTTTTTTTAATTCCACTGCTGAAGGTGAAATTTCCTTCAAGCTATGAACTAGATTGTTCCAAGTTAAATCCTTTAGTAAAGGTCTTAACTTGGTTAAAAATCAAAGAGGAGTTATGGTGCTTATGCTATTCAGATATGTAGACAGTGGGAAACTATAAAAGTATGTAATTAGCTGTGTTTGACACAACCCTTTTAGATGAAGTCAAATACTTCATTAAACTGGAGTATGACTCCCAACAACAGCAACAACTATGACCAAAACAATTCCTAAGTGTTTGCCATGCCATGCATGCAACACAAAATGCATTACCTCATACATTTTGATAATACTGTATAATCATGCTTTGAAACTAAAAATGGGAAAAGTATATTCTCAACATTTGCATAAAATGTGAATGATGGCATAGAATATGCATTAGTGTTTTGAATACAAAAGTTATTCAAAATGCCATGCTGTATGGATGTAATGATTTTACTATATTAATCTCTACACTTAGAAAATTTAGTCTTCCATAGGTAGTCAGGGTTTTAAATGAATAAGAATTACAAATTTAGATTATTTGAAATGGATTGCTATGGCTAAAAGAAACCTTTGGCAATGAATATATACAAAGATGTTTCATTCATGTACAAGAACAGTAGAATCAATAAAGACTGGTATAGATAATGAGTGAAGTACATGGAAGTAGACAGACACATACATAGTGGTGATTGACATTTCTGTATATCTGCACTGCTGATGCCTGTTCCCTCTGGGAACTCCCTCAAAAGGGTGGTCATGGCAAAAGAGTCTTCATAACTGGTGAAATCCAGTACCACTTCTTGACCCTTGGTGCTTCGCCCTTAACAGTCAACTGGCAGATGACAGCTCTAGTGCAGTGTTTACAGAGGTTCCTACCTAAAGTTCTACCCAACGTGTATACCTAATCTTCCTGCCTAATGTTCCAACCTATTATTTCTATTTGATGTTCTTAAATAATGGCCATACCAACTACTTCTACCTAATGCTCCTGCTTAATGTTTGCACCTACTGCTTCTATCGATTGCTCCTTTCATTTTGCCAAAAGGCAGGGTTAGCAGGAAAATCTAGTTATGAAGAATGAGTATGTGAGTTAACTATTATCAAATGTTATATGGGACAAGGAGAGATTATGTGTGTGTACAGAATACCAGCAGTCCTCAAGTGGGTGAGGCAGAAAGAAAAGACACATACCTGGGTTAGGCAAGTGCAACTTGACAACCATTGAAGTGCTGGCTCACTATGCAGCTGTCACAAACCCTTCCAATGTCAGGCAGATAGTACTGGTAATATACTTCCCTGTTCAGTGGCTGCCTACCAACTACTACCAACTATAGAATGTATTGCTCATATTCACAAGCAAAACTTCAGGTATCCAATAAGATACTGTTGACTGGAGTTGTGATGTGACAAAATGGAATAATGATTTCATAACAAGACGGAATCAGATTTTACATTTATGTCAGTAATGGGTAACCGAGTTCTTCCATTATTCTTTATGTGCAAATCTACATAGCAAGTCAGTCACAGGATCACTCTTCTATTGTAGACATATATCTGTCATCCACCCATCCAGTGCCTGGTTATGTTTGTTTGTCCATGTGTTGGTTTGTCCATATGTTAGTCTGTCTATCTTTATCTCCATCCATCCATCATCCTTAATAGTGAGTCACACATGAACCTGCAACTTAAGTTTGCTTACAAGCTTGACTAAATCATGCAACATAACCATGGTTATAACATAACTCTAGATCAGATTGTCATGAAGCTTTATACAGTTGTTTCCTAGTACCTAAAGAACTGAATAGATTAAGACCCATAAATCTAGTGAGATTTTGCCTGAAATATGTTGTGTATATCTTTTATCCTGTAATTTAACCTACATCATAACTCAAGAAAAATCAACTAATGGCCATGAAATTTTATTATTAGTTTCCCAGTTTCTACAAAAGTTTGATTTACAAGACTATGATTAATCTTTTTATGCGACTTAAAGAAGGGATTAATATGGAACTTAACCTGACTCAAAACTTGAAGAAAATTACACCTATGGCTATGAAGCCTAATACAGATTGCTTGATTATTTAATGAGCTGCTGCATCAGGCTTAATTCATGTATATGATATTCTTCATACAATTTTTTCACCCATTCATATACTAAGTTGAACAGCATGTAACACATGTTCTATGCAATATCTTAATAGTTTAATCTAAATTCCAGAGTTACAAAAAGTATCAATGTTATATAGAACCTATTTTCTTTACAGATCCATTTTCTATTCTAGGAAAATTTAATATGTCAACAGGTTAACTGTGTTTTTTTTTCTTGCATGTTGGAGGAGGAATGGTTAAAATGGTTGTGATATTCATAAATTTTGGAAGCGTAGCATCATTCTTATGCTTTTATTTAGAATGAAGTAGTTGGGCATAGGGGTACAACTTTAGAGGAGCAAATTCTTGTACGAGAATGAATGGAAAGTTGAGCAAAAGTTTCATTATACATTTGGGTGTGAGGCAAGGCTGTGTGATGTCACTGTGGCTTTTTAACATATGTGGATGGAGTGATAAGAGAGATGAACACAAAACTAGGGAAAGCGGGTTGAGAGGCATATTGTGATGGTAAGGTATGGTGGCTAGTGGCAAGCTGTCTGTATATGATAGTGTGTTGTTTGCAGAGAGTGAAGAGGGGTTGCAGAAGGTTGTAAGTGTGTATGATGTGTGTAAACATAAGCAACTGAGGATAAATATGAGTAAAAGTGAAGTGAGAGAAGAAGGTACACTAAACTGTGATATAGATGTAGAGGGAAAGACAAAGAGGTGACAGATTTTATGTATTTGAGACATATTTTAAGTTTAGTGATATGGAAGAAAGATAAGGAACAGTGCAGTACAGGGCAGAAGAGTCGTTTGGTTCCTTAATAGAATAATGAAGGGCAGAGGTGTAAGTATGGCAGTGAAGAAAGAATTAAGGTACAGCATATACTTCCCAACCTATACAGCCAAAACATGGACATGGAATTAGTCACAGAGGTCAAGAATCTAGTCTGTGGAAATGAGCTATTTGAGAAGAGCATGAGGTATAACTACATGAAATGAAAAAAGAAATTAGGGGTGTATGAGAAATTTGGTATGGCAGGGAATGCAAAGGGCATGAGGTAGTTTGGGCATGTGGAAAAAATGCAAGATAGGGAGTTTACAAGTGTGTATGATAGTATGATTAAAGGGGTTGATGTGAGAGAAAGACCACCTTTGACATGGGGAAATAGAATGAAGAGTACTGGAAGGACAGAAATGGTGGAAGAATGCATGGAATGATGTATACAAGGAATGCATGTCAGGACAGGGATAAGTGGACACTTTAGCCATGGCCACCTTATTGATGGGAATTTCTTGAGGGAACAGGTCAGAGATATGGACAGGTAGAGTGAATGTGAGCAGATAAATCCACTTCTTAATCTGTTCCTGATGCTTCCTTTATGATGCGGAAAATGGCAAACATGAAAATGTATGATTCTTTTATTTGCAGCAAGACAAAAGGCAGCAAAAATTGCCTTTGTTTCTTCTTTGATGATATGGAGTCCAATTTTCAAGATTATATATCACTTACAGCCTCTCATCTTACAGAATGTTTGCTACAGATGGAGATTCAGCCATTCAAGAACTTCAAGAACTCTTGGCTGATCCAAATATTGAAGTTGCAGTGAGGCAGGGTGACATATTTGCAGTCATAGTAGAGTATTACACTGCAAATAACAATTTCAAGTCAGCTCTAGGAGCCTTGCAAGAAATGAAAAACAAGCTGCCTAAGGTAGGTTGGTTTATACAGAAATGAAGTTTAGGATAAGTTTTTCTACCCACATCAATCCTCTTTTCAGACCATGCCAGTACATTTTAGGACCATTGTTTGTGGATCTTAAGTTAATTGGTTGGGTCATGGTGGATTGTTTTAAATTTTTTACCATGTGTCCTCATATTAAACAGTACAACATTAAACATTCACCCATCAGAAATCATAAAACCAGATATCCAATAAATTTTGTTAAGACTTTGACAAAATAAAGATTTTTATTTCAGACATTACTCCTGAAGCAGGAGTTGTGGGAGTATATGAGTGTGTGTAAGAAAGTAAACTCTACATTGATATGGGTAAAACTGAAAGTGAATGGAGAGAGATGCTGATTATTGGTGCCTATGCACCTGGTCATGAGAAGAAAGATCATGAGAGGCAAGTGTTTTGGGAGCAGCTGAATGAGTGTGCTTGCAACTTTGATGCATGAGACCAGGTTATAGTGATGGATGATTTGAATGCAAAGGTGAGTAATGTGGCAGTTGAAGGTATAATTGGTGTACATGAGGTGTTCAGTGTTGTAAATGGAAATGGTGAAGAGCTTTTAGATTTGTGTGCTGAAAAAAGGACTGGTTACTGGGAATACCTGGTTTAAAAAGAGAAATATACATAAGTATATGTATGTATACAATTGAACCAGGACATGTGAAGCATCTGGGGTAAACCATGGAAAGTTTTGTGGGGCCTGGATGTGGAAAGGGAGCTGTGGTTTCGGTGCATTACACATGACAGCTAGAGACTGAGTGTGAAGGAATGTGGCCTTTTGTCCTTTCCTAGTGCTACCTCGCGGGGGGAGAGGGGATGCTATTTCACGTGTGGCAGGGTGGCGATGGGAATAAATAAAGGCAGCAAGTATGAATTATGTGCATGTGTACATATGTATATGTCTGTGTATGTATATATATATGTATACATTAAAATGTATAGGTATGTATATGTGCATGTGTGGACGTGTATGTATATACATGAGTATGTGAGTGGGTTAGGCCATTCTATTGTCTCTTTCCTTGTGCTACCTCGCTAACGCAGGAGACAACGACAAAGTATAATATAACGTATGTAAGTAAGAGAGATGGCCAGAGAGCGTTATTGGACTGCATGTTAATTGATAGGCGCATGAAAGAGAGACTTTTGGATGTTAATATGCTGAGAGAGGCAACTGGAGGGATGTCTGATCATTATCTTGTAGAGGCGAAGGTGAAGATACGTAGAGGTTTTCAGAAAAGAAGAGAGAATGTTGGGGTGAAGAGGGTGGTGAGAGTAAGTGAGCTTGGAAAGGAGACTTGTGTGAGGAAGTATCAGGACAGATTGAGTGCAGAATGGAAAAAGGTGAGAGCAAATGACATAAGGGTAGTGGGGGAGGAATGGGATGTATTTAGGGAAGCAGTGATGGCACGCATAAAAGATGCCTGTGGCATGAGAAAGGTGGGAGGTGGGCAGATTAGAAAGGGTTGTGAGTGGTGAAATGAAGGAGCAAGATTGTTAGTGAAATAGAAGAGAGAGGCATTTGGACGATTTTTGCAGGGAAATAGTGCAAATGACTGGGAGATGTATAAAAGAAAGAGGCAAGAGGTCAAGAGAAAGGTGCAAGAGGTGAAAAAGAGGGCAAATGAGAGTTGGGGTGAGAGAGTATCATTAAATTTTAGGGAGAGTAAAAAGATGTTTTGGAAGGAGGTACATAAAGTGCATAAGACAAGAGACCAAATTGGAACATCGGTGAAAGGGGCAAATGGGGAGGTAATAACAAGTAGTGGTGAAGTGAGAGGGAGATGGAGTGAGTATTTCGAAGGTTTGTTGAATGTGTTTGAAGATAGAGTGGCAGATATAGGGTGTTTTGGATGAGGTGGTGTGTGGAGTGAGAGGGTCAGGGAGAATGATTTGGTAAACAGAGAAGAGGCAGTGAAATCTTTGCGGAAGATGAGAGCTGGCAAGGCAGCAGGTTTGGATGGTATTACTGTGGAATTTATTAAAAAAGGGGGCAACTGTGTTGTTGACTGGTTGGTAAGGATATTCTATGCATGTATGGTTCATGGCGAAGTGCCTGAAGATTGGCGGAATGCATGAGTTTTTCACTAAATCTTTAAAAATATAATGCATTTCCATTTGTATATGTTATATATTCATTTAATTATTTTGCTTTGTCGCTGTCTCCCGCGTTTGCGAGGTAGCGCAAGGAAACAGACGAAAGAAATGGCCCAACCCACCCCCATACATATGTATATACATACACGTCCACACACGCAAATATACATACCTATACATCTCAATGTACACATATATATACACAGACATAATACATATATACACATGTACATAATTCATACTGTCTGCCTTTATTTATTCCCATTGCCATCTCGCCACACTTGGAATAACATCCCCCTCCCCCCTCATGTTTGCAAGGTAGCACTAGGAAAAGACAACAAAGGCCCCATTCGTTCACACTCAGTCTCTAGCTGTCATGTAATAATGCCCGAAACCACAGCTCCCTTTCCACATCCAGGCCCCACAGAACTTTCCATGGTTTACCCCAGACGCTTCACATGCCCTGATTCAATCCATTGACAGCACGTCGACCCCGGTATACCACATCGATCCAATTCACTCTATTCCTTGCCCGCCTTTCACCCTCCTGCATGTTCAGGCCCTGATCACTCAAAATCTTTTTCTTTCCATCTTTCCACCTCCAATTTGGTCTCCCACTTCTCCTCGTTCCCTCCACCTCTGACACATATATCCTCTTGGTCAATCTTTCCTAACTCATTCTCTCCATGTGCCCAAACTATTTCAAAACACCCTCTTCTGCTCTCTCAACCACGCTCTTTTTATTTCCACACATCTCTCTTACCCTTACATTACTTACTCGATCAAACCACCTCACACCACATATTGTCCTCAAACATCTCATTTCCAGCACATCGACCCACCTGTGCACAACTCTATCCATAGCCCACGCCTCGCAACCATACAACATTGTTGGAACCACTATTCCTTCAAACATACCCATTTTTGCTTTCCGAGATAATGTTCTCGACTTCCACACATTCTTCAAGGCTCCCAGGATTTTCGCCCCCTCCCCGACCCTATGATTCACTTCCACTTCCATGGTTCCATCCGCTGCCAGATCCACTCCCAGATATCTAAAACACTTTACTTCCGCCTGTTTTTCTCCATTCAAACTTACCTCCCAATTGACTTGACCCTCAACCCTACTGTACCTAATACCTTGCTCTTATTCACATTTACTCTTAACTTTCTTCTTTCACACACTTTACCAAACTCAGTCACCAGCTTCTGCAGTTTCTCACATGAATCAGCCACCAGCGCTGTATCATCAGCGAACAACAACTGACTCACTTCCCAAGCTCTCTCATCCACTACAGACTGCATACTTGCCCCTCTTTCCAAAACTCTTGCATTCACCTCCCTAACAACCCCATCCATAAACAAATTAAACAACCATGGAGACATCACACACCCCTGCCGCTAACCTACATTCACTGAGAACCAATCACTTTCCTCTCTTTCTACACGTACACATGCCTTACATCCTTGATAAAAACTTTTCACTGCTTCTAACAACTTGCCTCCCACACCATATATTCTTAGTACCTTCCACAGAGCATCTCTATCAACTCTATCATATGCCTTCTCCAGATCTATAAACGCTACATACAAATCCATTTGCTTTTCTATGTATTTCTCACATACATTCTTCAAAGCAAACACCTGATCCACACATTCTCTACCACTTCTGAGACCACACTGCTCTTCTCCAATCTGGTGCTCTGTACATGCCTTCACCCTCTCAATCAATACGCTCCCATATAATTTCCCAGGAATACTCAACAAACTTATACCTCTGTAATTTGAGCACTCACCTTTATCCCCTTTGCCTTTGTACAATGGCACTATGCAAGCATTCCGCCAATCCTCAGGCACCTCACCATGAATCATACATACATTAAATAACCTTACCAACCAGTCAACAATACAGTCACCCCCTTTTTTAATAAATTCCACTGCAATACCATCCAAACCTACTGCCTTGCCGGCTTTCATCTTCTGCAAAGCTTTTACTACCTCTTCTCTGTTTACCAAATCATTTTCCCTAACCCTCTCACTTTGCACATCACCTCGACCAAAACACCCTATATCTGCCACTCTATCGTCAAACACATTCAACAAACCTTCAAAATACTCACTCCATCTCCTTCTCACATCACCACTACTTGTTATCACCTCCCCATTAACCCCCTTCACTGAAGTTCCCATTTGCTCCCTTGTCTTATGCACTTTATTTACCTCCTTCCAGAACATCTTTTTATTCTCCCTAAAATTTAATGATACTCTCTCACCCCAACTCTCATTTGCCCTCTTTTTCACCTCTTGCACCTTTCTCTTGACCTCCTGCCTCTTTCTTTTATACGTCTCCCACTGATTTGCATTTTTTCCCTGCAAAAATCGTCCAAATGCCTCTCTCTTCTCTTTTGCTAATAATCTTACTTCTTCATCCCATCACTCACTACCCTTTCTAATCAACCCACCTCCCATGCTTCTCATGCCCCTAATTGGCCAGTTAGAGTTAGTTTTCTTTCAGTCCTTTTAGGTTTTATTCCTGTCCCATCAAGATAAGCTTGTCCAACCATTATATTTCTGTATTTTTTTATAGAATTTTCCTCTAGCTTTGTCATCATCCACTTATAGTATTGATATTTCTGAGTCAACTGATCAGCATACGTTTTACCATTGCTTTGTAACTGGCATGCTGTAACATTCCTAATTACAGAAATAAAACATATCACACTATCTTAATAAACAAATGCAATATTCGTTTTATGAAAATTTATGTTGTACCTTTGTTGTTGTGATAAGCATTTACTGTAACTGAGACATAATGAAGTGGAAAGCAAAGGCAAGTATATGTTCGTAAACACACACACACACTGAACACCACAATGAAACAAAGATCCTCCTGATACAGTCCTACCTCAACATGCTTGGCACACAGTTCTGTGCAATTGCACTTAACCCCTCCCACCCAAACCACTCTGTAACTAACCACCAATGCCAGAGTAGATGTAAAAAGCTTATCCCTGCCTAACACTTCAGTAAACTCAGCTTACATATTCCCCCAACAAATGTAACACTGACATAACACATACAAATTGAAATAACCTGTCAAGCACTAAACAACCAACCTCCCAAGTCAATCTTAAGCTCTAACTCACCGTACATAAATGTGTCATAAACCACACTACCTATCTATCTAGCTATTCATCTATATCTCTGATGCCTCTTCCTCTGGGAACTCCCATAAGGGGATGGCCACCACAAAAATTCTCCACTTATTCCTATCCTTATATGCTCACTTGCATACAACATTTCACACATTCATCTCCCTCCAACACTCTTCCATTGAATTTCCCCATGTCACAGGTGGTCTTCCTCTCACACCAACCCCTTTAATTGTCTGATCATATGCTCTCCTATTAAACTCCCCATCTTGTATTCTTTCCACATGCCCAAACCTCAAAGTATTACGTTTCACCAACTCTAACACTCGAGAACCATCCCCTTCTCCTCCACCCTATGATTCATTTGTGCTTTGATGGTTCCATTTGCTGCCAAGTCCACTCCCAGATAACTAAAACACCTCACTTCCTCCAATCTTTCTTCACTCAAACTAACATCCCAACTAACCTTTCCCTCAACCCTTCTAAACCTAATAACCTTGCTTTTATTCACATTTACATTTCAGTGAACCTATCCCTCAACCCTGCTGAACCTAATAACCTTGCTTTTATTGACATTTACTCTCAACTTCCTCCTTTCACACCCCTTTCCAAACTTAGGCACCAACATCTGCAGTTTGTTTCTCACAAGAATCTACCACTAGTGTTGTATCCCCTTTCCAAACTTAGGTACCAACATCTGCAGTTTGCTTCTCACAAGGATCTACCACTAGTGTTGTATCACCAGCAAACAACCACTGACTCAAATCCCAGGCCCTCTCATCTCTTGTAGACTGCATACATGCCTCTCTATCCATGACTTGCATTTACCTCCCTCACAATCCAATGCATAAACAAAGTGAACAACTATCATGACATCAAACACCCCTACCACAGGCCAGCTTTTTCTCAGAACTATTCACTTTCATCTCTTCCTACTTGTACACATGACTTACACCCTTCTTAAAAGCCTCTCACTGTTTCAGGCAGCTTTTTTTTCCCGCTCCGTATATTCTTAGGACCTTCTACAAGGCATCTCTATCAACCCTATCGTATGCGCTCTCAAGATCTCTGCGTATTTCACATACATATTCTTTAAAGCAAACACCTGATTCACACATCCTCTACCACTTTTGAAACCACACTGCTCCTCTCCAGTCTGATTCTCAGTACATGCCTTTACCCTCTCAATCACAACCCTCCCATACAACTTATTGGGTATACTCAGCAAACTTATACCTGTGTAGTTTGAACACACACCTCTATTCCCTTCCCTTTTATACAATGCATTCTGCCAATCCTCTGGCACCACATCATGATCCATACATACATTGAAAATCCATACCAACCGATCACCAACAGTCACCTCCTTTCCTAATCAATTCATCTGCAAAACCATCCACTCTAACCAGTCTGCTACATCACATCATTGAAATGATTATATCCCTTATGTAACTCCATAAGTGAATTATCTGTATTACCAGACCAGCCCCTTTGCAAAATTTCATGTAAATGCAGACCAGGCCTTTACCAGGGAGGATATAGATTGAGTTGCATAGGTAGAAGATGGATGAGGAAAGTAGTGCAGCCTTAGATACACTTAAGATTAACAGTTTATTAAAATTTCATTGTCGTTTCATGTAACATCCAGTTTCCCCTTAACCATGCTTCAAATTTTTTAGGCAAACCCAAGCTACTACATAGATGCCCAGACACTGAAAGCAATTTCAAGAACAACAGGTATGAATTTCACTGGAACAGAAAATGGGGAGCTAGATGGAGGAGGTAGTGAAGATGAGGGTAATGCAAGTGAGGAGGAAGTAGTAGAGGAAGAGGACGAAGAGGAAAGGCCACAACATTTTGCTCTAAATGGGTCAGCGAGGTTTTTCTGAAAATGTTATAAAACTTCTGAATGAAATATAATAATATTGTTAAAGTATGGATAGATTTAGGAGCATGGCCCAAATAATATATAGATGCCTTCATAATGTATTATGTTGCTTAAATATATAGTATATATTTTTTTAAGTATCATTTTGATGTTATAATTGTCTTAAGTATGAACTTTGTTCGTAGAAAATAAACATTTAATTGAAGACATTATGAGATGCAAAGGTGCAAAGAAAGGGGAAAATGTTTAGAATGAAATTCAAGTTAGAGAAAGAATTGAAGCAGCTATTAATAAAGTTCAGGACTTTCTTTTAAAAAATTTGGGCAAGTAGGTATAGAGAAGATGACAAAAATGTGATTGGGTGCTATGGTATAAGTTTAATGTTGAAGGGGAAGATATAGTTTAAAGGAATGTAAAATGAAGTGTTGTTTGCTGACCTTTCCTATGGAATATCTTGCCATAATAGTAGAGAATAGTGTGTTGGAAACAAGATATGCCCCTAGTCAAAAAGTTTGCATTGGATGCAGGTACTGTAAATATAATTTATGATACTTTTTGTTTTCTGTGAATGTCCATATATTTTGTCTTATAATGAAGGAATGAGTAAAAGTTAATGTCGTACACTTTGAGAAAGTTTCTGTAATTTTGCTTATTTCTGTATCAGCACCATCAAATCTAGTTTCATCTAGAGGATCTCACCACAAATCTCTACCTATGTCCTCTGTCTGAAGTTTTGATGACAATTATTGATATTCACTTGAGGATATATTGTGTTTACTTAGAAGTTGATTTTAAGAATACTCATGTGAAAATGTGGTGCTTGATAGTAGAACTACAGGTTATGATAAAAGATTCTTTGAGGAGTGAGAAAATAATTTTCATTGTGAATCCTGACAAGAAATGGATGTATGAAATTTCTTTGGATTGTGTAAGGTTTGAGAGGGTACTTAATTTTGTATATTTTAGGAATACATTAGGTGTGAAAATATTGAAGTAAATGTCAGTGACATATCACAAGATGTCAGTGACTTATCACATATGGTGTAGCAGGTAATGAAAGTACAAAAAGTGAGACTTTTAAGAATGAAATCTGATAATGTTCCTCTGAATACTTTAAAGCAAGTTGGGGAAGAGTTGATGTGACCCTATGAGATTGTTCTTTTTCTGTTCCTGTCTCTCTCTCTCTTTACAAGATACAGTGTATTACAGTAATAAGAAAAATGATTATTATGGATGTTATTATTATTATCATTATTATTATTACTTTTTTATTATTATCATCAGACTTAATCGCTGTGTCGTGTGTCAGCAAGGTAGTGCTAGGAAGAACGGCCCATCCACGTGGGTTTGGATGGTATTGCAGTGGAATTTATTGAAAAAAAGGGGGTGACTTGGGTGACTATTGTTGACTGGTTGGTAAGGTTATTTAATGTATGTATGATTCATGGTGAGGTGCCTGAGGATTGGTGGAATGCTTGCATAGTGCCATTGTACAAAGGCAAAGGGGATAAAGGTGAGTACTCAAATTACAGAGGTATAAGTTTGTTGAGTATTCCTTGGAAATTATATGGGAGGGTATTGATTGAGAGGGTGAAGGCATGTACAGAGCATCAGATTGGGGAAGAGCAGTGTGGTTTCAGAAGTGGTAGAGGATGTGTGGATCAGGTGTTTGCTTTGAAGAATGTATGTGAGAAATACTTAGAAAAGCAAATGGATTTGTATGTAGCATTTATGGATCCGGAGAAGGCATATGATAGAGTTGGTAGAGACTCTCTGTGGAAGGTATTAAGAATATATGGTGTCGGAGGAAAGTTGTTAGAAGCAGTGAAAAGTTTTTTATTGAGGATGTAAGGCATTTGTACGTGTAGGAAGAGAGGAAAGTGATTGGTTCTCAGTGAATGTAGGTTTGCGGCAGGGGTGTGTGATGTCTCCATGGTTGTTTAATTTGTTTATGGATGGGGTTGTTAGGGAGGTGAATGCAAGACTTTTGGAAAGAGGGGCAAGTATGCAGTCTGTTAGGGATGAGAGAGCTTGGGAAGTGAGTCAGTTGTTGTTCGCTGATGATACAGCGCTGGTGGCTGACTCAAGTGAGAAACTGCAGAAGCTGGTGACTTAGTTTGGTAAAGTGTGTGAAAGAAGAAAGCTGAGAGTACATGTGAATAAGAGCAAGGTTATTAGGTACAGTAGGGTTGAGGGTCAAGTCAATTGGGAGGTAAGTTTGAATGGAGAAAAACTGGAGGAAGTGAAGTGTTTTAGATATCTGGGAGTGGATCTAGCAGCAGATGGAACCATGGAAGCGGAAGTGAATCATAGCGTGGGGGAGGGGGTGAAAATTCTGGGAGCCTTGAAGAATGTGTGGAATCGAGAACATTATCTCGGAAAGCAAAAATGGGTATGTTTGAAGGAATAGTGGTTCCAACAATGTTGTATGGTTGTGCGCAGGAGGGTGGATGTGTTGGAAATGAGATGTTTGAGGACAATATGTGGTGTGAAGTGGTTTGATCGAGTAAGTAATAATAGGGTAAGAGAGATGTGTGGTAATAAAAAGAGTGTGGTTGAGAGAGCAGAAGAGGGTGTTTTGAAATGGTTTTGTCACATGGAGAGAATGTGTGAGGAAAGATTGACCAAGAGGATATATGTGTCAGAAGTGGAGGGAACAAGGAGAAGTGGGAGACGAAACTGGAGGTGGAAAGATGGAGTGAAAAAGATTTTGAGTGATCGGGGCCTGAACATGCAGGAGGGTGAAAGGCGTGCAAGGAACAGAGTGAATTGGAACGATGTGGTGTACCGGGGTCGACATGCTGTGAATGGATTGAACCAAAGCATGTGATGCGTCTGGGGTAAACCATGGAAAGTTCTGTGGGGCCTGGATGTGGAAAGGGAGCTGTGGTTTCAGTGCATTATTACATGACAGCTAGAGACTGAGTGTGAACGAATGGGGCCTTTGTTGTCTTTTCCTAGCGCTACCTCGCACACATGAGGGGGAAGGGGGTTGTTATGTGTGGCGAGGTGGCGATGGGAATGAATAAAGGCAGACAGTATGAATTATGTACATGTGTATATATGTCTGTGTGTGGATGTATATGTATACGTTGAGATGTATAGGTATGTTTACTTGCGTGTGTGGACGTGTATGTATATACATGTGTATGTGGGTGGGTTGGGCCATTCTTTCGTCTGTTTCCTTGCGCTACCTTGCTAACGCGGAAGACAGCGACAAAGTAAATGTATATATATTTTTTTTTTTTTTGCTTTGTCGCTCTCTCCCGCGTTTGCGAGGTAGCGCAAGGAAACAGACGAAAGAAATGGTCCAACCCACCCCCATACACATGTATATACATACACGTCCACACACGCAAATATACATACCCACACAGCTTTCCATGGTTTACCCCAGACGTTTCACATGCCCTGATTCAATCCACTGACAGCACGTCAACCCCGGTATACCACATCGATCCAATTCACTCTATTCCTTGCCCTCCTTTCACCCTCCTGCATGTTCAGGCCCCGATCACACAAAATCTTTTTCACTCCATCTTTCCACCTCCAATTTGGTCTCCCACTTCTCGTTCCCCCCACCTCCGACACATATATCCTCTTGGTCAATCTTTCCTCACTCATTCTCTCCATGTGCCCAAACCATTTCAAAACACCCTCTTCTGCTCTCTCAACCACGCTCTTTTTATTTCCACACATTTCTCTTACCCTTACGTTACTTACTCGATCAAACCACCTCACACCACACATTGTCCTCAAACATCTCATTTCCAGCACATCCACCCTCCTGCACACAACTCTATCCATAGCCCATGCCTCGCAACCATACAAAATTGTTGGAACCACTATTCCTTCAAACATACCCATTTTTGCCTTCCGAGATAATGTTCTTGACTTCCACACATTCTTCAAGGCTCCCAGGATTTTCGCCCCCTCCCCCACCCTATGATCCACTTCCGCTTCCATGGTTCCATCCGCTGCCAGATCCACTCCCAGATATCTAAAACACTTTACTTCCTCCAGTCTTTCTCCATTCAAACTTACCTCCCAATTGACTTGACCCTCAACCCTACTGTACCTAATAACCTTGCTCTTATTCACATTTACTCTTAACTTTCTTCTTTCACACACTTTATCAAACTCAGTCACCAGCTTCTGCAGTTTCTCACATGAATCAGCCACCAGCGCTGTATCATCAGTGGACAACAACTGACTCACTTCCCAAGCTCTCTCATCCACAACAGACTTCATACTTGCCCCTTTCCAAAACTCTTGCATTCACCTCCCTAACAACCCCATCCATAAACAAATTAGACAACCATGGAGACAACACACACCCCTGCCGCAAACCTACATTCACTGAGAACCAATCACTTTCCTCTCTTCCTACATGTACACATGCCTTACATCCTCAATAAAAAACTTTTCACTGCTTCTAACAACTTGCCTCCCACACCATATATTCTTAATACCTTCCACAGAGCATCTCTATCAACTCTATCATATGCCTTCTCCAGATCCATAAATGCTACATACAAATCCATTTGCTTTTCTAAGTATTTCTTACATACATTCCTCAAAGCAAACACCTGATCCACACATCCTCTACCACTTCTGAAACCACACTGCTCTTCCCCAATCTGATGCTCTGTACATGCCTTCACCCTCTCAATCAATACCCTCCCATATAATTTACCAGGAATACTCAACAAACTTATACCTCTGAAATTTGAGCACTCACTCTTATCCCCTTTGCCTCTGTACAATGGCACTATGCACGCATTCTGCCAATCCTCAGGCACCTCACCATGAATCATACATACATTAAATAACCTTACCAACCAGTCAATAATACAGTCACCCCCTTTTTTAATAAATTCCACTGCAATACCATCCAAACCTGCTGCCTTGCCGGCTTTCATCTTCCGCAAAGCTTTTACTACCTCTTCTCTGTTTACCAAATCATTTTCCCTAACCCTCTCACTTTGCACACCACCTCGACCAAAACACCCTATATCTGCCACTCTATCATCAAACACATTCAACAAACCTTCAAAATACTCACTCCATCTCTTTCTCACATCACCACTACTTTTTATCACCTCCTCATCTGCGCCCTTCACTGAAGTTTCCATTTGTTCCCTTGTCTTACGCACTTTATTTACCTCCTTCCAGAACATCTTTTTATTCTCCCTAAAATTTAATGATACTCTCTCACCCCAACTCTCATTTGCCCTCTTTTTCACCTCTTGCACCTTTCTCTTGACCTCCTGTCTCTTTCTTTTATACATCTCCCACTCAATTGCATTTTTTCCCTGCAAAAATCGTCCAAATGTATATATATATATTATTTATATTTATATTTTATTATACTTTGTTGCTGTCTCCCGCGTTTGCGAGGTAGCGCAAGGAAACAGACGAAAGAAATGGCCCAACCCCCCCCATACACATGTATATACATACGTCCACACACGCAAATATACATACCTACACAGCTTTCCATGGTTTACCCCAGACGCTTCACATGCCTTGATTCAATCCACTGACAACACGTCAAACCCGGTATACCACATCGCTCCAATTCACTCTATTCCTTGCCCTCCTTTCACCCTCCTGCATGTTCAGGCCCCGATCACACAAAATCTTTTTCACTCCATCTTTCCACCTCCAATTTGGTCTCCCTCTTCTCCTCGTTCCCTCCACCTCCGACACATATATCCTCTTGGTCAATCTTTCCTCACTCATTCTCTCCATGTGCCCAAACCACTTCAAAACACCCTCTTCTGCTCTCTCAACCACGCTCGTTTTATTTCCACACATCTCTCTTACCCTTACGTTACTCACTCGATCAAACCACCTCACACCACACATTGTCCTCAAACATCTCATTTCCAGCACATCCATCCTCCTGCGCACAACTCTATCCATAGCCCACGCCTAGCAACCATACAACATTGTTGGAACCACTATTCCTTCAAACATACCCATTTTTGCTTTCCGAGATAATGTTCTCGACTTCCACACATTCTTCAAGGCCCCCAGAATTTTCGCCCCCTCCCCCACCCTATGATCCACTTCCACTTCCATGGTTCCATCCGCTGCCAGATCCACTCCCAGATATCTAAAACACTTCACTTCCTCCAGTTTTTCTCCGTTCAAACTCACCTCCCAATTGACTTGACCCTCAACCCTACTGTACCTAATAACCTTGCTCTTATTCACATTTACTCTTAACTTTCTTCAGTATTGGTATTGCAGTGGAATTTATATATATATATATATATATATATATATATATATATATATATATATATATATATATATATATATATATATATATGCACATATACACATCAACAAATACACATACACAGATATACATATTGGAAAGGATCACAATTTTGCGCGTGATCAAGTATATTCCTATGATTCTACGGGGAAAATGAAACACGATAAGTTCCCAAGTTTACCAAATGGCATCCAGCTATGTCTCTTCGTTGTATATCAACTGTTATAATTCTCTCTTGTGTCTCCCCTGATGATGTAATTATTACACGAAAGTGCACTTGAGAACTTATCATGCTTCATTTTCCCTGTGGACTTATAGGAATATATACATATGTACATATTCATACTTGCTTGCCTTCATCCATTCCTGGTGCTACCGTGCCCTGCAAGAAACAGCATCGCTACCCTCTGCTTCAGCGAGGTAGTGTCAAGAAACAAATAAAAGAGGCCACATTTGCTCACACAGTCTCTAGCTGTCATGTGTAATACAGCTAGAGAGTGCTTGTACGCTCATAAGGCCAATCTTCATTTTTACTTGGCACTTCCTAGCTAACAAGAAAAGGGTGAACATGAAAATATTATTATTACCACAAATTATTATTACTATTATCATTATTATTACAGTAATTTGTAATGTGACATGTACAATTAATTGGTTTGTACAAAAGCTATCATATCTATTCCTCTCTTAAGAAATATATCATTCCAGGGAAGTACACACTGATATTTCTTTATACCTTTTGGAAGGTAATGGTTACTATTGCATGTTTATTTTATATTCATATACTAAGGGTAAGGTACAACTGATTTATCTGTATTCCATGTCAGAGTTTGTTCAAATTATATCTCCCCCTTAAATACTACTGAATTGGAAGAAAATTAATTGTATTGATAAACACATCAGATTTCTTTGCTCTACATTTTAGACAGCAAAGTATTTCAGATCACAGACCCTGATATATTTTGCCTTATATTTCATCCATCCACAGAATGCATAGGTTTGTGTATAGACTGGAGCCATATTTTTAACACAATAAAGCCATATTGTTTTCATGTTTCATTTTCCTGGTATTTTCGTTCAAATACTTGAAAGAGCTGATTAGTGCCAAACTATTAAAAGTGCATCATGAAACATTCTTTGAAGATATGCCTAATTATAGTGATTGGTACCTCTTACCGAAAATAGGAATAGCAGTAAGGATAATGACCTAGAAATATATATATATGGCTGATTCATGTGAGAAACTGCAGAAGCTGGTGACTGAGTTTGGTAAAGTGTGTGAAAGAAGAAAGTTAAGAGTAAATGTGAATAAGAGCAAGGTTATTAGGTACAGTAGGGTTGAGGGTCAATTCAATTGGGAGGTGAGTTTGAATGGAGAAAAACTGGAGGAAGTGAAGTGTTTTAGATATCTGGGAGTGGATCTGGCAGCGGATGGAACCATGGAAGCGGAAGTGGATCATAGGGTGGGGGAGGGGGCGAAAATTCTGGGAGCCTTGAAGAATGTGTGGAAGTCGAGAACATTATCTCGGAAAGCAAAAATGGGTATGTTTGAAGGAATAGTGGTTCCAACAATGTTGTATGGTTGCGAGGCGTGGACTATGGATAGAGTTGTGCGTAGGAGGATGGATGTGCTGGAAATGAGATGTTTGAGGACAATGTGTGGTGTGAGGTGGTTTGATCGAGTAAGTAACGTAAGGGTAAGAGAGATGTGTGGAAATAAAAAGAGCGTGGTTGAGAGAGCAGAAGAGGGTGTTTTGAAATGGTTTGGTCACATGGAGAGAATGAGTGAGGAAAGATTGACCAAGAGGATATATGTGTCGGAGGTGGAGGGAACGAGGAGAAGAGGGAGACCAAATTGGAGGTGGAAAGATGGAGTGAAAAAGATTTTGTGTGATCGGGGCCTGAACATGCAGGAGGGTGAAAGGAGGGCAAAGAATAGATATATATATATATATATATATATATATATATATTCCTCGCGTGTCGTAGGGGGCAACTGGAGGGGACGGGAGCGGGGGGCCAGAAATCCTCCCCTCCTTGTATTTTTAACTTTCTAAAATGGGAAACAGAAAAAGGAGTCACGCGGGGAGTGCTCATCCTCCTCGAAGGCTCAGACTGGGGTGTCTAAATGTGTGTGGATGTAACCAAGATGTGAAAAAAGGAGAGATAGATAGTATGTTTGAGGAAGGGAACCTGGATGTTTTGGCTCTAAGTGAAACGAAGCTCAAGGGTAAAGGGGAAGAGTGGTTTGGGAATGTCTTGGGAGTAAAGTCAGGGGTTAGTGAGAGGACAAGAGCAAGGGAAGGAGTAGCACTACTCCTGAAACAGGAGTTGTGGGAGTATATGATAGAATGTAAAAGTAAATTCTAGATTAATATGGGTAAAACTGAAAGTTGATGGAGAGAGATGGGTGATTATTGGTGCATATGCACCTGGGAATGAGAAGAAAGATCATGAGAGGCAAGTGTTTTGAGAGCAGCTGAATGAGTGTCTTAGTGGTTTTGATGCACAAGACCAGGTTATAGTGATGGGTGATTTGAATGCAAAGGTGAGTAATGTGGCAGTTGAGGGAATAATTGGTATACATGGGGTGTTCAGTGTTGTAAATGGAAATGGTGAAGAGCTTGTAGATTTATGTGCTGAAAAAGGACTGGTGATTGGGAATACCTGGTTTAAAAAGCGAGATATACATAAGTATACGTATGTAAGTGGGAGACATGGCCAGAGAGCGTTATTGGATTACGTGTTGACAGGCACGCGAAAGAGAGACTTTTGGATGTTAATGTGCTGAGAGGTGCAACTGGAGGGATGTCTGATCATTATCTTGTGAGCTGCAAATAAAATTTTTGGGGATTTCTTCAGAAATGACATTTTGCTTTCCGGGATAAGGGTTTCGATTAATGATCTTCAAGGGGGATTGTTGGGCACCTTACCATGAGATCGACTCGGTACAAATGGTACATGCTGCAGATCATGGATATTAAAATTCAATTTCGAGTATTTTAGTGAAATCACCTCCAATTGGACTTGCCTCAAATATGTTGAGCTAATAAATGGTGCTTATTAAATTACAAATGTTTAGTGATTGGTATGAAGAAGGATTATTATTAAATAGATAATGATAATTTGAGATATTTTAAAAAATATCATTATAGATTATATATATATATAAAGACAGTGCAATATAACATGCACAAAGTAACATACACAGAATAAGTTGGGAAGGATTCATTAATTTTGGGTGAATAAAATTCCTATGATTCTGGGGATAATAAAAGATGTCCGTTTACACAATGGATCCCAATATGTCTACTTCTTTGTATACAACTGGAGTGATAATCTGTTGTGTTGATGATTGAATTATTAGAAGGGATGAGTATTTAATTTGTTCAATTTTCCTGTGGACTATATAGGTGATTTATCATATGTGCAAGTAAGTTACAAAACTTGCTGTTAACATTCATGGTGTAAATGCCTTGCAAGAAACGCATGCTATCATGTTGGATGGTAGTGCAGGAAATATAAAAAGGGGGCACTATTGTAACAGTTGAAATGTATTTGTATACAGTAGGAGAGTGCCTGACGTTAGGCCAATCTCTTTTTACTTGCCATTTAGTACAAGGCAAAGGGGATAAATATATTAGTTCCACAAATTATTAGTAGTATATATTTTTTCAGTATTTTGTAATTGACATGTATATTAAGGGTTTGTACAAGTACATACATTCCATCTTAGGAAATATATCATTGGGTTACAATGATATTTTATACCGGAGGTATGTGTGATATCAGTTGTTTTTTCATTTGGAAGAATGTATTTATGATTATTAGAAGATGCAAATTATATTTTACATTATATGAATTGGAGAAAGATTAATTGTATTGATAGAACATCGAATCTGTTGTTACATTTTAGGAGCAAAGTATTTAGATACAGCCCTGATAAATTTTTTTATTATCTACAGATGTAGGTGTGTATAGAAGGAGCATATTTGTTAACTCATGAAGTAGTTTGCATGTTTATTTCCATTTTGTTATTTGTTTATATGGATAGGGATTGTGTTTAGAAGTGAATCATGAACATTTTTGGAAGATGAATGTAAATCGTGTGGTATCTTAGAAAACTAGGGAATAGAGTAAGGATATGTTCCTAAAAATGATATATATGGCTGATTCATGTGAGAAACTGCAGAAGCTGGTACTGAGTTTGGTAAAGTGTGTGAAAGAAGAAAGTTAAGAGTAAATGTGAATAAGAGCAAGGTTATTAGGTACAGTTGGGTTGAGGGTCAAGTCAATTGGGAGGTAGTTTGAATGGAGAAAAACTGGAGGAAGTGAAGTATTTGGATATCTGGGAGTGGATCTGGCAGCGGATGGAACCATGGAAGCGGAAGTGATCATAGGGTGGGGGAGGGCGAAAATTCTGGGAGCCTTGAAGAATGTGTGGAAGTCGAGAACATTATCTCGGAAAGCAAAAATGGGTATGTTTGAAGGAATAGTGGTTCCAACAATGTTGTATGGTTGCGAGGCGTGGACTATGGATAGAGTTGTGTGCAGGAGGGTGGATGTGCTGGAAATGAGATGTTTGAGGACAATGTGTGGTGTGAGGTGGTTTGATCGAGTAAGTAATGTAAGGGTAAGAGAGATGTGTGGAAATAAAAAGAGCGTGGTTGAGAGAGCAGAAGAGGGTGTTTTGAAATAGTTTGGGCACATGGAGAGAATGAGTGAGGAAAGATTGACCAAGAGGATATAGGTGTCGGAGGTGGAGGGAACGAGGAGAAGGGGAGACCAAATTGGAGGTGGAAAGATGGAGTGAAAAAGATTTTGTGTGATCGGGGCCTGAACATGCAGGAGGGTGAAAGGCGGGCAAGGAATAGAGTGAATTGGATCGATGTGGTATACCGGGTTGACGTGCTGTCAGTGGATTGAAATCAGGGCATGTGAAGCGTCTGGGGTAAACCATGGAAAGTTGTGTGGGGCCTGGATGTGGAAAGGGAGCTGTGGTTTCGGGCATTATTGCGTGACAGCTGGAGACTGAGTGTGAACGAATGGGGCCTTTGTTGTCTTTTCCTAGTGCTACCTTGCACACATGAGGGGGAAAGGGGATGGTATTCCATGTGTGGCGAGGTGGCGATGGGAATGAATAGGGGCAGACAGTGTGAATTGTGTGCATGGGTATATATGTATGTGTCTGTGTGTGTATATAGATGTGTACATTGAGATGTATAGGTATGTATATTTGCGTGTGTGTACATTGTGTATGGGGGTGGGTTGGGGCCATTTCTTTCGTCTGTTTCCTTGTGCTACCTCGCAAACGCGGGAGACAGCGACAAAGCAAAATAAATAAAATATATATATATATATATTATTTTTTTTTTTTTTTTTTTTATTAGTTTAAGATATTCCTACCTTCCCGCGTTGCGAGAGGCGCTAAAGGGAAGAGACGGAATGGGTAAGGCCCCCCCCCCCTCTTTTCATTTTTGATTTCACAAGTAAACAAAACGGGGGCAAAATATTCCAAACCCAGCCTCCGTTCCAACGCTACCCGCTAGCGCGCAATGGCGATGTTAAATATATATATCTTATACCTGTAAACCACAAAGCCAAATTCCTCATTCATGCCATTTTACTTCATTAGGGATACACAAATTTTTCACCAACTAGTTATACCAATTTGGTCCCCACTTAAGTTCCGCGCCCTTCATCATTATATATATCTCTTGGATAATCTTATCCTAATATTCTCTCATGTCAAAACATATTCATAAATCACCCGCATTGCGATCTTAGAACAGGGTCTGCCTTTGAATTTCCACATCTCCTGGCCCCTTACTTGTTTCTTCTCGGAAAAAATAAAAAAGTCAAAAAGAGATCGATTTCCAGCCTCCTCCCTTCGCTTTACACCTCTAACACCATAGGTCCCCCCTCCACCAAATTTTGAACTTATTTCTTTCAAACAACTTTTGCTTTTCGATCTGGTTTGCGGTACGCACAAACAGCACCAAAAATTTCGCCCAACCCCACCCATACACATTGCTTATGTACCATCCACGTCCACACCCAATATCTAATAACACTTTAATGTCACTCCAGTTTTTCTCCATTCAAACTCACCTCCCAATTGACTTGACCCTCAACCCTACTGTACCTAATAACCTTGCTCTTATTCACATTTACTCTTAACTTTCTTCTTCCACACACTTTACCAAACTCAGTCACCAGCTTCTGCAGTTTCTCACATGAATCCGCCACCAGCGCTGTATCATCAGCGAACAACAACTGACTCACTTCCCAAGCTCTCTCATCCCCAACAGACTTCATACTTGCCCCTCTTTCCAAGACTCTTGCATTTACCTCCCTAACAACCCCATCCATAAACAAATTAAACAACCATGGAGACATCACACACCCCTGCCGCAAACCTACATTCACTGAGAACCAATCACTTTCCTCTCTTTCTACACGTACACACGCCTTACATCCTCGATAAAAACTTTTCACTGCTTCTAACAACTTGCCTCCCACACCATATATTCTTAATACCTTCCACAGAGCATCTCTATCAACTCTATCATATGCCTTCTCCAGATCCATAAATGCTACATACAAATCCATTTGCTTTTCTAAGTATTTCTCACATACATTCTTCAAAGCAAACACCTGATCCACACATCCTCTACCACTTCTGAAACCACACTGCTCTTCCCCAATCTGATGCTCTGTACATGCCTTCACCCTCTCAATCAATACCCTCCCATATAATTTACCAGGAATACTCAACAAACTTATACCTCTGTAATTTGAGCACTCACTCTTATCCCCTTTGCCTTTGTACAATGGCACTATGCACGCATTCCGCCAATCCTCAGGCACCTCACCATGAGTCATACATACATTAAATAACCTTACCAACCAGTCAACAATACAGTCACCCCCTTTTTTAATAAATTCCACTGCAATACCATCCAAACCTGCTGCCTTGCCGGCTTTCATCTTCCGCAAAGCTTTTACTACCTCTTCTCTGTTTACCAAATCATTTTCCCTAACCCTCTCACTTTGCACACCACCTCGACCCAAACACCCTATATCTGCCACTCTGTCATCAGACACATTCAACAAACCTTCAAAATACTCATTCCATCTCCTTCTCACATCACCACTACTTGTTATCACCTCCCCATTTACGCCCTTCACTGAAGTTCCCATTTGCTCCCTTGTCTTACGCACCCTATTTACCTCCTTCCAGAACATCTTTTTATTCTCCCTAAAATTTACTGATAGTCTCTCACCCCAACTCTCATTTGCCCTTTTTTTCACCTCTTGCACCTTTCTCTTGACCTCCTGTCTCTTTCTTTTATACTTCTCCCACTCAATTGCATTTTTTCCCTGCAAAAATCGTCCAAATGCCTCTCTCTTCTCTTTCACTAATACTCTTACTTCTTCATCCCACCACTCACTACCCTTTCTAAACAGCCCACCTCCCACTCTTCTCATGCCACAAGCATCTTTTGCGCAATCCAT
This sequence comes from Panulirus ornatus, assembly GCF_036320965.1. Taxonomy (NCBI): domain Eukaryota; kingdom Metazoa; phylum Arthropoda; class Malacostraca; order Decapoda; family Palinuridae; genus Panulirus; species Panulirus ornatus. Next base: position 53,695,136 of record NC_092235.1, on the reverse strand, counting down.
CACTGATTCCCTAAATACATCCCATTCCTCCCCCACTCCCCTTACTTCCATTGTTCTCACCTTTTTCCATTCTGTACACAGTCTCTCCTGATACTTCTTCACACAGGTCTCCTTCCCAAGCTCACTTACTCTCACCACCTTCTTCACCCCAACATTCACTCTTCTTTTCTGAAAACCCATACTAATCTTCACCTTAGCCTCCACAAGATAATGATCAGACATCCCTCCCGTTGCACCTCTCAGCACATTGACATCCAAAAGTCTCTCTTTCGCACGCCTTTCAATTAACACGTAATCCAATAACGCTCTCTGGCCATTTCTCCTACTTACATAAGTATACTTATGTATATCTCGCTTTTTAAACCAGGTATTCCCAATCATCAGTCCTTTTTCAGCACATAAATCTACAAGCTCTTCACCATTTCCATTTACAACACTGAACACCCCATGCATACCAATTATTCCCTCAACTGTCACATTACTCACCTTTGCATTCAAATCACCCATCACTATAACCCGGTCTCGTGCATCAAAACCGCTAACACACTCATTTAGCTGCTCCCAAAACACTTGCCTCTCATGATCTTTCTTCTCATGCCCAGGTGCATATGCACCAATAATCACCCACCTCTCTCCATCAACTTTCAATTTTACCCATATTAATCGAGAATTTACTTTCTTACATTCTATCACATACTCCCACAACTCCTGTTTCAGGAGTATTGCTACTCCTTCCCTTGCCCTTGTCCTCTCACTAACCCCTGACTTCACTCCCCAGACATTTCCAAACCACTCTTCCCCTTTACCCTTGAGCTTCGTTTCACTCAGAGCCAAAATATCCAGGTTCCTTTCCTCAAACATACTACCTATCTCTCCTTTTTTCACATCTTGGTTACATCCACACACATTTAGGCACCCCACTCTGAGCCTTCGAGGAGGATGAGCACTCCCCGCGTGACTCCTTCTTCTGTTTCCCATTTATATATATATATATATATATATATATATATATATATATATATATATATATATATATAATCCCTGGGGATAAAGTAGAAAGAATACTTCCTACCTATTCCCAGCGTGTCGTAGAAGGCGACTAAAAGGGGAGGGAGCGGGTGGCTGGTAGCCCCCCCCCCCCCTCTCGTTTTTCTTTTTTTGATTTTCCAAAAGAAGGAACAGAGAAGGGGGCCAGGCGAGGATATTCCCTCAAAGGCCCAGTCCTCCGTTCTTAACGCTACCTCGCTAGCGCGGGAAATGGCGAATAGTATGAAAAAATATATATATATTCTTTTATGGTCAAGACTTCATTCAAAGACAACATTCCTCATCAAGGGCAGGATTTAAATGAAATATAAAATAGGGATAAAACGAAGGTGTTTGAATTGCACCGGAGGTTACTAGTTATGAACAATGTCGTGGTCGCCTACTTTGAGGAAGTTCCAGAGGGGAACATGCTTCAGATATATATATATATATATATATATATATATATATATATATATATATATATATATATCTTTTTTTATACTAATCGCCATTTCCCGCATTAGCGAGGTAGCGTTAAGAACAGAGGATGAGGACTGGGCCTTTGAGGGAATATCCTCACCTGGCCCCATTCTCTGTTTCTTCTTTTGGAAAAAAAAAAAGAAAAAAGAGAGGGGAGGATTTCCAGCCTCCCGCTCCCTTCGCTTTTAGTCGCCTTCTACGACACGCAGGGAATACGTGGGAAGTATTCTTTCTCCCCTATCCCCAGGGATAATATATATTACTTTTATTTATTTATTCATTTTGCTTTGTCGATGTCTCCCGTGTTTGCGAGGTAGCGCAAGGAAACAGACGAAAGAAATGGCCCAACCCACCCCCATACACATGTATATACATACACGTCCACACACGCAAATATACATACCTATACATCTCAATGTACACATATATATACACACACAGACACATACATATATACCCATGCACACAATTCACACTGTCTGCCTTTATTCATTCCCATCGCCACCTCGCCACACATGGAATACCAATCCCCTCCCCCATCACGTGTGCGAGGTAGCGCTAGGAAAAGACAACAAAGGCCCCATTCGTTCACACTCAGTCTCTAGTTGTCATGCAATAATGCCCGAAACCACAGCTCCCTTTCCACATCCAGGCCCCACACAACTTTCCATGGTTTACCCCAGACGCTTCACATGCCCTGATTCAATCCACTGACAGCACGTCAACCCCGGTATACCACATCGATCCAATTCACTCTATTCCTTGCCCGCCTTTCACCCTCCTGCATGTTCAGGCCCCGATCACACAAAACTTTTTCACTCCTTTCCACCTCCAATTTGGTCTCCCACTTCTCCTCATTCCCTCCACCTCCGACACATATATCCTCTTGGTCAATCTTTCCTCACTCATTCTCTCCATGTGCCCAAACCATTTCAAAACACCCTCTTCTGCTCTCTCAACCACGCTCTTTTTATTTCCACACATCTCTCTTACCCTTACATTACTTACTCGATCAAACCACCTCACACCACACATTGTCCTCAAACATCTCATTTCCAGCACATCCACCCTCCTGCGGACAACTCTATTCATAGCCCACGCCTCGCAACCATACAACATTGTTGGAACCACCATTCCTTCAAACATACCCATTTTTGCTTTCCGAGATAATGTTCTCGACTTCCACACATTCTTCAAGGCTCCTAGGATTTTCGCCCCCTCTCCCCCACCCTGTGATTCACTTCCGCTTCCATGGTTCCATCCGCTGCTAGATCCACTCCCAGATATCTAAAACACTTTACTTCCTCCAGTTTTTCTCCATTCAAACTTACCTCCCAATTGAATTGACCCTCAACCCTACTGTACCTATATATTCTCCCCTCTCGTTTTTTCAATTTTCTCAAAAGAAGGGAACAGAGAAGGGAGCCAGGTGAGGATATTCCCTTAAAGGCCCAGTCCTCTGTTCTCAACGCCACCTCGCTAACGCGGGAAACGGCGAATAGTATGAACCTATATATTCTCCCCTCTCGTTTTTTCAATTTCCCAAAAGAAGGAACAGAGGGGGCCAGGCGAAGACATTCCAAAAAAGGCCCAGCCCTCCGTTCCCAACGCCACCTCGCTAACGCGGGAAACGGCGAACAGTTTAAATATATATATATATATATATATATATATATATATATATATATATATATATATATATATATATATATATATGAGAGAAAATCAAGGACAAATAAAGAAAAAAATATGAGTATTCGTGAATGTGGATTTACCAGCAATTTCATGTTGCAATGGAGAATGAACCTGATACAGTATAACTATTCTGATTAGTCATTGGCATTTTGTAAAAAGCTATGCAAAGTTCAATTACAAAATATACTTTGGAAATATTTAAGGCTATCTCCATTTCACAATGCCAAAATCAATCAATCAATCAAGTTGTTTCTGGAGATGCGTAGCTAAATTGTTAATACCTAAATACTGTTCTAGTGCCTGGAGTGGTCATATCAAATCATATCAAGATTTCTTAATATCATCTGTGACATTAAGTACAAATGTTACTTGCACTTACGGCAACTGAATATGTGAAAAGTATGAGGGGTTACATCATTAAACGATAAGGAGGAAAACAAAAGACAGCACGGATGAAATAAAAAAATCAAATAGTAAATATCCAAGAACGAATAAAAAATCATAAGCTGAAAATGTCATGCATTCAAATGTGTACCAGTTCATCAGTGTTCTGCAGGGTGAATGTGGCTTAAAACAAACTATCAGTGGGAGAAAGGAATCCTACTTCTAAAGTTTTTATCTTATATATAATCAAGATTTCCTAACCCTCTGATGAGAATTTTCTGCCCCCTTTTTTATCCGAGGGATAGCAACCACGACAGGAGCTTTACACACACTCAAATACAAGTGGAAAGCTCTCTTCCAGTCACACAAATAGTAATCACACCACCATGCACACTGCTATTACACAGTGATCTATTCCTTTGAAAAATTAGTCATTCCTATTTGCACTCAGCATCTTCCTCCCCTATTTCAACGAAGGGGTCCACCATGCTCTCTAGTCTGTCCACAGATTTACCTAACAACACACCATCATTTGACAACTGCTATTGTACTCAATTACCCCACCTTACTCCTATCTCGCGGAATGCACCAACATAAAATCATTAAATACCATGTTAACATCACAAAACGTTTAAGGAATTACATTATTTCGTACCATCGTACCACTCACTCATGTCCCAAGTTATTCTTATAGTCACAATTTGCAATGCAAGAACACTTGATTGAGCGGCATTCAAAAATTTAAAAAATGTCTTATTCACTTTATCATAAGCCTCTTCTAAATCTATTAAAGCTCCATGCATTCTATCTTTTTATCTACAACTTTTTATATCATTTAAAGGCAAATATCGAACATATAATTTTTTTTTCCTTCCTAAACCCACCTTATTCTTCACTAACAGGGGGTTCACTCACCCCTTTTAAAACATGAGTACTAATCTATCACACGACTTGTCTTTTATGAAATATGATTGACAGTTGTATGTTCTCATGTACGCACTGTAAATATGTCGCATTAAACTATTCTGACACCTACTACATCCATCTGGTATGATTGTACAGGTGGTAACTAGTGACAGCACTAGAGATCTCATTCGTTACAGAATTACGGAATGAAGAATTGAAACTGATTAGCATTTCAAAAACATGTCTTTTTAATCATTGAGCCAATGATAATTATCACTTGCATGAAATATATAATAATAGGTTTCTGGATGCTTAAATTTACTTGGAGATAATAATATTGATAATAATCAAAAAATATAATAACAATAATAGTAATGATAATAATACTAATAACTGATAATAACGAATAAATCAATATGTTACGCTCTAACAAAGCGAATCTGTATGAAACTTAGGTTCACAAAGAAAAAAGAATATTGTGACTTGTAAAATGAAGTCCATATTTTCTATGGTCATTGTTCACAATAGTGTTAGTGTTTGTGGTTTAAGTTCACAGCTAATAATTTGGAATATAAAGGAATGGAGTAATATCTTACCCATAGCATATATATACCTGTTAAACTGAAATACAACCTCTGTTATACAGACGAGTGCCACTTGAATATAACATATACATCACATTTTCATACAATTGCTCAAAAGTGAATAAAGCCAAAGTTTCCAACCTTAATCACAGTGTTATCTCAAACAGCGTGTATGTAAAGATTCGCCAAGATTAAGCCTGGCACAGGCTCTTGCTTTGGATTACGTATCTTGATTTAATTAACACACACACACACACACACACACACACACACACACACACACACACACACATACATACACACAAAAATGGCTTTTAATAACAAATCACTTGAGAAATTTATACCCTGTTATGCTTTATTCTCACTTTTTAAATTCTCTTGACCGTATTCAGATTTGCTGAGTTTTATTGAGTGAATGCTGATCCAAGTGCAAGGTGAAAAATAAGGAAATCTCCAGTGAACCCTCCTAACCTATGAAGACACGATGTGGGACGTAAGCGTGTGAACAGTTTCTGTGACTTTCAATGGAAAAACAGAAAATGGGAAGTTAAGGCTATTTGTACTCTTAACGAGAGGAAAAGTCTTGTAGTTACTCACACAGCCTACTATAGGTAGACTTGGAGACTGGAGCCCATAAGTGTCAAACATCAATAAAAATAAAATGCTGTAAACTTAAGCTTTCTAGATCTGTCGCTAGAAAGAATAAGTACACATCACCAAACCACACAGAGAGAAGAATGAGCTACTAATTAAGAGAACTGGAAGAGAGACAAACAAGGTATAACCATGGAGTACACTCAACTGAGAGGTAAGGAAACCGTAATGAAAAAAAGAAAAAGAAAATCTGGAATCCTTTTCGTCCATCGTGATGTTATTTCCTATCTCTCTTCCACTGATACTATTTCAGCTAATGTACTCGTGCGTCGCCTACATGTGTCCCACCTCCTACAAGCTTAACCTTAGGATCCTTTAACAGAGCATCACAAAGGTCAATCCAAATGTGGCTGGTCTCCACACAAACTATGGGAAACGGCAACCTGGCGCGTGGAGCTCATACAAACTCATCGGCGTAACCTTTCCATCAAGATGGTCAAGACTGTGGCTTGCTTTTGATCATATCATGACGGCTGCTATATATATATATATATATATATATATATATATATATATATATATATATATATATATATATATTCCTATGAGTCCACGGGGAAGATGAAACACTTTAAGTTCCCAAGTGCACTTTCGTGTAATAATCACATCATCAGGGGAGACACAAGAGAGAAATATAAGTCAGTTGATATGCATCATCGAAGAGACGAAGCTATAAGTTTAAGCAATCAATTAACTTTGAAACATATGCTATAACTATTAGAACCACTGGGGTCTGACAAAGACCCTGTCCTAATCGCAAAGGAGCGGAGACACTGCATATCAAATGGAAAGATGATACGAAAATTATCAACACGTAATGCCATAATAAAGTGCAGGCGGTGCAGAAGTCCGCCAAATAAAAGCGTCGAACATGAATACCATCTCGCCACACCCAAATCCCACATGATGTGAATTGGAATCACATCTTGGGGCCTTGGCAATTAACCATTCTGTGGTAGATATCGTGCACGTGCACACGTGCGCAGGTCTGGTAGTCGAGGCCCTTAAGTAGAACCAGTTTGTCTCCTGGTGTGATTAATCATCTGGCCGACTGCTGCTTCCACAGAGTTGCGCCTCATCACACCACACGACGTCCTGACGTGTATAGCAGGAAGACTCACAACCTTCGCGCGATGCGCACACGATACCAATCAGCTGTTCCCAAGTACCACAAAGTTGACTCCCCCTCTACGAGAGGGCTCCCTGCAGCACAAGCCTTCCTCCCCTTCTTCCAACCGCTTCGTCTACATTAAGGAGACTGGAGCAGCCCAGTAACCTACTATCATGTGACTTGGTGTCTCGGTGTGCCACGCTTTGCCTCCGTCCCTCCCACAACGCTGAAATACACACGTCACGGATCACATGACCGTTTTCTAACCCCCACACTCTTTATGTACCAGAAACCACTGAAATGATATCGCACTGATATCCGGGGCTCGTTGCCCTACAGTTAAATCTAAGCTCGGCACAATATCCCCTTGCTGAAATTCAGGCGCGAAATTATCTCGAGGTTCAAGCATTTCCTGTATTGTGGGGCTGATGTTGACAAGGCCGCGACCCGTGTGGTGCAGGGGGTGAGACATGACTGCCAGTTAACGGTCGCTGAGGTATGGTGTGTATGTGACGCTACGGTGACGGTTTAAGTTGAACAAGACGAACGCAGCGCGGCAACACCGCACTGGACAATTCAAAGGCAAGTCATACATAAAGTAAAATACAGCTTCCATTTTTTTCTCTCTCTCTCCGGGAGCTCTCGCTACGACCCGAGAACCATAGAAAATGTCGACGGAGAACAACGCTCTCTCACCTGAGGCGCAGCAGTAGGCGGCGGCGGAGGAGGGGTGGGTCTGTGCTGTGTGAGTCGGACCCGGCCGAGGGCGCCACCAGCCTCCCTCCAAGGATATCACACAGTAAACATCAGCCAAAGCGCCTCATTAAGTAAGTTGGGAGCATAATAATCCAAGTTCTCCTACATCTGCCGGCCAATATCCAGTCATTAAAGTCCTACTTGAAGGTAACGATAATCAGGGCGCCATATTGCGTTAATTCAGTAGTTCCACACGCAAGGGGAGAGAGAGAGAGAGAGAGAGAGAGAGAGAGAGAGAGAGAGAGAGAGAGAGAGAGAGAGAGAGAAGGAAGATTTGTAGTCACTAAATCATTTCCCTGAGCTCGAAAAATCCATTTTAATATGCGCCCTATTATCCACGCCGAGGCCCTTGTTTCATGGAACGCTGCCCGGCCCTTTGACTGACCGACGACGATAACTTTAATTAAAACTTAATCAAACTACGACGAAAATAGAGAGGAAAAACACCAGCCGAAACTTGCGCTCGTTTCATGACTGAGAGAACCGGCTAATTAGATTCGCGCGTAATCTACCGGCGCTGGACCCGATGGTTCTGAAGAAGGGGACAGGAAGAGAGGGGCGCCGAGGACGGCAGGAGGAAGGAAAGGAGGAGGAGGAAGGAAGGAAGGAGACATAGAAAAAGATGAAAAAGAGAAGAAATGGAAAGGAGAAAGAAAAGGGGAGAAGGAGGGAGAATAAGATGAAGGGGGATGGAGGCGCAAAATAAGACAAGAGGGAAGACAAGAGGTAAAGACAGGAAAGAGGAGGAGGAAAAGGACGAAGAGAAATAGGGGAAAATGGGGGGGGGGAGATGGGTGGGGTACACTGTGGAGAAAGAGACGTTAAACAAGGATGGGGAAGAAGAAGGAAGAGGAAATGAAGGAATAAGTTAGTAGAGAGTGTGCAAAAAGAGAGGGAGAGTAAGGAAAAGGAAAGGGAAAATGAAGATGATAGGAAGACAATGATGGAGAGAAAAATAATGATGAGAGGGTTAGAAGAGAAGAGGACAAAAACAATGAGCACTAAGTAAATAAAGAAATGGTAACACGTAAAGAGCAAAAAAGGGCAGGAATGGAACATGGTCCAAGAAAGTAAAGGTGAAGAGGAATGACACACGAAGAAAAGGAAGACGGAAGGGAGAAGAGTGAGGAGGAGGAGGAACAGGTATGAACAGAGAGAGAGAGAGAGAGAGAGAGAGAGAGAGAGAGAGAGAGAGAGAGAGAGAGAGAGAGGAGAGCGTCAGCGTGAGGGCACAGAATGAAAATGGGGGCAGGTTTGAAAGTTGGAGTGGGAGAAGAATCAGGATGGGAGTGGAACGCTGACACGAGACAGTCAGCCAGGGAGGAGGAGCTGGAGGAGAGACAGCGGAGCGGTGCTCACCACAGCTGAGGGGAAAAAAATAAAGAGGAAGAGGAGACTAAAGTCTAATGGAGAAGAGGAGGAGGAGAAGGAGGAGGAGGAATGAAGGCCACAAAGTTACAGGGGTAAAGGCCGCGCCGCCCGCCGGGTGGGGCGCAGTCCGCTGGGCCACACAGCTACAGCAGCAAGACGCACGAGTCACGTCATCTGTCCTCCAGCTGTTGCTGCTCAATGATTTGCTTTCCTGTGATGGGAAAATTCAGCTGGCGGGCGATGAATAGTCAAAGTGCGCCACCCCTACCCCCACCATGAAAATTGAATAATGAAGTACATGTTTGGTGATTTAATATGAAATAACAAGATACTCAAAGCGAGAAGGTCAAGGAAATGAAGCGACAAATAAAATGTAGGATATGCATTAGAACAGAGAGAGAGAGAGAGAGAGAGAGAGAGAGAGAGAGAGAGAGAGAGAGAGAGAGAGAGAGAGAGAGAGAGAGAGAGAGAGAGAGAGAGAGAAATTCACGAAGCAGAACAGACAGATAAGTGAAAAAAATAGGAATTAGATTATAAATGTGAAAATAAAAGAAGTGCGAAACGAGAAAGCACGATGGGAAGAATCAATACACTATATAACTCACAGTAAAGAAAGAAAGTAGTGGGCTAAATTAGATCAGATGAAAATAAAGGAGAGGGAAAGCATTCGTCGAAGAGCAAGCAAGTGAAAATATTGTCCTCAGGAGAGAGAAAAAATAAAAAGGTGAATGAAGAGCGGAAGGTATTGGTGTGAGCGAAGTACAACACCTTTCCCCAGGAGCAGCCCTGACGCTCACTGGCTACAAATCTACAGTAGGCGGCAACACTGACCCTGAATACGGTCGCCTCTTGACCTGTCGAGCCGAAAGGTAATCCCTGGGCTTCACCTTAAGCTGGCCCGATCGCTTCTTGCCTCAAATTTCGTGACTGGATTTTGAAAACTGAATGAATGCTGGCTTCAAGACATTATATAAAAAAATGCGAATTCATCGAATCCTTTAATTTGCACCACTTGAAGACGTTAACACTGACGATAAGATTTTCTTGAACAAGAAAGAAAAAAAAAGGAATATTGTGAGCTTTGTTGCTCGCTACGAATTCCTTTATCTACGGAATAAGCCGTATTTTGAGGTCAGTTTCTCGCGATATGAGAAAACAGGAAAATTATCAACACCAAAGTTTTAATATCATATATGAGAGGTCAGCAAAAGAAAGTCTCGACTTGGCCAACACGAAGTGTAAAAAAAAGAATACAAAGAAGTTTGGTTCACAGCCACCAGACGGCAGCACACGTGTCAAAGCTTATGGAGGGCTAATGTACTGCCATGTGACGACCTCAGAGATCACATACTCTCACAAAGTCATGACTGAGTAGCGTCAAGCAGTGGAGTTGATATTGTTAGATTTCTTTGACATGAAAGATGCAACATTCCTATTGTGTAAAATATATTTATGTAAAATATATTCATGATGGATATAGATTTAGTTTCATCGAAGATAACTTTTTTGAACAATTAACTGTAGAACAATAGAGCTTCATACACACACACACACACACACACACACACACACATATATATATATATATATATATATATATATATATATATATATATATATATATATATCTATATATATATATATATATATATATATATATATATATATATATATATATATATATTTATATATATATATATATATATATATTTTTATATATATTCACCAGACTGCATGATGCAAGCAATGTGATCTAAGAATGCGTTCCAAGCACACTCCCGGACAATGAGCGATCGCTCGTAATCAATAGTTTACGTTAATTTGAACAAATTCTCGAGCAGGACCCCATACAGACCCCACGATGATCTCAACCACAGACTGACAACCTCTGCACCAGGACGATCACTACAGTTCTTACCATTCAAAAATCGAACGATCTGAAGTTGCGGGTGGCGGTGGAAAGGTGGGGGAGTCATTATGAGCTGGGGGCGCGGACCAGAAAGCGTTACGGAAGGAGGGGTATGGGTCTGACGTAGACTGCGTAGGGGAAGACAGGCTCCGGGCGAAGCCTGAAAGAAGAGGGACGGGGGGTGATCCAAGGGCCGCACGACAGGACGGTCAACCTGTACAACTTCGCATCGTTAATATCGACATAGCATTTCCTCTCATCCAATCTTACTCGCTTCACTTCACTGGATCCCCTTCCCATCTCTTCCTCTTCCTTTTTCGAATCCAAACCATATTGTCCATCCCTCCCTCTACGGTCAATTTCCTCCCCCTATGTCCCAGGGTGTGTGAATGTCGGGGGCTTCCCCTTCCGTGGTGGGTAGGTTCTCCCCAGGGGCAACGTCCGAAATGAACACGCGACCGTAAGTCCTCCTTACTGTCTGTTGCCCTTGGTACCTCCCATTTCCTTGCTCCTCTCTGTCTGTGTCTCTATATTTCCCTCCTATCCTGTCTCCCCTCTCCTACCCCTTCCCTTTAAAGAATCTTTAACCACCGTCAGGAAACAAGAAAAAGCTTGGACTCAGGTGCAGCTTTCCTCCCTTTCATGGTCATCCGCCTTTCTGTATCTCCTAGTCCTCCTCTTGTCCATCCATGCTTCTGGTTCCTGCCTCTACCTTCTCTCTAGAGAGACCAAAGATTTTATTGACTAGAGAACGCCACTCTGTACAGGAGTCTTCTCTTGCTAGGCTCTGTGCATCCCCAAACCATCTCCCTAACGGACTGCCTTAATATCACACATGTCAAGTTTTAAACTTTAGCCTTTAATGTTATGTGGGAACAAGTCTAAAAGTGAAACCTTCAGTATAGCAAAAACATACAAAAAAAAATCATCCTCACAAACATGAAAAACAGTTTTAACCACTTCTCATCTTCAGCAACACCGCAGCTGAAATCTATACCCCTTTTCCTGTTGCATTAACCACAACACAGCCTTATAAGGTCTCAGGAAACATTCGTGAACTTCCGAAAGTAGTGCCCCCAGAAAAAATGCTTTCCATATTCGTGCCATCCATTACAGAAGCCATATTCGCCCTCGCATTAAATATACATTCCACATTTAGGGAGCGACTTCCACTCTTTTTAAGACCCTGACAAATCTCAAGTTTAAAGCTTCATGCCATTCCAGAGAAACAGTCTCCTCTCTTTCCTCAAGTCGCGTCAACATTCAGGGTCGGTGCTCTGATGAAATGCATTTCAAAATGCTCCACTAGCTCAGAGCCAGACGCGCTACTAGCTCTTCCAGTTTTCGTTAACAACACACATCTGATCCCTTATATGTATATATTTTGCTTTTACGTTGTAGGCTCCAGTCACGGACAAAAGTCCACATCAAGGCCAGGCCTTGATTGAAATACAGAGAGGTTAATAAAAGGGAAAAAGACGAGACAAGGGAAAGTATTTATGAATTTTGGAGGAAGTGAAAAACCTGCTTTTTGAAATGTGCCATGTCATAGTTACTGGAAAAGAGATGAGAGGCTAGAGAGTTCCAAAGCTTCGAGGTTCACCCCTGGGTTGCCGATGGCCACACAATAATCATGCGACGCAGCAGCTTACCGAGTATTGCGTGGTCTAGCTAGTGGCAGGGGCACAAAGCAGCCAGCTCTCGGGAGCAAGAAAAAAAAAAAAAAAAAACAAAGTAATACCTACGAGGAGGGAAAGTGAAACAACATTGCGGCCGAAGGCAAATGGCTCAAATTTTGAAGTTAAACTAAGAGAGTTAATAAGTCGGACCGTCTTCGACTCAACTCTCTCAGATAAAGATGCAGAGCTAGGACCACCCCAATTGTGAGAGCAGTATTCCATACAAGGACGGATCCATCCTATGTATAAACGAAGCAACTGTTCGGAAGAAAAGAAATTCCGACATCGAAACAGGACTCACACTACATCCGTAATGTGGGGTTTCCAAGACACAGAGGATGTTATAGTAATACCAAAAATCAATTTAGTCAAGAGGTGAAATTAGAGGACAGTCGAAGTGGAGAGGAAAGTCGTGAGGAATTTTCGATGGATAGATAAGCAGAAACTGGGTCTTGGAAGCATTAGACAATCAGATTTCGTCCACACCATATCCTGTCCAAGTCTGAGTTTACTGACGAAGTAGTGTCGAGATGAGGGGCGGATGTAGAGAAAGAAAAAAACAAAATTGAAGGATGTGGAGGAATGCAGTTTTGAGTCGTCAGCGTATGAGCGCATTTGGTTATTGGTGAAAGAAAGGAAATCAGTGATAAAAAAAAGGACACTATAGAACCTTGATAGACACTACTGTTAATGGAGAAAGGAGGAGAGGCTGATCCATCAACAATCACAGAGATACATCGGTTAGAGAGGAACCTAGATATGAGGGAGCAAAGTGGGGGTGGGAAGCTAAAAGAGGACAGCTTAGACATGAGACCCCGAAGTTACACACTGTCAAAAGCTTTGGACATGTCTAGGGGAACTATATAGGAATCCCCAGGTCTTTCAGGGATGATTAGACATTAAGATGGGAAAGAATGTCGCCAGTGGATCTCGCCTTACGGATGCCATACTGGGTAGTCTTGGAGGAACAGTAGATATATGCTTCCATTCCTGCGACAATAACCTCTGTTATGCGTTTGGAGGAGAAAAAAGCATCACCACATAAGAGATAGTAATTTACCCAAGAAAAGAATTTTCGTAAGTTACTCCAGTCAGGTTTGTTGAGGTGCCCATATCTAAGATTAGACAGGGCAGCCACAGGAGGAGGTGCAGTTAAAATAGGTACATTTACGAGTGTGGTTAGACGAGCCAATTGGGGGAGAGATTGTGCTGTTACAGCACGAAGGATCAGAGGTGAAAAACATATCCTGAATATTACGAGAATGGTCTGAGCGGTCAGAAATATGGGTGGAGTGGGTGGTATTTTTCTAGATCAGTGAGAATGGAGAACGTGAGGGCTTCAGTCCTCCAGGAATCCGTATGGGAGGAAGTCAACCATTCCCTATGGTGAACGATGAAATCTCCGAGGTGGAGGATTTCGGCTTTTGGGGGAAAGGATGTCACAGGCTCATGGCAGGAATTTAGATATTCGAAGAGCCATACAAATTTCGTAGAGTTAGGATAACAACAGATGAAACAAAGGAAAAGTGGGGTAGTTGGGAGACAGACTAAGAGCCACATAACATCAAGGTTTGGGGGTTCAAAGTCCTCGGGGCATGCAAGAGGTGTTAATTTTGGAATAAGAGTAGACACCACCTTTGAACACGAATCGTGAGTGGAGATTACAGTTGGATATGAATAAGGGGCTAATGAGAACATCATTAAATTGGGTATCAAAGAGAGGTACTAGACAGATGTTGAACACTAACGACGTTACAAGAGAAACTAAAAATGTTGGTACAGTATTCGTATATTCCTCCTTGAGAATATTTTTCCTTCTACAGACATCTACAGCTTTTCATTCGTAAATTACACCAGTCAGATATATCCTATAAAATGCCGTACAAGCTTTGGTTGTATAGCAGCGTCCATTGATCACCATGGCTGTGTCACACTTCCTATTCGTGTCTCGCCTTACTACATTCAGATGGAAGAAAAACTGTAAGTGTATACCATGTTAGGATGAATCAATTGCACCAGTTGAGAGCATGAGAGTGCTAACTGGTTATCAGTGGTAACAAAGTTGTTAGATGAATTTTAGCATTGGATTACGGTGGCATATCACCAATGACGGTATAACTCGGGGAAGATCGTGTGTTACATGATGGAGTACGTACCGAGGTACCTGTGACGAGGATGGTGCACCAACATCCTGGTTGTGAAAGGAGGGAAGACTTGGATACCAGAGGTAGGGAAGGTAACACCACGCACTGACAGTAAGGTAAGGTACGATAGGATACGAGTAGTGACAGTAGCACTATAGAACAAAGTATCATACAAATATCTGCTGACATTATACCTTCATCTTTGTTACAACGACTGCACTTTTACCTCCTTCTAAGCGGCAGGTGATAGCACTGAGGAGTTTAGTAAACCTGTTCAGTTTAACTTGCATTCATTCGAATCCTATTCAAGCAATTTCCCCAGTATCAGTACACCCACTCTGGTTGTGATTATCAATCTTCCACATTTGCGTAACATAGTATTCTGTCGAAGCCCACATACGCGCAGTGGTTGGAAAACGATATTTCAAGGCTAAAAGTGCTTGGCACAACATATATGGTTACTGAGGCGGGTTGAATCACCAGGCGGTCTTATATTAAGGGCACTCCATATTAAAGTATTGAATGTTTCATGGCAAAAATAGGGTATAAATTTTCAGATATTGTACATCTCTATTAAGAGCGGCAGCTTTCTTCATTTAAATCGCTCGCGAGACTCCCATTTTCTGTGGAGGGTTAAAGGCACAAAACCAGCTGAACTGCCAACAACACTCTATCTCGGTAATCTGACGCGAGATTAGGTCCCTTTTTCTAGTTTTGTTATAATAGTTACTTAGGAATGTATACTGAGTATATGTGAGCAATCAATTATCCACATGGATTTACTAAAAACATAATGATGACGCAAATTCACGGAGAAAATATACAATAAAGTAGTTACCCCAGACGTTATATAGGGCATAGAGGAAAACATATAGTGGATCCCTAACTTACCTAAATTATATTGGTTCTGCTTTTCGTTTATAAGGTTCTTTTATTATAGGTACGACGTCAGCCACACTGGCAATAATAAACTTCGTCAGGAAGTATTCAAATGATATGAAAGATTACACTTTTGAAGAAAATTTTGCGAAAGTGATAGAAAAACCAAACAGTCAATGGTACCGACAGATTACCAAACTGAATACAGAACACACACACACACACACACACACACACACACACACACACACACACACACACACACACACAATTCAGTGAAATATGGGCTAAAAGTCACTGCGTGGCTTGGAAATAAACTCCAGTAGGACAATTATGTAGAAAAAAAATACATTACGTGACAGTGACATAAAAAAAAGTGAGGAAAAATTAAATTGCACACCAACAACCAGCAAGAATGATACGCCATCGTACATAGGAAGACCAACATCACATTATCTCCCTGTTAGCGAGCCGCAAAAAGAAGGAAGACCGAACACTTGAGGGAGGTCTGAACAACTGGCCTCTACTGCAACACACCAGACATTACGCAGGAAAAGACGCCACACTGATGCCGCAAAGACGTGCACCCAAGCAACATCAAGAACTCCAACTGGTGCGACCAAAATAATCTTTAGAGTCAAAAGACCACTCAAGACTACATTTACTCTTTTAGAAGCACATACTAATATGATCGTAAATCTCAGAAAAAGTGGTTATTTGTTTTTAAAGGGAAAAGTGTCATATACACCCTTCTTATAAAGACCCAGTATTACCCGGTTGACATAAGAGATAAATGAGTTCAGTGCAGAAATTTACCCTCAAACTTAGTATTTTGGATCAAACTCCGAGGCACCTCCTAGTCTCCCAGAAGAATGCGAGTGACATACGAGTGTGTTTGCCTATTTGTGTCGGAAATGAAGATAAGTACGAACATTCTGGAAACAATTAGTCGTCAAGTCACATGCTGCTTTTGGAATTCAACAAAATATAGTTCTAATGACAGTGGAAATTCATCCGAGAACTTTTATGGCGAAGTTTGTGAGAGACATCCTATCGACATTTATTTGTTCTCTTGTGATTTACCTTCCAAGTGCGTGATAAAACAGTTTGGCAGAACACAGTTCCATCATCAACTGTCTACTTCCGGCCTGTCAGACAGAGTTTTACAAAGGAAACAGACGGAAAAAGACTGGAAATCTCAAAAGTAAGGGAAGCTGGTGAAAGTAGTATGCAAAACACTAGTTCGTCAATACTGCCAGCCAGTTGTTGTTACAAGTAATCACACGATTTACTTGCACAGGAGTTCTCTCTGCCTGACAAGAACATTACCTGATCTAACCATTTCATTCATTCTAACAACACTTCACAAAGAACGCTTCACACGAAGTGAAAATTATGGAAAGGCGTCGTCAACAGTGAGAGATAGATAGATAGATAGACAGAGAGAAAGAGATCGAGATGAGAGAGAGAGAGAGAGAGAGAGAGAGAGAGAGAGAGAGAGAGAGAGAGAGAGAGAGAGAGAGAGAGAGAGAGAGAGAGAGAGAGAGAGAGAGAGAGATACACACACACACACACAGAACGGCGAGAATAAGAGGCGTCTGATCCTGTGTAAGGTGAGAGCTAATGTTCCCCGCGCAACGCTTTCTCCTCTCATCGTCAGCGGCATTGTGACGTACACCTCACCGGCAGGGAAGAATCATGACGAAACTTGTGCAGCCCGGGAGTGATATACACCATACAGGAGAAACTTAGGAATATATCAAATCAAATCCATTTTTCCTCAACACAAATTTTGTAAACAGTGGACACTTCGGTAAGGAGACGAGTGAGAATGAGGACCTCAGAATGCTGACTGCAACGCAAATACAGAATACCAACTTGTCTCTCCTCTTTGTGATCACTGGAATACGTTACAGATCATATCCTAGCATGAAAAAAAGGACCCAGTGTTACATTCGGCTGTCTCAGCGGGGGTGCGGCTTGGAGCCATGTGTTTATTATGGTGGCGGCGAGAGCTGTGTTTATCAGGGTTAGGTAAGGGTCAATAATGGACTGTCGCTACATGTCTTGATCCAGTAGGCTGACCACAGCCGCTACCGCCACCACCAACACCCTCCTAGGTGGCAAGACACGGTACGCCCTCACCCTCTCCTCTATTTCCTTTAGCCTTCATCTAAACACAAGATTTAAAAGCCCATCCCTTGTCTTATGTGGAAGCTGACAATCGTACCGACAAAAGGTGGTGCGTATGGTGAAATGTGTATGGGCGTAGTCGAGTGTGTATGTGGGTATGGATGAGCAACTCGGAACGGAGACGAGGAGGAGGAGGAGGATCAAGAATGTTTATCTTAATCCCTGCAAGTATATGAGATTAGAAAGTGGACTTGATGATAGCACGATCGTTTCTCTAGAACCATATAACGAACATGTGGGTTCGCTATATCCCATGTAAGCAAGTGAGCGTCTGAAATGCTAATGAATGAGCCTTTGAAGAAAACTCCTCGTTTGACTTCTTCGTCTGTTTCTTATTTTGGAAAGCAATACGGGGGAGGGGAATATCCAGCCCCAGCTCATGGCCCTCTTGATAGCCTTCTACGAAACACAGGAGACACGTGGGCAGTATTCTTTCTCATATATATATATATATATATATATATATATATATATATATATATATATATATATATATATATATATATACCTCATCTCCCATGATTCATGTTGCTGTTCTTCCGTTCCATCCTTCCTTCACTGTCCTCCCTCACCAAACTCCTCCCACCACTTCGTTTTTCCCACTCCCTTCATCTTCTCCCTCACTTTCTAGCCTCCCATTACCACTCTTCCCCCTTCTCACAACTACCATCCTACCATTGCTCTATGTATGGTCCTCAGGTCACACTGAAACAATCAGCGGCTGTCATCAGCACCCACTAACATATACCACAAGTATCATCCAAACATTCGGGGCATAATTGATTCACGAGTCTTGTCACTTGCCATTGGACAAGTAGGTAGCATTACCCTGGCCACCTCTCACACACACACTCGCAGCCTCATCCACTCCCTCATGATTAACACACACAAGTTTCCTCACATACATCAGTAGAAACCTAAAAGCCTAAAATAGAACCACTATAAAATTTTCTGAGGGAGACACGCCATGGGGGAAAAAAAAAAAGAGTACGAACGTACAATATTTTCCTCTTGCCCTCAAACCTATAAGTTTCCTAGCCCGGCTCCTTACCTGGTCCAGATCTGTACCTTTTTATACCATCTCCTGATCTGACGCTCGTAAATCCTCTACGCCATCAATATATCGTTCCAGACGGCACATAATTTCCAATATTCTCAATTTCACTTGTTAACTTTATTGCATTGACGAAGATTACTAGCATGCGAGCGGCAGTCAATATCGGTGGGCCAAGCAAGCTTGGCCCGCCCGCAGGCCAAGCGTAAGGTCCAGCTTAGCCTGGCCGCCTCCATAAGCATGAAAGATTGATTAGGTAGGAGAGAGATGTTATTCAGATAGATTGAATTTAATCCAACAAATGTAACTTGACTCGCTCTCTAGACACCACAAAATTGCGGCAAAAATGTAAGCCTTTTGAAGGAGGCCATGTGGAGAGTTAGTACCTGTTTCTTTATTTACCTGGGCAATACGTGCACAGAATTCCCCCTACGGGAGGTGGGTGGGTGTGAGGGTGCACAGGAGGGGGTGGGCACCGTGCACGGCCCCAAGATATGAGCACGTCTAGCCAGTCCTACACTAAACTGGGTAATGCTATGTATGAGCAAATTATCCTGAGCGTGTGCAGGGAGGCGAATGTGTCCTCCAGCTACCGGGACCACTACCGGGAGGACCGGTACACCCTGACGCTGTTACCGGGAGGATCGGGGACGCCATGGAACCTCTTCCGAGAGGACTGGGTCGTACCGCCACTCACAGAGACGACTTCACGAGTAAGATCGGACATGTCAACACCAGAGATACTAACAAACATGTACAGATACATGCAGACATAGACAGAGGCAAAGAAAGAAATAACTAGGGGTAAAGAAGGCAAACATAGACGCATATAAACACAAACACAGAAAAAAAGAAAAGAAAAACACACACTTACCTCCCCCATCTTTCTCACACACATTCACAGACAAAATGCAAACCTCCCTTCCACACACAGGCGAACAGACAATACACAAATCTCCCCATCACACAGACAGTGAAACTCAGCCATACTCTAGTCTGTTTCACTAAGTTAATGGCTTAAAAGCAGAGACACATCAGTCAGGCTCATACAGGACTAACCGGAACAAGCACATCAACATATTTCTGTTGGAACCTGAATCTCTTAAACCTGTATGGTGGGAAACAAGTTTACTACATGAGCATGACGGTACGACCCTTGGATCAGGTCAAAGGTCATGGTCAAGGGTCGTACCGTCGTAATCAAGAGGTCCAGTCGGGCCCTTGGAATGTGACTGAATCTCAAGAAATGACCGACTGATTGACGTCAAGTAAAAGCCTCCTGTAAATATTTTTTTTTTTTTCGCAATCCCTGACGTTCTTCCGTGTTCTTGATGGTGTAAACTCCTGACAGGGTTCACTATATAACAATACTGCCAGAAGAAGATCTGACGTGAACTAACTGGCGTAGGATCACATTCCAGACCCCACGTCCTTGTAAAGCCTTGAGTGTGTGTGCGTGTGTATTCCTTTAAGCAGTTAGTTTTGATTATTATACTTGGTACCCAACATGTTATGACGCGGGCCACACGTTACAGGCACTCGACAAACGTGTGTGTATTGAGCTGTACAGTTAAACAAATGGATATCAGGCAGGTTACAGAGGTGTGCCGAGGCGGGCCTTGTGTATTCCATACATAATACAACTCTGGATTTATATGCCGTTCGAAGATCGAAGTGATTATGAGTCGGTTGTATAAGTAATGGTCTGGAAACAAAACTTGTTCGTTTAGGATTCCTAAGTGGCGCGAGGGTCAGGACTGGAGTGGTGTTTCAATCCTGTCAGTCAAGCCAAGTAGGCTTTCGAAGCAGGAGAGAACACGATTATATTTCTCACTCTACGGGGAGAGAGAGAGAGAGAGAGAGAGAGAGAGAGAGAGAGAGAGAGAGAGAGAGAGAGAGAGAGAGAGAGAGAGATAATACAACAAAACCCAAGTAGTGAGACGTGGGATTGACCTGCCGCACGCTTGACCGACCACACGTGAAATAGACATCCAAACCTGCGTAAATAATCACAGACGGGCCGACCCCGCCCGCCCGCCTGCGTGTGTGTGTGGGTGGGCGTACACTGCTGTGGTGCCCGTCCTGAGGTCCGCACAGCCTGTGTGTATGTGTGTGTGTGTGGACTGCTGTGGCGCCTGTCCTGTGGTTTCCACAGCCTCTGTGAGTAATTACCAATTTGTAAGGTACGGAGTGGGAGTTCTACACTCGTGTGACATTACATCTTGAACTTTCTCCTCTATCTTACAGCTTTTTAAAATCATGTATACTGTCAGCACTCATTATTACATCACTCACCGTCTTCCATTCATCCATCACTATTATAAAATTATCTCTCAACATATTTTCCGACGCGTTTCTTACTTCGTATCTTATGACCAGCCTTACGAAGGCCCCGCGCAACGTTGCCATCTCTGGGGAGTACGATTCACTTCGTCATTTAACGTCCTGATTGTTCCTTAACTGATACTTTTTGCACAAATTTCTGCTGGTTCACACAGATTCTCCCGAGGATCATAAATCACCACCACCGCCATAGAGTTCTTTCCTACACTTATTTTTCCCATTACGTGCTGTTTGCTTGGGTCATATTCCTATGTTTCCTGGAACATATTAAGGGGTAGGCCAATCCTCCTCATCTCTTGAGTTCCTTGCTGCCGTGCATTCCTCCAGACACACTAGTACATCAGATCTTATCTCTTTAGTATACTTC
This sequence comes from Panulirus ornatus, assembly GCF_036320965.1. Classification (NCBI taxonomy): domain Eukaryota; kingdom Metazoa; phylum Arthropoda; class Malacostraca; order Decapoda; family Palinuridae; genus Panulirus; species Panulirus ornatus. The sequence goes on along the minus strand of NC_092235.1, from coordinate 53,673,598 downwards.
GTCTCCTCTACTCCAAAAATAGTACTCTTTTATTTCTCTAATTCGATTCTTGATCTCTAGCTCTTCTATATTTACTTCTACACCCATCTGTATTGGCAAACAATTATTTTCAGTCTGACAATTCCCATTATGTCAAAATTCCTGACCTCTCTGAAGTACTGGCTGGGCTCTTTTGCTCTCTAACCTCTTTTGATGTCTCCCGTTTTTTTTTTTTTTTTTTCCTCTTTTGCCGTCCAGCGGCCCTGTTTGTCGTCCAAAGTGAAAAGCTTGGTAGAATGGAGGGCCGGGGCTCGGAGACACGGCAGCGGGTAGAACAGGGTCGGAAGCGAGGCCTGATATGCATGACCAAGGTCTTGGTTTGGTGATGCTGCCGGCTATAGTCCAGCTCAGGAGAGCTGTTAAGGGTGACACAGAGGGCGATACAATAAAGCTTTTGTCAACAACTGACAGTAAAGGGAGAGGTGTCGACTCTCGCCGACCTGGTTCATCGATAAGAACATCACTCATGAGGATGAGGGTGCTCGAGGGTCCCATCTTTGTGCTCTGGGGGATGCCACAGGTGAAGAGCTGGAAGGTGGAGTTGGTTCCCTTGGAAGTGCACAGCTTGGTGACGCTCGCTGAGGAAGTCTTCAGCTACCTTTTTGTACTGACCTATTTCCGTTGTACGGGCAGGGAGTTCTGCATTCGTGAGGTCCCGATTCTTGAAATTTATCCGTCATCATACAAATTTTCAAACGTGTCTGCTATTCACATACAGTCTCATAACTCACTTTATTCATCCATTATTCTTATTCTATAAAAGGAATTCTTTGCATTTTCTCTTAAAAGTTTCTTGTTTAATTTCATGTTATGGCTTCAGGTTGCTTCACCTTTGCATAATTTTTTTCTGATTTCTTCCGGGAGCATTACGTTGAGCCAGCTTAACCTTCCAGTTGCTCGCTTTGAGGGGTACACGTTGACGGTGCTCTTGTGGTGCCCTGGTGGATGCACTTGCGCTGACATCAGCTCTCCCTCCCCCGTCTGGCCTTACTCCTTATCCACCACACAACAGTGGGGGGGGGGGGGGCTACTAGAAAAGGCACAAAGAAGGGCTGACAAGACCATCGCTCGATCCCTTCCAATACCACATTCGTCCTCTCGATTCCCTCCAACATCACCTGGACATCAACAGACCCTTCGGGAAAGAGCTACTGCACTATTCCAGTCACCAATCACTTCCTGCCTGCAGATATCCTTCGTCTCCGGGAGTCACTGTCGCTACCGCAAGTGCACTGGGCCCATCCCAGCTCCCGCAGACTCCTACAACAAGACCAGCCCCACTCCAGTCATCGTGAACGTCAATAATCAGCAGGTTGCCATTTTAGTGTCTGTGTAGCGAGTCTGTGTAACCCGATCCCCATTTCCATACCTTATTATTGTGTGTTTTTTCTCTATATAATTACAGTCTATTGCTATAATTCAATAAACCGTTATTTCTTCTTCTTTTTCTTCCTACACTGTCTTCATTATCATTACTACCATTATCATTATAATCATTATTATTATTATCATGATTATATCATTCATTACTAAGACAGACAGGCAAATAGACACAATACCGACATGCAAACCCAGTAACCCTTTTATGGAGGCCCGACAGTATTAAGGCTGCGCTCCAAGCAGGAGCCGGATAAGGTAAGCTCCGCTGACTAATGCATTAGCCTTGTCGCATGGAACTCCTTTCATCTCGGTGTAACAACTTACAGGCGGAGTCAGGGGAACACATCACAATACATACATACACATATGCAGCCATACAATACAAACATATATACATAAACACACACACACACACACACACACACACACACACATCAGTACAGGTATGAGCCCAGAGGAGCACACACAAGCCATAAAGCCCCAGAGACGGGACAAACACAGGGAGACACTCCACAGCTTGTTCAGCAGGAGGCCCGGGGGGGGGGGGAGGAGGACATCCAGCCAGGCACCACAACAAACACAACAACCACACTAACAAACACGTAACAAGAAAGTGAAGTGAGGAAAAAAGCTCCCTCCCTCCTCCTCCCTTCCCCTCCCTGCCACATTCGTGAGGGGGGGGGGGGCGAAGATTGAAGACAGGCTTAACCCAAGCATGGCGAGAGAGAGAGAGAGAGAGAGAGAGAGAGAGAGAGAGAGAGAGAGAGAGAGAGAGAGAGAGAGAGAGAGAGAGAGAGAGAGAAATTTTCTTTGGAATGGTAGAAGCGGACGAACACACGAACAAGGGCAACACATTTACAGTTCTCAACACTTAAGTAATCCAAACACGAGAGTCACCTTACTCATATACATTCTCTATTTCATAGTTCACCTGCCTAGTTCCAACAGTTCTGATTGGTGAAATGAACCATACAAATCTTCAACTAGCGAGACCATATGCATCAGTCAGTGGGACTATACACACCATTACCCAGTGGAACAATACACATTATGAGTCTGTAGGACTATACGCATCAACCTGTGGGACTATGTATATCGCTAAACTGTGACTATATACATCACTCGTCAACAGAACTCTTCACATCATCCAAATGCACTACATACATCGCTATCCGGAAAGACGACAAACGTCAGCCAGCGGGACTATACACATCACAAATTAATGAAACCAAAGAGATGACTAGCAATTGGAACTATACACATCACTGACCAGTGGGACTATACACATCACTAAGCAGTGGATCATTAATGCATTACAAGCCAACAGGACTATGCAAGTCACTAGCCACAGGCAGTATATACATCACTATCCAGCAGGACTACATACATTACAAGCCAGTTAGACTACAAACATTAAGCTAAAGATACTATATACATCACAAGCTAGTGGAACTACGACATTACAAGCCAGCAGGAATATAGACATAAGTAAGCAGCGGGACAATATACATCATTAACCAGCGGGACAATATACATTACAAATCAGCGTGATTATACACATCATTAACTAGATGGATTATCCACATCACTAAACAGCGAGACTATACACATCATCAGCTACATAAATTATACACATCCCTAGCCAGCGGTATACCAACGTCTTAAGCCAATGAGACGATGCTATATAAATCACTGATGTGACATCACTTGCCACCAAGACTGACGACATCAGGTGAGAACGTGACATCACTAGTCCTCCCGACGAAGTACTGAGCGAGGAATAATGTCTAGGATCAGTGTCCAGCCCACCCAACCCTCCTCCACCCTCTCGCTGCGTGAGTTGCCCCTCGCACCTGCTGACGAACGTCGAATAACTCGCTTGATTAATGGAAAACGAATAACTTCTGGCGCGTCATATTGTAAATCACGTGAAGTTTAGGTGAGGCGAGAGAGTCTATCCAATCTGCTTAAATCTACCGTCATCGTTCTCTGGGCCGCGAGGTTCCAGTACGGAAATATCCAGTGAAAACAAGTGCGCTGGAACACGTAAAAATATCTATAAACTCCATAATAATAAGCTCCTGACACTCGGCGGCCGCATGCCATAACTGGCTGGGGGAAGAAAAAAAAAAAAATAACAGCAGAGCGTACCATAAACCGGGTGGGAATCCTTCATCGGCAAACTTCATTACCGAATCTCATGAAGCCAATTATGATCAAGGCGCGGAGTTGTGGTTCCCCTTATTGTCTCGCATCCCCTTATAATTTCCCCTTCTCATTTCCCCCTCATCATTCCCGCCCGCCTCCCGCCACTTGTCACTGAGCATAAAGAATCGTTTTCGCTGCCTCTCGCTCCCGTTTTCATTATCCTCACACCAGGCGCGCATAATGGAAAATGGGAAAAGTTTGATTAGAATCAGCGGGACGGACACAATGTAATATTGGTCAAACCGAGGCCGGGCCGGGTAAAAACACCGGGGTTTCTTTAATATTTTTCTGAAATACTATTTTCTTTGGGTCTGTCTTTTTTTTTTCTTGTAAAGGATTTTGGGAATCGCTTTAAAATATGTACATAACTTTTATAAATGACTTGATGCAGCTCTGCGGGAAAATTATGAAAATACAAAGTGTATTGAATAAGACCATTTACGGAGACAGGTTTACTCAGGAATGTACCTGCATCGCTCTAACTTCACACAATGCTTATGAAAACATCCCCAGATCAGTAATCGAAATACTAACGTAACGATATATGAAAATCTATGGCAACCTGACACACGATGAGGTCCTCATCTAAAAAAAAAATCACCCAGCGAGAGAGAGAGAGATAGTATTTATGGAAAACGTTGATGAGAGTTGCAAATAAAGGGAGATTAATTCAATAGAAAGTGACCAGCCGTAGAGATCCCACGCGCTTGGTAACAATGGTCGGTATCATGCATAAACTCACTTGTCCCTCGCCTTTATCACATTCTATTCACACCATTCTTGTGTTCACCCATTTGGAAAGTATTCTATTTTGTTGCCCCCCTACCTACCTCCTCACCCCCTCCTCTCTTTTATCTGTTTGGTATACACGATATGTTTACCTTTGTTCAACCATTATGTGTGATGTGCAATACTTCATTCACTGTCTTGTGTCGTCGCTTCTCCCTCGCCACGAGTGGCAAACGAGATTGTCTTCAAAGACTCCGTTCAGCGATGGTGGTGAGGTTGTCTGTGCTGATCCTAAGTTAAGAACAGGATCGTCATGCTCTATATAATGACCACACAAGAGAGGCCTGGTACCACCAGCACATGAGACCTGGTATCAGTCATACCAAAGTCCTGGTATCACTAGCACATGGGACCTGGTATCAGTTATACCAGAGTCCTGGTACCACCAGCACGAGACCTGGTATCAGTTATACCAGAGTCCTGGTACCACCAGCACATGAGACCTGGTATCAGTTATACCAGACCCCTAGTATTATCCACGCTAGTAGCTTGGTTTCAGGCTCATCAGAGACCTGGAATCAACCACACTTGAGACCTGGTATCAGCCTCACTAGAGACCTGGTATCAGTTATACCAGAGTCCTGGTACCACCAGCACGAGACCTGGTATCAGTTATACCAGAGTCCTGGTACCACCAGCACGAGACCTGGTATCAGTTATACCAGAGTCCTGGTACCACCAGCACGAGACCTGGTATCAGTTATACCAGAGTCCTGGTACCACCAGCACGAGACCTGGTATCAGTTATACCAGAGTCCTGGTACCACCAGCACGAGACCTGGTATCAGTTATACCAGAGTCCTGGTACCACCAGCACGAGACCTGGTATCAGTTATACCAGAGTCCTGGTACCACCAGCACATGAGACCTGGTATCAGTTATACCAGAGTCCTGGTACCACCAGCACGAGACCTGGTATCAGTTATACCAGAGTCCTGGTACCACCAGCACGAGACCTGGTATCAGTTATACCAGAGTCCTGGTACCACCAGCACGAGACCTGGTATCAGTTATACCAGAGTCCTGGTACCACCAGCACGAGACCTGGTATCAGTTATACCAGAGTCCTGGTACCACCAGCACGAGACCTGGTATCAGTTATACCAGAGTCCTGGTACCACCAGCACGAGACCTGGTATCAGTTATACCAGAGTCCTGGTACCACCAGCACGAGACCTGGTATCAGTTATACCAGAGTCCTGGTACCACCAGCACGAGACCTGGTATCAGTTATACCAGAGTCCTGGTACCACCAGCACGAGACCTGGTATCAGTTATACCAGAGTCCTGGTACCACCAGCACGAGACCTGGTATCAGTTATACCAGAGTCCTGGTACCACCAGCACGAGACCTGGTATCAGTTATACCAGAGTCCTGGTACCACCAGCACGAGACCTGGTATCAGTTATACCAGAGTCCTGGTACCACCAGCACGAGACCTGGTATCAGTTATACCAGAGTCCTGGTACCACCAGCACGAGACCTGGTATCAGTTATACCAGAGTCCTGGTACCACCAGCACGAGACCTGGTATCAGTTATACCAGAGTCCTGGTACCACCAGCACGAGACCTGGTATCAGTTATACCAGAGTCCTGGTACCACCAGCACGAGACCTGGTATCAGTTATACCAGAGTCCTGGTACCACCAGCACGAGACCTGGTATCAGTTATACCAGAGTCCTGGTACCACCAGCACGAGACCTGGTATCAGTTATACCAGAGTCCTGGTACCACCAGCACGAGACCTGGTATCAGTTATACCAGAGTCCTGGTACCACCAGCACGAGACCTGGTATCAGTCATACCAAAGTCCTGGTATCACTAGCACATGGGACCTGGTATCAGTTATACCAGAGTCCTGGTACCACCAGCACGAGACCTGGTATCAGTTATACCAGAGTCCTGGTACCACCAGCACGAGACCTGGTATCAGTTATACCAGAGTCCTGGTACCACCAGCACGAGACCTGGTATCAGTTATACCAGAGTCCTGGTACCACCAGCACGAGACCTGGTATCAGTTATACCAGAGTCCTGGTACCACCAGCACGAGACCTGGTATCAGTTATACCAGAGTCCTGGTACCACCAGCACGAGACCTGGTATCAGTTATACCAGAGTCCTGGTACCACCAGCACGAGACCTGGTATCAGTTATACCAGAGTCCTGGTACCACCAGCACGAGACCTGGTATCAGTTATACCAGAGTCCTGGTACCACCAGCACGAGACCTGGTATCAGTCATACCAAAGTCCTGGTATCACTAGCACATGGGACCTGGTATCAGTTATACCAGAGTCCTGGTACCACCAGCACGAGACCTGGTATCAGTTATACCAGAGTCCTGGTACCACCAGCACGAGACCTGGTATCAGTTATACCAGAGTCCTGGTACCACCAGCACGAGACCTGGTATCAGTTATACCAGAGTCCTGGTACCACCAGCACGAGACCTGGTATCAGTTATACCAGAGTCCTGGTACCACCAGCACGAGACCTGGTATCAGTTATACCAGAGTCCTGGTACCACCAGCACGAGACCTGGTATCAGTTATACCAGAGTCCTGGTACCACCAGCACATGAGACCTGGTATCAGTTATACCAGAGTCCTGGTACCACCAGCACGAGACCTGGTATCAGTTATACCAGAGTCCTGGTACCACCAGCACGAGACCTGGTATCAGTTATACCAGAGTCCTGGTACCACCAGCACGAGACCTGGTATCAGTCATACCAAAGTCCTGGTATCACTAGCACATGGGACCTGGTATCAGTTATACCAGAGTCCTGGTACCACCAGCACGAGACCTGGTATCAGTTATACCAGAGTCCTGGTACCACCAGCACGAGACCTGGTATCAGTTATACCAGAGTCCTGGTACCACCAGCACGAGACCTGGTATCAGTTATACCAGAGTCCTGGTACCACCAGCACGAGACCTGGTATCAGTTATACCAGAGTCCTGGTACCACCAGCACGAGACCTGGTATCAGTCATACCAAAGTCCTGGTATCACTAGCACATGGGACCTGGTATCAGTTATACCAGAGTCCTGGTACCACCAGCACGAGACCTGGTATCAGTTATACCAGAGTCCTGGTACCACCAGCACGAGACCTGGTATCAGTTATACCAGAGTCCTGGTACCACCAGCACGAGACCTGGTATCAGTCATACCAAAGTCCTGGTATCACTAGCACATGGGACCTGGTATCAGTTATACCAGAGTCCTGGTACCACCAGCACGAGACCTGGTATCAGTTATACCAGAGTCCTGGTACCACCAGCACGAGACCTGGTATCAGTCATACCAAAGTCCTGGTATCACTAGCACATGGGACCTGGTATCAGTTATACCAGAGTCCTGGTACCACCAGCACGAGACCTGGTATCAGTTATACCAGAGTCCTGGTACCACCAGCACATGAGACCTGGTATCAGTTATACCAGAGTCCTGGTACCACCAGCACATGAGACCTGGTATCAGTCATACCAAAGTCCTGGTATCACTAGCACATGGGACCTGGTATCAGTTATACCAGAGTCCTGGTACCACCAGCACGAGACCTGGTATCAGTTATACCAGAGTCCTGGTACCACCAGCACGAGACCTGGTATCAGTTATACCAGAGTCCTGGTACCACCAGCACGAGACCTGGTATCAGTTATACCAGAGTCCTGGTACCACCAGCACGAGACCTGGTATCAGTTATACCAGAGTCCTGGTACCACCAGCACGAGACCTGGTATCAGTTATACCAGAGTCCTGGTACCACCAGCACGAGACCTGGTATCAGTTATACCAGAGTCCTGGTACCACCAGCACGAGACCTGGTATCAGTTATACCAGAGTCCTGGTACCACCAGCACGAGACCTGGTATCAGTTATACCAGAGTCCTGGTACCACCAGCACGAGACCTGGTATCAGTCATACCAAAGTCCTGGTATCACTAGCACATGGGACCTGGTATCAGTTATACCAGAGTCCTGGTACCACCAGCACATGAGACCTGGTATCAGTTATACCAGAGTCCTGGTACCACCAGCACGAGACCTGGTATCAGTTATACCAGAGTCCTGGTACCACCAGCACGAGACCTGGTATCAGTTATACCAGAGTCCTGGTACCACCAGCACGAGACCTGGTATCAGTTATACCAGAGTCCTGGTACCACCAGCACGAGACCTGGTATCAGTTATACCAGAGTCCTGGTACCACCAGCACGAGACCTGGTATCAGTCATACCAAAGTCCTGGTATCACTAGCACATGGGACCTGGTATCAGTTATACCAGAGTCCTGGTACCACCAGCACGAGACCTGGTATCAGTCATACCAAAGTCCTGGTATCACTAGCACATGGGACCTGGTATCAGTTATACCAGAGTCCTGGTACCACCAGCACGAGACCTGGTATCAGTTATACCAGAGTCCTGGTACCACCAGCACGAGACCTGGTATCAGTTATACCAGAGTCCTGGTACCACCAGCACGAGACCTGGTATCAGTTATACCAGAGTCCTGGTACCACCAGCACGAGACCTGGTATCAGTTATACCAGAGTCCTGGTACCACCAGCACGAGACCTGGTATCAGTTATACCAGAGTCCTGGTACCACCAGCACGAGACCTGGTATCAGTCATACCAAAGTCCTGGTATCACTAGCACATGGGACCTGGTATCAGTTATACCAGAGTCCTGGTACCACCAGCACGAGACCTGGTATCAGTTATACCAGAGTCCTGGTACCACCAGCACGAGACCTGGTATCAGTTATACCAGAGTCCTGGTACCACCAGCACGAGACCTGGTATCAGTTATACCAGAGTCCTGGTACCACCAGCACGAGACCTGGTATCAGTTATACCAGAGTCCTGGTACCACCAGCACGAGACCTGGTATCAGTTATACCAGAGTCCTGGTACCACCAGCACGAGACCTGGTATCAGTTATACCAGAGTCCTGGTACCACCAGCACGAGACCTGGTATCAGTTATACCAGAGTCCTGGTACCACCAGCACGAGACCTGGTATCAGTCATACCAAAGTCCTGGTATCACTAGCACATGGGACCTGGTATCAGTTATACCAGAGTCCTGGTACCACCAGCACGAGACCTGGTATCAGTCATACCAAAGTCCTGGTATCACTAGCACATGGGACCTGGTATCAGTTATACCAGAGTCCTGGTACCACCAGCACGAGACCTGGTATCAGTTATACCAGAGTCCTGGTACCACCAGCACGAGACCTGGTATCAGTTATACCAGAGTCCTGGTACCACCAGCACGAGACCTGGTATCAGTTATACCAGAGTCCTGGTACCACCAGCACGAGACCTGGTATCAGTCATACCAAAGTCCTGGTATCACTAGCACATGGGACCTGGTATCAGTTATACCAGAGTCCTGGTACCACCAGCACGAGACCTGGTATCAGTTATACCAGAGTCCTGGTACCACCAGCACGAGACCTGGTATCAGTTATACCAGAGTCCTGGTACCACCAGCACGAGACCTGGTATCAGTTATACCAGAGTCCTTATGCGGATAAGGACAGAGCATGCGATAAGATCATCATATCTAGCCATATACAAGATAACTTATGAAGTATGACGAAACGGGCGATGGGTATTGATGGCCTGGTCTTTGCAACCCGGCTCCTGACGGTCGGGTCGTACCCTCACGCTCAAGCGTCGTTACTTCATGCTTAAGGAGGAGAGGGTCGTGAGGTTGTGCTTGAGCATCGCAACATCTGCGAGAAGCATGACAGATCTCTCGCTTCAGCGGTGATGGTGGCGAGCATACCACCACCAGTGAGTGAGGCTGCACCACTACTTGTGGTCTCTACGTTAGACGCGCACGTCGATGTAGTCTGCGTCGCCGACCTTCCTTGCTGCAGTACAGCTTCCGTCATGCAGTTAGCTAAACGCTTAATAGCCATATATTTTTTTTTGTAACTACGATCCGTTTTAACAACATCGTCACCTACTCCTACTTAGGAATAAATTCAAGATGTGTTCAGAAACAGCGGGGTCATTGGTCGACAACAGTTGCAAGTATTAGAGTATATGCCGGGCGTCCTGGTGCTGGCTTGAAGCCAACAACAACAACTACCAATCAAAAAATTACATCACACTTTCCGTGTCCTCCCCTTCCCCTCCCCTCCCTCGACGTATCATATTTCAGTGGCGATAATTAAGCTCGCACAATGGACCATAAAAGGGGCCTTATGGAGCAAGTATCCAGAAGCCAAGATAGCTAATCGCTCCCTAATTAGCTGGAGATGATCAGCCGGGTAATCATATTCATGGCCTCGGGAGCGGTGCCGCGGGGTGGGAGGATGGGGTAGGTGGAATGGGGTGATGGTGGGAGGGGATGGGTAGGGATGGGGAGTGGGAGGTGGGACGCGCGGCGGTGGCACAAGATTTCGATTAAACTCACCTGCCTTATCATCCCTTGGTCATTGTGGAGGTTTGTTCGTCTGATTATATTACGCTGTTATCTACGTTCTTATCATCATTAACTTGGAAACCACTGCGTTTTAGATATACATGTAAGTAGGACCTAGAATAATTGTTTGTGCTAAATCAAAAGATTTCAAAATAACAGATTTCATCACAAAAACACGGACGTGGTAGTTACAAAGCGTCTTCTAAAGTTACAGGCGGAAGGTAATGCTTGACAACTCTAAAGATAATCTGGAAACAACCAGTCAGTGAGGTGAGGTGGGATCAGGGCAGTCAAGCGCGTGCAACGAAAAGCCAGTTCAAATTATTTTGTCTGGAAGGCGGTTAGTTATGTTCAGGCTCGTTATGATAACCTTAGATAAGATGCTGTGAGGTACAACTTGCTATAGTAGGCAAGAAATGTATGACTGTGTATGGAAGAAGAGGGAAGTAGGAAGGCTTGGGGTGAGTAAAGGGTATCACTGAGGGAGACCGTGGCTTGGTGGAATGGTAGGGAAGGGAGCATGGGGCTGAGCACGGAGATTACACTAAGACCAGCTAGTGATGAGGTGAGGTAGGGGCAAGGAGTTCGGCTCGGCTGTGCGAGGAAATGAGGCTGTCAGGGGCTTGGTTGTACATAAGGCTATGCTAGGCAAGGCTAACGTGGTACTGATCGGTTAAGGCGTGCGCACAGCTATGCTAGGCTAGGCTAGAGCGGTAGTGACCGGTTAACGCGTGCGCCCAAGCACGATCAGACTTTTTGTGTGTACGCTTAAAGAAAAATACGAAAAATGAATAGCCGGTCTTGAGCAATTACCAAAGAAATGGGTTGGGAAAGAAAATCATTCTAAGTGCAAAACCAGGATATTACTATGAATACGTTATTACAGGCTTTCGGAGTTATGTATACATATCTAAATTCTAGTGTCTTCATAGACTGGTGGTCGCTTGCGTAAGCGATCGCTCATACAATCGCCTTACTCGTCTGTTACGAGGCCAGTCTGAATAACTGGAAAACCGGCAATCATTTACTTTCCTTACGCCACTTGCTGAATTAAGCTACTTCTCCAGCAGCAAAACCATTACTGCAATTATTGAGAAGATTCATATATAACTTAACGTTGGAGGTTAGGTTGGTTGGTTTGGACTGTACAATCTCACATTTCTCCCATATTTGAAATCCCTCTCCAGTATTTGAAACCATATTTTTGCGTTAATCGAAAAGTTCTACGTAAGAAAAAACGTTACAGAAAAAAAAGGATTCCTCATTATGTTTTGCCGGAATTTCGCCTTAAACGATCTTTAGTTTCCAAGTTTTGGCTAATGAATTAATTCCATTTCACGAACATAAGAATATTTTCGAACATCAGAGCATGATTACAACGTCCTTTCTTTAAGATACAAGTTTCATTCATATAGGAAGTGGTACAAGAAATATGAATAATTAGTAATAATGTTTTTAAAGGAATACAAAAGGGTTGCTTTGCGCATGCACTATTTCAAACTAGATGGAGTTGTTCTGGTCTCTGAATCCAGCGGGAAAATATCACCAAAGTTATTTCTATCCATTACCTATAATCCGCTGCTGAGAATTCTTGTGTTAGGCTAGGTTAAGTTTGCAGTATACTGCTTTGGAGACCGATATTTTGAACCTCAAGTTTACCATGAAATTCAAAACAGTCCTCAGTATTGGATAAAATCAAATTCAGCTCCGCTTCGGTGACAGTGTAAGTGATGTTTTGTCGGGAAAGACTCATAATGTCTAATGGTAAACATACACACAGGAAAAGTGTCGATCAAAACCCTCGGGAGATGCTGAGCAGTGATACAAAACTCACAAATAAGCTCATTTGTTGAGCTCTTCGTAGTGAAATTAACTGTCAAAAATCATACCCGAAGCTCATCATTTCAATTACGAGTCAACGGTGAATGAACAAATATCTTGTTTAACACATTATACTAGTGTCGTTCAGTGCTTCACGCTCATGTTTGTCAATAACTTTTTTTTTATAAGAGCGGGTTGATAATACCACAAACCATGATCTCTCGAGTACGACCCACGAGTATGATGGGTTGTAAATGTAACGTCGCGCTCAAAGGCTGTATCACTGAATGTGCTCAGTTGGTAAAAACGTCTTCTGCCTAAGCCGCATGAAATGTGCCCCTTGGTCAAAATTAATCCCGTTACATTTACCTATTTTGTGCACAGCAGTTGACGGGCAGATGAACTTTTACACAATGCTGAAGTTGATAACTGTAATCACAAGCTTTTCTTATTCTTTACATGGCTCGATATATATATGCGAGAAGAAAGGTTGTCTCAAATTCATAAAACTTGGAATGATAAAAGAAAAAGGTTGATAAATATGACTGACAAAAAAAAATCAATATCAAACAGAGGACTTCTTTTTCAAACGTACAAAAGCAGATTATTCATATTTAGTTTATGAGTTTATTATACCAACGTAACAATGAAGGGGGTAATACATTATGCACGAAAAGTAGCAAAATAAAATACACCTTCCGACAATAATGGACTTGTGTGTTATCTTGGTACGAGGCCCAGAATGATTGAGATGACTTTGATCGTCAAATGCAAACAAGCAATTTTCTCCAACGTCTGGTTGTGATAATTATTGCACAAGTTTAATTAGTTTCATTAACCTCAAACATTTCACTTTAGTTCATTTTCATTAAATTCTAAATGTTTATATAATCACCGACGAAGACCTGCTTTGGCTGATAACTTTTACAGCTGCTCATAACAAGGTACGACCCTGGGTTGAATAGCCATGACATTATACTCAAGGGTTGCACTGTCGGGCTCAAGGGTGTACCGGCCAGAACCAAAACATATCTTGAGCGAATCTATATAGGTCTCATTTATCCTTGGAAGATTACGCTGCAGCAAATGAGTTCAAAATGGCCTCTCCCTCAGGCGAAAGCTCTACCTCCAAATGAAATACCTAAAATTTTGACGCTTCACAGCTTCCTGTTACACCCTACACCGCACCGTCTGTCAGTTAAATCCTTATGGGCATAATCCTGTTTGGCTGTCAACGTGCATGATCTGGCAATATTTGTGGGTTAAGACTTCTCTCTAGCAGAGTTTTGTTCATTTGTTCATTTTTTTTAGGGTTTCCTGTGCAGTGGGATCTGGCGTGTGCCTGATAAGTGAAATGAAGTGAACAGTGCCGTGCAGTTTCATGTATGGAAGCAGTGTCTTGTATCTGGCAGACTTGAATTTTCAAGTTTATGATTGTTATGATTACCATCCATCCCACAGGTGACTGAGATGGTGTATATAATATACAGAGACGGTAAGACGAGAAACTCCACTGAATAACTACGTCTAACTCTGGATAATAAGAATAATATGCACACATGATTTTCATCATCTATGTTTTCATGAGCAACGAGGACTAACATCTAGGCGTCTGAGTTAGTGAAGGCGTTGCCCACTCATACATTGGCAGGTTCGGGATCTCCAAGTATAAAGGGAATAAAAGTAACGCAGTTAATCCGAATTTGAGAAAAAATAGAGAACTATATCACGTGTGTGTGTGTGGGATGTGTGGTGAGGGCGGGCGGCTGGTTGGTGGTGTTGCTACGGCGGGCCAGCATGACGGGCGTGACCGTGTATTGTTCAATAAGGCAACACAACATGTCCGCTTCCTCCACCACCCAAATCCATTGTTTACCTTCGTCGCCTTCCCGTCACACATCACGTGAGGTTTCTATACGTCACCAAACCTACGCACCTTTTTCTTCTTGCTCCTGTCTCGGTACGTACTTCACGAGCATCTATTTATGTACTGGATCAGTAAAAGTTAATTACTCAAAAGGAGCATCATGTGTTAACGCCTGGTGCCGCTAGAACCGAGGAATCACCAAACGTGGATTCTCATCCTATTCACAATTTTCAGATCGTAGTCTATTTCAAATCCCAAATTGTGAGTGGTTGATAGTATTAATAGTGGTAGGGTGTACTCACATATGAACGAGTCCTTTCAGTATAAGTGTGTGTGTGTGTATATATATATATATATATATATATATATATATATATATATATATATATATATATATATATACATTTCAACGTATACATAGACATATACATATATACACATGCTGAATTCATCCATTCCCGTCGTGACCCCGCCACACGTGATATTACCTTTCCCGTTATAGCGAAGAATCGTGTGTGATTCACTGAGGCTACAAGACTCTGTTTAATCTGGAGTCTTAACGTGATTGCCAGACTAGGCAGCTACGTGGGTTCGATCGAAGGCACACTCCACCAACTCTTCCTGCTCCCGAGGTAGAACCCAGGCACAGGATGATCGAATGCAAAGACTCGCTTATTATAGAACCCTAAGACCCCCTTTCATGGAGGCTGCGTTCCGCGCGTGAGCTGGTATGATGGACTCCTTTGGGGCGAGGACATTCTCATCGATATTGTACTCTTTACTCTCCATTAACGATGATACACCCTCGCTGGAAGTTATTTATCGCTCGCGTTGTTACCACTTGCAGGCGGAGCCTACTAGCACCTGCGAGTACAGTTTAATTGGTATCTATATTTCCCGCCAGATATGGTGATCTAAACTTTAACGACTGTAGTTGTAGAAGTTTCTTCATTTAGCCAAGCAAGTGCTTACTAACCAACATTCAGCCGGGGACCGGCAATACAAGCAGGTGAAAAGTATTTCATGATGAATGTTGGTAAAAGAAAAACTATGATGTATCGCGAACAAATACATATATTGTCAAGCATATTAGCAATACACACTGTTATTTCACAGAATCACATTTCACAGGCAAACTCAGCGTTCGCTTTGAGGTGGAGGGCTACAAAGAGTTGAAGGGTGCACCTGGAAAGGGACAGACTGATCAAATAGAGAGTTAATTCCTTGCTGAGTGAAGTCAAGGCCTGATGCTGATTGGTCAATACTAACTGCAGATAGAGACAGACTAACGATGCTAATGATGAGAGAGCGTACGAGTACACCTGATCAGAAAGTCTCCTTCCGGGCACACTCCTCCCCTGAGTGCAGACGCCAACAGGCACACTATAAGTCTTCAGTCGTCTAAACATTAAATGAACGCCTGAAAAAAAGAATTTAGCCCTCACAGTAGCATCTTTAAGAATATGAGTAAAAACTTTTTCTATCACACTAAGGCTTCCGCTTCTGACACCTTATTACAATACTTTATTCTGCGCTCTGGGTCCGTGGTGCCTCAGCTGAACATGAGTAATATCGGGCGAAAGTAACATGTCTGTGACGCGTCTGCCACCTGAAGGAGATACGAGAGTAACAGACTGTCGATACCCGATCACACTACACAAACTTCCTGACGGGCGAATTCGATCGCAGGTCCCAAGGGCCCGATTACATGATGTTACTACAGCACTATACATGTCTAGTTGTACTATACACTTCCCTCAGCTTCCTTACTGGTGTACAGTACTAACATATAAGACTCCTCTCTCTCTCTCTCTCTCTCTCTCTCTCTCTCTCTCTCTATATATATATATATATATATATATATATATATATATATATATATAAATATATATATATATATATTGGAAAGGATCACAATTTTGCGCGTGATCAAATGAAAATGAAACACGAAAAGTTCCCAAGTGCACTTTCGTGTAATAATCACATCATCAGGGGAGACACAAGAGAGAAATATAACAGTCAGTTGATATACATCGAAGAGACGAAGCTAGGACGCCATTTGGTAAACATCGTCTATATATATATAGAGGAGGAAGTGAAGTGTTTTAGATATCTGGGAGTGGATCTGTCAGCGGATGGAACCATGGAAGCGGAAGTGGATCATAGGGTGGGGGAGGGGGCGAAAATTTTGGGAGCCTTGAAAAATGTGTGGAAGTCGAGAACATTATCCCGGAAAGCAAAAATGGGTATGTTTGAAGGAATAGTAGTTCCAACAATGTTGTATGGTTGCGAGGCGTGGGCTATGGATAGAGTTGTGCGCAGGAGGATGGATGTGCTGGAAATGAGATGTTTGAGGACAATGTGTGGTGTGAGGTGGTTTGATCGAGTAAGTAACGTAAGGGTAAGAGAGATGTGTGGAAATAAAAAGAGCGTGGTTGAGAGAGCAGAAGAGGGTGTTTTAAAATGGTTTGGGCACATGGAGAGAATGAGTGAGGAAAGATTGACCAAGAGGATATATGTGTCGGAGGTGGAGGGAACGAGGAGAAGAGGGAGACCAAATTGGAGGTGGAAAGATGGAGTGAAAAAGATTTTGTGTGATCGGGGCCTGAACATGCAGGAGGGTGAAAGGAGGGCAAGGAATAGAGTGAATTGGAGCGATGTGGTATACAGGGGTTGACGTGCTGTCAGTGGATTGAATCAAGGCATGTGAAGCGTCCGGGGTAAACCATGGAAAGCTGTGTAGGTATGTATATTTGTGTGCGTGGACGTGTGTATGTACATGTGTATGGGGGGGGTTGGGCCATTTCTTTCGTCTGTTTCCTTGCGCTACCTCGCAAACGCGGGAGACAGCGACAAAGTATAAAAAAAAAAAAAAAAAAAAAAAAAATATATATATATATATATATATATATATATATATATATATATATATATGATGCGATTATTTCACAAAAGTGCACTTGGGAACTTATCGT
The DNA here is from genome assembly GCF_036320965.1 of Panulirus ornatus. Classification (NCBI taxonomy): domain Eukaryota; kingdom Metazoa; phylum Arthropoda; class Malacostraca; order Decapoda; family Palinuridae; genus Panulirus; species Panulirus ornatus. The sequence goes on along the minus strand of NC_092235.1, from coordinate 53,656,060 downwards.
GCTTCATTTTCCCCGTGGACTCATAGGAATATTATATATATATATATATATATATATATATATATATATATATATATATATATATATATATATATATATATATATATATACTTGATTACCGTTTCCCGCGTTAGCGCTAGGAAAAGACAAAGAAAAGCCGCATTCGCTTACACCCATTCTCAAGCTGTGCATGTGCAATGCACTGAAACCACAGTTCCCTATCCAAAACCAGGCCCCATAGACCTCTCCACTGATTACCCCAGATGCTTCACATCCCTTGGTTCGGTCCATTAACAGCACTCCGACCCCTATATGACACATCGTTCCGATTCACTCTATCCCGTGAACGGTTTTCACTCTCCTGTACGTTTAGGCCCCGATTGCTCAAGAATTTTTTCACACCATTTTTACATCGCCAGTTTGGTTCCCCAGTTCTCCTTGTTCCCACCACTACTGACACATATATCCTCGTTGTTATCCTTTCATTACTCGTTTTCTCCAATATCCAAACCATTTTAGCATACAGTCTTCAACTCTCTCAACCACACTTCATTTAGTATTTACCAAATATTATCACAACTTACACTTACCCTACTGTCGATCAATCCACCTCACGCCACATACTGTCATCAAACATTTAATTTCCAACACCCACCCTCCTCAGCACAGCCTATGGCCCAGGTTTCGCATCTACATTATATTGTTGGGACTGCCATACCATCAAACATACCCATTTTTGCTCTCCCACATAACGATCTCTCTTTCCACACATTCTTCAGCGCTCCCAGAACTTTCACCCCCTCACTCACTTCATGACTGACTTCTGCGTCCATGGTTCCAATCGCAGCCATAACCACTCTCAGATATCTAAAGCACATCTACTCAACTTCATCTTTTCATACACTTCCAAACTCTGTCACACTCTTCTGCAGTTTCTCACTCGAATGTGCCACTAGTGCTGTATCATCAGCAATCAACTGACTTACTTCCTAGGCCCTCTCGTCTCCAACAGATATTGAAATGAATTTTTGAGGACAGTTTGTGGTAAGAGGTGTTTGGATCGAGTAAGTAATGAAAGAGTAAAAGAGAGAGATGTAGTGATAAAAAAGAGTGTGGTTGCGAGAGCTGAAGAGGGTGTGCTGAAATGATTTGGACAAATGAAGAGAATGAGTGTAGGAAGGTTGACCGTGAGGACTTGTGTGCTAAAGTCGGAGAGAACAAGGAGAAGACTAAATGGAAATGGAAGGATGAAGCAATTAAGATTCTGAGCGATCGGAGACTGAACATGCAGGAGGGTGAAGGTGTGTCCAGGATAAAGTGAAACGGATCGATAGAGCGTATAGGGGTCGATGCGTTGTCTATGGACTGAATTAGGGCATATGAAGCGTCCCGTCCGACATAAACTGTGGAAAAATCATTGGGGATTGGTTGTGGTCAGGGGAGTGTGGTTTAGGCGCATAAAAGATGACAGCTAAAGGATGGATGTGAGCTGATGCGGCCTTTCTTCGTCTGCTCCTGGCACAGCTTCGCTAACGCGGGAAATGGCGATCAAACACAGCATATATATATATATATATATATATATATATATATATATATATATATATATATATATATATATATATATATGGAGGCTAAGGTGAAGATTTGTATGGGTTTTCAGAAAAGAAGAGTGAATGTTGGGGTGAAGAGGGTGGTGAGAGTAAGTGAGCTTGGGAAGGAGACTTGTGTGAGGAAGTACCAGGAGAGACTGAGTACAGAATGGAAAAAGGTGAGAACAATGGAAGTAAGGGGAGTGGGGGAGGAATGGGATGTATTTAGGGAATCAGTGATGGATTGCGCAAAAGATGCTTGTGGCATGAGAAGAGTGGGAGGTGGGTTGATTAGAAAGGGTAGTGAGTGGTGGGATGAAGAAGTAAGAGTACTAGTGAAAGAGAAGAGAGAGGCATTTGGACGATTTTTGCAGGGAAAAAATGAAATTGAGTGGGAGATGTATAAAAGAAAGAGACAGGAGGTCAAGAGAAAGGTGCAAGAGGTGAAAAAAAGGGCAAATGAGAGTTGGGGTGAGAGAGTATCATTAAATTTTAGGGAGAATAAAAAGATGTTCTGGAAGGAGGTAAATAAAGTGCGTAAGACAAGGGAGCAAATGGGAACTTCAGTGAAGGGCGCAAATGGGGAGGTGATAACAAGTAGTGGTGATGTGAGAAGGAGATGGAGTGAGTATTTTGAAGGTTTGTTGAATGTGTTTGATGATAGAGTGGCAGATATAGGGTGTTTTGGTCGAGGTGGTGTGCAAAGTGAGAGGGTTAGGGAAAATGATTTGGTAAACAGAGAAGAGGTAGTAAAAGCTTTGCGGAAGATGAAAGCCGGCAAGGCAGCAGGTTTGGATGGTATTGCAGTGGAATTTATTAAAAAAGGGAGTGACTGTATTGTTGACTGGTTGGTAAGGTCATTTAATGTATGTATGACTCATGGTGAGGTGCCTGAGGATTGGCGGAATGCGTGCATAGTGCCATTGTACAAAGGCAAAGGGGATAAGAGTGAGTGCTCAAATTACAGAGGTATAAGTTTGTTGAGTATTCCTGGTAAATTATATGGGAGGATATTGATTGAGAGGGTGAAGGCATGTACAGAGCATCAGATTGGGGAAGAGCAGTGTGGTTTCAGAAGTGGTAGAGGATGTGTGGATCAGGTGTTTGCTTTGAAGAATGTATGTGAGAAATACTTAGAAAAGCAAATGGATTTGTATGTAGCATTTATGGATCTGGAGAAGGCATATGATAGAGTTGATAGAGATGCTTTGTGGAAGGTATTAAGAATATATGTTGTGGGAGGAAAGTTGTTAGAAGCAGTGAAAAGTTTTTATCGAGGATGTAAGGCATGTGTACGTGTAGGAAGAGAGGAAAGTAATTGGTTCTCAGTGAATGTAGGTTTGCGGCAGGGGTGTGTGATGTCTCCATGGTTGTTTGATTTGTTTATGGATGGGGTTGTTAGGGAGGTGAATGCAAGAGTTTTGGAAAGAGGGGCAAGTATGAAGTCTGTTGGGGATGAGAGAGCTTGGTAAGTGAGTCAGTTGTTGTTCGCTGATGATACAGCGCTGGTGGCTGATTCATGTGAGAAACTGCAGAAGCTGGTGACTGAGTTTGGTAAAGTGTGTGAAAGAAGAAAGTTAAGAGTAAATGTGAATAAGAGCAAGGTTATTAGGTACAGTAGGGTTGAGGGTCAAGTCAATTGGGAGGTGAGTTTGAATGGAGAAAAACTGGAGGAAGTGAAGTGTTTTAGATATCTGGGAGTGGATCTGGCAGCGGATGGAACCATGGAAGCGGAAGTGGATCATAGGGTGGGGGAGGGGGCGAAAATTCTGGGAGCCTTGAAGAATGTGTGGAAGTCGAGAACATTATCTCGGAAAGCAAAAATGGGTATGTTTGAAGGAATAGTGGTTCCAACAATGTTGTATGGTTACGAGGCGGGGGCTATGGATAGAGTTGTGCGCAGGAGGATGGATGTGCTGGAAATGAGATGTTTGAGGACAATGTTTGGTGTGAGGTGGTTTGATCGAGTAAGTAACGTAAGGGTAAGAGAGATGTGTGGAAATAAAAAGAGCGTGGTTGAGAGAGCAGAAGAGGGTGTTTTGAAATGGTTCGGGCACATGGAGAGAATGAGTGAGGAAAGATTGACCAAAAGAATATATGTGTCGGAGGTGGAGGGAACGAGGAGAAGAGGGAGACCAAATTGGAGGTGGAAAGATGGAGTGAAAAAGATTTTGTGTGATCGGGGCCTGAACATGCAGGAGGGTGAAAGGAGGGCAAGGAATAGAGTGAATTGGAGCGATGTGGTATACCGGGGTTGACGTGCTGTCAGTGGATTGAATCAAGGCATGTGAAGCGTCTGGGGTAAACCATGGAAAGCTGTGTAGGTATGTATATTTGCGTGTGTGGACGTATGTATATACATGTGTATGGGGGTGGGTTGGGCCATTTCTTTCGTCTGTTTCCTTGCGCTACCTCGAAAACGCGGGAGACAGCGACAAAGCAAAAGAAAAAAAAAAAAAAAAAAAAATATATATATATATATATATATATATATATATATATATATATATATATATATATATATATATAATCTTCTAGAACAACTGTGTACATGGACACAAGTTCTATTCAGACATGAAGTTTGCACATCACTTTTACAACTCTCATCTGTATCGGCTATGTCACGTTAATCTGGAACATCCAATTCAACATTAAGAGCTGCAGACAAGGCAAGGACATTCAAATTGACGACTTAACCAGAAGAAACAAACACAGACGAACTAGCAGCATGTAAGCGAATCAATAATACAGACACATCCACAAATAACTTTAGATAAATTAGAAACCAAAACCAGTAATGCACAAATACACAAAGTTTTACATGTTCGCAACATATTTTTTTTCTCTCCACGTAGCTACACCAAGAATGTAACTTATATCAGTTTGAGGTATATCAAGTACTTGATGCAGAACTACTACAGATGCTGAGGGTACATCAGATCCACCTCCTTGGCCGTCTGAGGACAATAGTTAGCCAAGTGGTACGACTGGAAGAGCTGCTGGATCCTGGCCGGGTCGTGCAGATGGTAGGGTTCGCTACCGTAGCGCAGGAACATCGTTGACGCGGGCACCCTCGCCGACTGAGGGGTCTGCCGCGGGAAGCAAGGATGGAAATGTTTAGTGAAGACACACACACACACACACACATTATGACGTCAAACGTCTTACTCTGTTTCAATTGTTTCAACTCGAAATAAACGTAATTTCTAGACTACATGCGAGTCTGTGCCTTCGATGGCTGGAGTAAACTAATGTTGTGCTTTGAAAGGAAAACCATGCATCGGCAAATACCTTCAGTATTACATCAACTTCCTTACTTTGCCTTCCTGATTCCGTAGTGTAAGGAAAGATAACAATCCATTATTACCTAAACCTGAAGATGATGCTGACAGTAGGAAAAACAAAGCTTTATTTAATAGAAAGAATATTTTTTTCTGTGTGTGTGTATATATATATATATATATATATATATATATATATATATATATATATATATATATATACACACACACACACACACACAAACGTTAAACAAATGACGATAAACACGAAGACGTTTCAAAGTATGAAATAGAATCAGCAATGTATTATCCCGCAATGCAAATCTTGGCTACTGTAAGACAGCGTCTTGTATTCACATGATCCTTTCACTTTCAGTCCCATAAAATGTTAATAGCTCAAGTGTTGTAGGTCCAACTTCCACAACCTCCAGCCAACAAAAGCTTCGTGACGATGTTATATATACAGGAAAATTATTTCTTTTTCTGTGACGAAATACTTTACTTCCTTCCTCTCATTCATGCGTAACGTATGGTGTAACATGAGAAACCATAAGGTTAAAGCCAATTGGATTGTATAATGGATTGAACAATGATCTCTGACGAAAAGCACCTCAGAGAATGAGAGCGAAGACAATTAATATAATCAACACAATTTACTGTGTTGGCTAAACACTGGACTATACTTCATGAACGTTAGCCAGCGAGATAAAAAGTTGATGTCACGGTCATGCAACATGTTTATGAGAGTCAGACAGGCCAACCGTCTGGCTCCTGTTCCGCCCAGAGCCCCAAGTCACCTGGTTCAGGTCCATGTCGAGGATGGCGTAGGCAGGGAGGAGAGTAAAGTCACTGCAACCACTAACGGGGAGGCGCTGCAGGTTCTTCACACGGCATGCCTTCTTCACCGCCCTCGTCAGTAGTTCTCCCTGACTGGTGATTTGGTCGCCGTCGTCGCTGCCGCTGCTCTGGCTGCTGCTGTTAACCTGATGGATTGGTCGAGACAGACGAGTTCCCAGTATATTGAAAGTTTGATTCCTACAGTTTCTCTTACCCAGACACACGGTGGGAAGAGGGTATGGCACTGTGCCAACGCTTGTTGACTTTGACAACAGTTACCTGGCTATACTTATAATCAAACAATCATTAACGTAGCAAGATAAACAGCAATTTGCATGCAGATACAGTTTGTCAAAGAAGATAATGTTACTCAGATTCAAGCGTGTTATTACAGGCAGGTTGGTAGGTAGAGACACCTGAGCCATACAGACCAGGTACTGCGCAATGGTGGTGAGAAGTGGGTGATGGGCGGGGGTGGACAGGACTGCGGGGTCTACCCTGAAACTTGGGTCTGCCACAAGCATCCCAGACCTGGGACCCAGTGCCTCCACCCAAACTGGCCTCGTCGCCACTACCCCCAGTGGCAACACCATGCCGCCTGCCGCCCACAGCAATGCCACCCGTGCTCCCGTCCACACTTTCCACTCAGACAACCGGACTGTCCAGCCGCTAAACTTCGCCAAGTCCTTAAGGGGTGTTCTAACCACAGTCTGAGAAAAGGGACGGCCAAAGACAAGAGTCTAGGTTAAAAGCTGTCGAACCAAAATTCATCGAGGAAGGTAAGATGCGTTAGACTTAATCGACGAGGATCAGAGTCTTTTTTTCTCAAGGGCTGCCTATATCTACATGGTTCGTGACAATCTGAAGTAGTTTATCAACACGAATCCACACACTACTAGGAGCGTCTAGATCTCAAGAATTTACCAATGCCGCTGGGGACGCGATTAACTTGGGTGCATAAAAAGGTTAGTAAATACAATTTCAGTGTTGAATTCACATGACAAACGCATTACCGTAACCTGCTGTTCTCTTGATCTATGTCTTTCCTTCCCTACACCAAACCTTCATCACCTCCCCTAAATTCACACACCCCTTTACCTAGCCTTACCCATGCCCTCACGAGCGGAGCCCCTGGATGCCATACTCACCATGGGCAGGTCGAGGAGCATGACATGAGCCCCCGGAAAACGGGCCAGCCATTGAGTCCACACATCTCGGGGTCCTACGGAAGACCCCCACAAGTATACGTTTACCTGCCGACCTACACGCCCACCCACCAGCCCCCGCTCGCTGCCCACGCCCGCCTGGCCGTCTGGCATGACCGCCGCCTCCACGGAGCAGGCGTCGAGGGCGGTCAGGTAGCCATGGGATGGGGACGGGAGGAACATCACGGGCGGGGGGAAAGGCTGCGGCTGATGGGCAAGACAAGAGTGGAAACATTAGTGTCCGTGTATAATGTTACAGGTACAAGAAACAGGGACGATCACCCCACAAGGCATGAGGGAAGACATGTTACAAAGGACAAGGGAGACGAAAAGAGGAACAACCTGAAGGACAAGCCACGGTAGTGCCGTAAGGTATGATAACAGACACACGAGACAAACATTAACATTGATAGTATACGGTAGAAGCCACTCAATGACGAACATACCCTTAAGGAAAACCCACCAGCAGAGGCATCCTCAGCTAGTTTACAGAGGGTTTACAAAGCGATACATCACTCACGACCAACGCTAGAGATAAGACAGTGACGGTGTCACTGGTGTACATATGAGGAAGTGGAGGGCGTCATGTACGTAAGGGGGAGTGTTGGAGGGTAAAGTGTACTTACTTTCTTAAATACTGGAGGGAGATGTGTACGTACGAGGGAGTGCTCGAGGGTGAGGGTGCGTCCGCCCTCGTGCACGGCGAGGAGCATGACGACGCCGAAGATGCCCAGCGCGGCCGCTGCCCCGTACTTGGACCTGCCCATCGCCAGGTACAGCACCCACCCCACTGTGGCAGGACAGAGGGCCAGAGAGGCCCAGGGTGAGTTTATGACCGGTACTGCTCTCCTACCACACGTATCACTTTATTCTACTTGTATAATCCTACGATACTACCTTATTTAGAGCACCACACTTTGCCACACTAATACTTATCGGTCAACTGTATTGTACCAGGAAACGCTTGACTAACACAAGTACCTGACTTTGTTTTAGTTTACTTGTATACTCCTACTCCTGTATACTTCTACTGCTGTATACTTCTAGGCTACTACTTAATTTCTATTACCACTCTACTGCTTTTAACGATTACTTCACTTCTACCACGTTACAACTTAAATGGTATCTTAATCATCAGGCTATTGCCTAATCATTTTCAATGCCACACTACAGCTTCTAAATCAACAGGATACTACTTATTGATTACATACGCTGCTAAGCTACTACTTAACGATTACTTACACTGCCAAGATATTACTTAATAAGTACTCACACTGCCAAGCTATTTGACTGATTATTACTTATACTGATAAGCTAATACTAAATTATTACTTACACTGACAAGCTGCTACTTAATGAGTTCTTACACTGCTAAGGTACTACTTAGTGATTAATGAAAATGCAGGCTACGTCTTGTTACTTACACTACCAAGCTACAGCAGTGGTGGTCTTAAGTAGAGGGCAAACTGGGAGATTTCCCGAGGACTTACACTTTAGGGGGCCACCAATTTTTGAATTCTTTGTGGTATTTGCATGCAGGACAGGATAAAGTGAAACCGAAATCGAAAATGTTCGACTGGCTTACAGGTTATCAAAATTTATCGTGTGAGGGACCCCTGGTGACTCTTGCACTGGGACCTACCACCACTGCTTTAAGTCTACGAGTATATGACTGACTAAACCCTGTCATGATATTACATGATGGTTGGTTACACTCCACGACTACTGCTAAACAATTCCTGATCATATGTACTTAAATTGCTAGGTTCACTGTACATATGTACTTAAATTGCCGGAGTGCTAACTGATGATAATCTATACTGCCAGACTACGACTATATGGTTACCTACACTATCATACAAATATCTGATTATTCCTTACACTATCAGGCTACAATTCAATGATTCCTTTCACTGACTTCCCGCATCTTATTGATTACTTATATTCCGAGGCTACTAATAGATAATTTCTTAACCAAGCCAGTACTTAAATATCAAGCACTTATGATCTACTTTTCTCCTACTTACATGATGGTCTCGGCCCAAGGATCATGAGCTCACTACTTGACGAATAAACTTATCACACAGCAAATACTGCTTATACTGTTTCTGTTGATGTTCGTACTCTTATATGTCAGATACACGTTATCACTGATGAAAGTATGTCTTTTTTTCTTCTACTGGATAATGATCCGTCAGAGGGACGCCTCCATACGCCACAGTCACCCTAGTACGCCAGACGCGTTGTTTACCAAGGTGAACGGTCCAGTGGGACTGCGTGTACTGTACTCGTGTTCACGAAACGAGAGGACCACACTGAGGGAATGCCTAGATGTGGTCAGGAGATTTGTGAACGATGCAGTCTTCCTCCCCAGTGTCTCAAGGTGCAGTCTTCCTCCCCAGTGTCTCAAGGTGCAGTCTTCCTCCCCAGTGTCTCAAGGTGCAGTCTTCCTCCCCAGTGTCTCAAGGTGCAGTATTCCTCTCCAATATCTCAAGGTGCAGTCTCCCTCCCCAGTGTGCAAGGTTAACAGTATGCTGTTATCTCCCTGAAGCAGCATGTATTGAGAGCGAAGAAATACTGATCTTCAGCTTAACACAAAATCATGTATCTATCTTCTTCAGCACGACGGTAAGACCCCTGAATATGATGACCTGGTCTTTGACAATGACTCTCATGGGTCAAAGGTCAGGCCATCACATACCAGAGTCGTACCCTCACACCCATGGGGCTAAACTGACACCCACCCTTCGTGTTACCCTAGAGGAAAACACGACCTATCACCAGTCCTATTATTACTACGACAATCACCGGTGATAATCAACCAGTGAACAGTGTCTAATGAACTGAATGAACACCTGAGAAGCCGGTCATGATCCGAACGATAACCGAACAGGATATGAACACGACGCCAGGTGTGTGTGTGTGTGTGTGTGTGTGTGTGTGTGTGTGTGTGCTCACATGTACACAAGCAAGATAGGATAATTTTCCAGCAAATTAGGATCAGATTACTAGGAATCCTTGTAAGATAGGTTCCTAGTGTACAGATCCCAGATTCCGATTATAAGAAACCCAAGTATTCGGGTCGAGAATAAAACTAAAACCCGTTTTCTCCAGGATCCCTTGTTACCTAGCAACCCTAACTATCCAAGGCCTAATCATCCTAGACCAAATCACCTGAGGCGTGATGATCGAAGACCAATCAAACTGTTCCTTTCTTATCAGAAGATCGTCTAACAAAGGCCTAGCAATCTGGGACCCAAATTATAGCAGCCTTGTTATCAGTAACCTGATCAAAGGGGGTCTAGCAATTAGAGATGGGGATAAGTAAGGTCTAATGATCATTCCCGGATATTAGAGACTTAATGATTACAGGTCTGAAGAGTAAGGGCTTAGTAATTACAGACCCAAATAATTTAGGCCTTGTGATCAAAAAGACAAAAATAGCAATGATCACAAATGAAAAAAAATATAATAATCGGGATGCAATGATCAAAGACCCGATTAATCGGCGTCTGATGATCGAATACCCGAATAATTGGGATCCCATGATCAAAGACCTGAAAGTCTAGAACCTTTTGATGTAAAAAAAATAATCCCATCAACAACTGGATTCCCATGATTAAAACATAAGAAGATCGGGGTCTGTTAATGAACAAAATCTATTCAGGACTAGATTATGAAAGGTATTATACAGATCCAGGCTTATATATATACACATTATGAGCCAGAGAGATCAGCATATTCGTGGCACCTTTATCCAGGAGCAGATGATGTAACACAATGATTACCGTGAAAGGATTTTTACCACCAGTACCCCTACCATTGTTGACATTATCGTCTATGTTAACTCTTTCTATATCACTTGGGAATTTCACAGATCACTGGCATGTATGTAGTTCAAGCCTTCATTCATTGGTCAATTTTTAAGTTGCATGTGCAGAATAGGTGCTGGACGTATGCTCAAAAATTCACACCGCTGTAGAAACCTGTGTTAATGATAACCAGTGATATTATTACCAATCACTGTTACTGTCCAGAATTAACACCATCACACTTGGCATCGTGATTATGGTTATCATTTATCACTAAACCATAACCATCACTATCAATAATAATCACTATCATCCGCAGTGATAATGATGATAATCACCATCAGCCAAAATACTAATTAGAATAATCAAATGTCAGGACTCCATGCCATTAACGTCCTTCACGATCCACTAACAAGACTATCTCTAACAATGAGAGTCCACCACCGTCGGGACATTATCATCACGACTGTATTCATCATCAACAGCAAGAGGACCAGGCTCTAGAGGCTGGCGTCGCCATCGACCATCACCACACCATTCCGGTCCACATATTGATCAGGATCGGTTGGGGGTGGTAAGCGTCCGTTGCTGGCGGCCGGGGTCCCTGGCGATCACGGTAAACACGAGGGAGGGGGGCATGGTTGCGCTTCCTTGGTAGCGCTTCCATCGGCCGACGAGTAAAAATATCGCATTTCCCAGCGCCAGACCGACCGATCGAGGACAGAGGATAAAGCACTGACACTCCACGTCTGGTCCAGCTTGGTTGTATGGCTGGGGAGGGGGAGAAAGAGAGGGAGAGGGAAGGCTGAAGTTGTACAGGCACGGACGAGGCATGAGCTGGCGCCCACCCGTGTCTTGTGTTGTGGTGTACTGAATGTCTGACGAGCACTAGTGATCGGGACACGCTGGTGCTGGTGGTGTGTGTGTGTGTGTAGGGAGGGGGGGGGGGGGGGGTGTGGAGAGGGGGAATGGAGTGGTGCATAGCAGAGGCGTCAGATTAGTGTACAACTAATTATCATCGTTGTTTCCCTGTGGATCACATGTGTCCGGATTCACTGAGACCATTTGGAAGGTACGAATGAAGTCAGGGTAATAAGGTGACATAATCTGGTGGTTCATCGGCCGTGCGAATGGTAATGACACACTATTCCCACCCCCTTTCCCCACGCCCTCAGTGGCAGGGGTGTGATGCGATGCTTCGCTCAGGCCACAACACACAACACTGGAACATTTTGTGTGATAAAATAATGGAACGCTTAACTATACGATGGATGAAGTTGTTGTGGCGAAAGTAATTGCCAATATTCCATGAATTACCAATGAATTATAACGTGTCATTAAGTCAATAATGAGGCGGCTGCCGGGTAAGGCAAGTCATCAATGCGGACGATGCATCAAAACTTTGCGGATCCATCAGTATAATGAGCCTCATTCACCACTCTACTGAATCATCATTACTACCAATAAATAAAACTACAAGCGAAAATGTACAGCGGGCATCGAAAAATGAAAGAAATATGTGACAAACTCGAACCCTCCGTGATGTGTGTGTTTGTTCGTCGCCATAGCACACACGAGGGGGGTTAGGGGGGTCTTGACTGCTGGTGGTGGTGGCGACACAGCGTAGTGTTGTAGTGTTGGTACTAGTCGTAGACGTCGCAAGGCAGAAAAATGGTGGTAGTGGTGGTGATGCTGGTGGTGGTGGTGGTAGTGATGGTGGTGAGAGTGGTGGTGATGATGGTGCAAACAGGTACAAAATCGGTGAAGGTTTGATGGTGCTAGGTGTGGTGTGGTCAGGATGGTTGCTAGTTGTGGTGTAAGACAATGTATAAGAGGTGTGTGCACCACATTCACTTCATAATATGAAATCTTATATATATATATATATATATATATATATATATATATATATATATATATATATATATATATATATATATATATATAAAATAAAAAGAGCGTGGTTGAGAGAGCAGAAGAGGGTGTTTTGAAATGGTTCGGGCACATGGAGAGAATGAGTGAGGAAAGATTGACCAAGAGAATATATGTGTCGGAGGTGGAGGGAACGAGGAGAAGAGGAAGACCTAATTGGAGGTGGAAAGATGGAGTGAAAAAGATTTTGTGTGATCGGGGCCTGAACATGCAGGAGGGTGAAAGGAGGGCAAGGAATAGAGTGAATTGGAGCGATGTGGTATACCGGGGTTGACGTGAAGCGTCTGGGGTAAACCATGGAAAGCTGTGTAGGTATGTATATTTGCGTGTGTGGACGCATGTATATACATGTGTATGGGGGTGGGTTGGGCCATTTCTTTCGTCTGTTTCCTTGCGCTACCTCGCAAACGCGGGAGACAGCGACAAAGCAAAAAAAAAAATAAAAAAAAAATTAAAATATATATATATATATATATATATATATATATATATATATATATATATATATATATATATATATATATATATATATAAACTGTAACAAACGTCGAACGTAACATAAAACACAAATGTTATTCAAAACGGAACAACTCCTCTCCTAAATAAAACTTTTCTTCCTTGTTTACTTTAGTATTTATGGCATCTGTAGGCCGTTATGTGGAAGGTGGTCCCCGGCGGAACATTACAAGATCGTGACTTATTTAAACCTCGGTAATGAAACGGCCACAGGCGAGGACACCAGTACCAGCGCTGCTGTCTTTCATTACTGTCACTCCCTTCCCACCGTGTCTCCAGGGGGCCAGGAGCCATGCTGTGGTCACCCTCGTACATCTATCTGTCTGTCTGTCAGCGTCAGAAACGCGATCTCAAAACGAAAAGCCTCCTCACGATCCTGTATGTAGTCATGATAATGATAAGTGTTCAGTCTGGTACGGACTAACATCCCTATCTTATCCCGTTATCCCCTAGTCCATATTCTCTTAATATAAGGGTGAATTGACATCCACACATCTCCGCTGGTCCCATCCTCCCTGTATTGTCTCCCACAAGCTGGGAGAAATTCTTCCACGGATTTACAGTGGTAAATGTGGAGCGTGGGGCGCTCATCTTTTATCTTTTTTCACCCTCCATGTTATCCTCTACGAACAGTATTGCATCTATCTTATATCCGACAAAAAATGTACTATTTATAAAGTATAGTGATCAAGTTGTTGGGGTGGGATGCTGTAGCACAAGAATGGGTTAATTATGGAGTATTGTGAAATCAGTTAACACAGATGTAAAGCTATTAGAAGCTATTAGAAGTTGTTCGTGATCTTTTCCTATTCGGTGTAACACATCATCACAACCATCACCGTAACTACAGTCTCCCATCCTCTCTTTCAGGGCAGCACTGGCCTGTGTCATCGCCTTAACGCCCGTCTGCCTCGCCTCATCTGTATATACTGCACTTGTAAATGACTCATAACCTTTAGTGTCCCTACGCGTCGTCAACAAGTTGAAAGTCGCTCTGGTTCTCCTAGAAACCCTGATCCTCTCCAACAAGCAGTCTTGACTGCGCTCTATAGTCAACAAGATGCTTTAATCTCACAAGTGACAACGAACCTATTGCTCCATGTCGCCTACGATCACTGGGCGAATCTTTCTTCACTCAGCCCGCACCCAACATCATGCACAGTGGTTTGAAGGACCAGCTGCTGGCGGAGATACACAGAGGCCGTCGGTGTCCGGTGGTGTGACGGTGTAAAGCCAGCACAACCACCAATGCGATCCTCGTCTGTCCTGCATTTGTGAATTTCCGAGAATTCTGATCATTTTATATCCACCAATGTTCCACAGCGTTCATCCATTTCGCTTCGTTTATTAAACTAAACAACGCCTGAAATGATATTCTCAGTGGCAGCAACACAAAATGATATATACATGTAATCATTTACAATCGCTCGGGGTCTCCAAACACTGGGAACGTTGGAGGGTTCACCGTTCGTAAGTGTTTGTCTTGACACGCAAGTCGATCCTCCGAAGGGTTTCAGTGACCCTCGACCGTAGGCGTGGAGGTAACTCCTCCCTTATAGTTCCATAAGGAGATATGCCTCATTGGGCTAGATTCAGTCAGTGTGGATTCACCTTCCCATACCACTTTAAAAACCAGATGAAGTTTGCACCCACAGTCGTAAAAGAATAATGAAAACAAAGACAAAAAAAACAATCCAGAAGACCACGGGGGATATAAAATCAACGATGCAGTAACATCCACATTCCAGACTTCTTTTATGGGTATTTAAACCCTTCAGTGTTGGTACCCCGTTAACGTTATCTGTTGTTTCGAGAAAGATAAAACACACACACACACACACACACACACACACACACAAAGGGGAATCATATGAATAATTCGATTTAAAGACAATATACAATCATGGTAATTACGTAGTAGGGAAATTTCTCTCAAAAAATACAAACTGTGAAATGGAGTTCCATGACCAGAGTGTAGACGACGGCTATAGAAAGTTCTGCGATATCTACAGGGACGAGGTCACAGGCTGGGTACCACTTGGCTGATAATGGGCTAGACATGACGACAGAGAGATAGGGTTCAGTGAAGGATGTCATAATGCAAAAGAGGTGAGAGATGAAGTGTGGAGGAGATACAGGCGTCACGGTACTTAGCTAGCTTTGGAAGGATGTAAGTGGGAGAGAAATGAGTCCTCCTAGATAAGGAAGGAGGAACAGAGAAACCTTGAAAAGAATATTATGGACAAGGCAACGTAAAACTCGTTACTTCTCCATAAATTCATCAGGAGTAGAGTGTCGGTCAAAGAGCAAGTGATCAGGCGACGCGATTCAGTGGGAAGAATTATTGAGGATGATGCAGAGACATGAGAGGAGATGAATAATAAACGCAGGATCGTTTTCTCGGGGGAGGGCGCTGTAGCTCCAACACCAACGACATGGGATGGGGAAGAAGTCTTCGCAGGCACAGGCACTGATCGAGGGTTACCAGGTCATAACCAGGCTATTAAAATGCCTTGAACCATTTAAGGCATTTCATCCGACGAAATGTCTCCAAATGTGCTGACGGAATATGCAGGAACATTCGACAGGTTGCTTCACATATTGTTCAATACGTCACTTGAGCAAGAACAGCTGCCAATGGTGGAGGAGGACAAAAGCTATGCTTATCTTTAAGAAAGAATATCGAGAAATTGTACTGAAATATAGACAAGTCCTCCTCATGAGTGAGGTTTGTAAAAAAAAAAAAAATGGAAGAAATACTCAGAAACGAAATGAACGGCGACTTGCAAAGGAAAAGATGCTCACAGTTGACTAATTAGGATGGGAGGCAGTAGAAGGCGGTCTTGATAAAAAATATATCATTTAGCAAGATATAAACTGCAGCGATCTCTTTGTGAGAGAGAGACGGAGGTCGCCACTGCACCTAACCAGTCGTCACAGCTTTATACTGGAATGAGAAAATGTTCAACATAATTTTCACATCTCGTATGACGCCAAAAGTAGAACATATTTCTCACGTTTTGGTCATCTTAGTACAAAGAGCACAAAGAGTTAATAGAAAAAGGACATCGGAGGGCAACAAAGATGGAATCAAAATTAAGTAAGCTGATAGGTTGGAGACCATACATTTGTCCACCAGAAAAAGGGGAAAAAATTAAGGTGTTACGATCAAATCCTTTATGTTTTCAAATCAGTCTGATTATGTCAACAGCGAACAGATCTTCGACAGTTGCAAAGAGAGAACAATCAGAGGCCGTATTATGAAATGAAGCAAGAAATGTCTTGTAAAAAATGGATTTTCTTTTTTTCTTACATCACAGGAACAGCTGATGACTAGAATGAAGCAAGGGATGAAACTATAGATGCCTGCAACATAAGGAAGTTTAAGACGTTGTAAGATATTAGAGAATGTTCAAGAGATGGGACCCACGAGGTGAAGAAGTTTGACAGTTACAAATACATGCGCGTGCTTGTGCGCAGACACAACTGAATAGTACGTACTATAAACATACACATCCGCGTACACCTCTGTAGAATTATACATACTCATAAACTCACACATACACGCGGAAGTATTAACACATACTCACAAGCGAGCACATAAACATATGTTTAAAACAGCTCCTGCCTCACATTACCCTCCTGTGCCTTGTCCACACAACTGTCTCCCTTGAACATTACCGTCTTTCCCCCCCACAATATCCACTGTCCACCCCACAACTCTCTTCACAGCTACAACAACCGCCATACAAAAGCCGTCTATACTCGCAACATTTTAACTTATCTTACAACCTTACCTATAACTTAGTCCCCACAACACCGTCCTTTCAGCTCCCACAACATTAATCTTGCCCCAGCTCCCCCCCCCCCCACATACACACAACAACAACAACAACAACAACGCCCGTGCACCAAGCCCCAGAACACAGCCAGCCCCCAGAACGCCGCCCTTGCACCAGCCCCCACATGAGGGGGCTGGGCCTAGCTGGCGGGAACATATGGCCAACAAGCGGGAGGCACCAGGTGAGGCGTGGAGTTTTAATGGCTTAATAACACGCTGTTAGCCGTGCGTTTTAGCATCAACTCAGCGCCAAGGAGGATAAAAATAGCCGAATTAATGAGTGTTTAGTGCAAGTTTCACTCGAGTGGCGCCCGCTTGAGTGGGACAGCGGCGGCGGGGTAGAGCGGACGTTGCTTATGAGATCGTCTGATGCGGTGGCGGGGGAAGGAAGGGGCGCGCGGCTCACCGGCTACTGATGACAGGGATTCCTCTCCCTATTTATTCATCCTTTTTCTTCTCATATGATTGGAAGGTAACTGTGATGGTGTCCCGGTGCGTGTTCTTTTCCTTACTGAAGCCTGGTGATGTGAGCAGTGTGCCCTGGGATAACACTAACAATAATAACCGGAATTGTAGAAGAAGCAGTGACGAGCTATGATAACCCAAGCACCAACAACGAGACTGCGAAGCATTTTTAAGTTAGTTCAGAAAGAAAACGGTGACACCAAACCTGTAGCAGTAGATATACATGCACCAAAATCCTGACGGGAATTATAAGAAATAAAAAGGGGCACAGATTACTAAAAACATCACGGAAAAGCATCAACACTAGCTGTATGAATGAGCGTAAAAGAGGTCAGTACTAGCCATTACGAGCAGACCCGGTAGCTTCCAACATGAACGCATGAAATTACATCAGACAAAAATGAAAAGATAAACATCATCACCAGCGAGAAATCTGGCAGGAGACACGACAAAAATAGAAACAGGATAACTGTATCGAACTGTCAGGCGGAGGAGACGACCACGACGACGCCACCTACAGGAGAGGCGAGGTTCATGAAAGGACAATGTGCAAACTAGTATGACGATTGACTCCCTTGAGAAACGTGCCGCGGGGCTAGAGACAGAACAGCGCGGTCGGACCAGACACACACACACACACACACACACAGCCACAGGGAAGGTCCTAAAGGAATGGACGACGGAGGAAGAAATATATATTTTGACCTCACGATCAGGCAGTATGAGCACCATATTTGGTGGCTGAAGAAGACAATGTGACTCAAGGTAACACTTGAAAAAGTAGACGGTATATTAATGAACACACACACACACACACACACACACACACGCAACCGAACGCGCAGTAGTAGAAAATAACAATTCCCAAGCCTTCGCCACCAGGAGCGAGGGTTTAGTGTGTGAAGCTCGGGAAAACAACAGCAGCAGAGGCAACATAAAATGATAACAGGATCAACAAGGGCATCAGCATCAGCAAGAACTGCAGTAGAAGCAACAGCAAAAGAGACAGCATAAGCAACAACAACAAGGGCCAGGAGCAGTAACAGCAACAACAAAAGCAACAGGGGCAGCAACAACAGCAGCAAAAGCACAACAGGGACAGCAGCAACAGAAGCAGCAAGAGCAAGCGCAAAGGGGACAGAGCAACGGCAGCAGTAACAACAAGAACACCACAAAGAACGACAGCAGAACAACAACAACAACAACAAGAACAGGAGGAACGCCAGTACGAACAACAACAACAACAACAACAGAATCAACCAACAACAACGGGGAAAGCAGATAGTAAAACAGCAGCAGCAGCAGCAACAGTTTCAACATGAAAACAGTAACACCGAGCACAAAAACAACAGTGGCACCGACAGAGGTCTTCAATAGCAGGAACCGCAACAGAAGCAGGAAAAACAGTAAGAAAAACGGAAGTAACAGCATCATCGTTACAACAGTGGCTAGATTAATAACAAACGTAGCAACAGTAAGAGCTGGTGCAGCGCCTGTAACAGGAGCAACAGAACGAGTAAGACAAGCAGCAGTAACAACAGCATTATTACCATCATCATCGGCACCTGAATGAGCAACAGAAGCCACTTCAAAGACCAAGAAAAAACACAGCTGCTGTTGTAGCTGCGAGGGGCAGCAAACGGCAACAGCAGCAGGAGCAGCATCATCGGCGGCGGCGGCAGCGGCAACAACAGCCGGGCGGAGCAGGTGAAGGAGAAGGAGGGAGGGCCATTCTCACGTGCCACTAAATTAGCGCAAGTAACAATAACTCCTTTATGGCACCATCCCTGCTCTATTATTTCACATTTATGGCAAAAGCAAAGTGCACCACCTCCGGGGCAGATGAGAAGATTAAGCCGAGTTTACAGACCTTCCACCTTCTTGGCTGCATGTCTTATCATCTGACCTTAGATTTGGTACTTGACTCGTCTGATTGGTGGATGTGGTACTTTAACTCGTCTGATTGGTAGATTTGGTATTTTGCTCGTCTGATTGGTAGATTTTCTTTTTTCTAACTGTTGCGCCACGGTGATTGGATGAGAATTTTTGCTCATAGGTGATTGGTTAATTCAAACAACTGGCGGGAGTGGTCCTTTATAAGCGACTGGTCGTCGATCAAGCTTGCCAAGTGTGATTAGTTCGGGGTTTACCTCATAGTGGCTCGGTTTGATCGGGTTATGGCGGATAATGAACTCGATGATTCCACAAAAAAAAAAGAGACACTAATTACGGATACTGCAAGTAATAAAAGATAAAGAAATAAATAAAGATAGAATCTACAAGACTGGTCAAGTTTTATCAGAAATACAGCGTCGTAAAACCTTGATATTCCCAAGATTCAAACGTATTAGCCCATACCACAAGCCTATCATAATCTTTGTCGTTTAGTAAGAGATACACAGACCTCATTACTGATCACCAGTTTCTTAACCTTTACACTTATCATATACGGGGATTTTATCTATGATTCTTACACCTCTTTGTCGGGTGTGCTGTTAGTATGGGTTGCTGTTGGTTTAGTTACGCTAACGAAGTGTCTGCCGCGCGCGGGTCCTTCCTCGTCTTATGACGTCCTGTTGGCTGGTGTGTAGCTTTATAAACATGCCTATGTTTGTTTATCGACTCTCTACCATTTCCACTGGCGCACGAAAGCGATGACAGAAGCAGGTATTTATTTTTTCCCCCCTTAGACTCTCTAACCACATCTTCTAAACATGAAACACATTCTAGACAAGTTTGTTTATAATCATCATCCTTACGTTCCACAACGAGATGAAAGTGTCGGGTGTAAAGAGAAAAAAAAAAATGATTTCTATAATTCTCAGGAGCTTAGAGTGATGTTGGCAAACACCTGGTGCAGTGGTTGAGTATACTTTTATACTGTATTTTAGTACGACCGAACGCCATCCGGTCCACAGTAATGTCAGCCATCTTCATGCAGGAGGCTGCATGATCATGGCGGTCTGAGGGGATACTGTCTGTATTCGCGAGAATCTGCAATCTTACCTCGCTCATGGGTCGCTAGGGAGATGTAGTGAGGGTGCGAGTAGTTTGAGCCGTACAGGGTGGGGAGAAAAAAGAATGAAAAATTGATAAAATGAAATAAAAAAAATAAAGTCTCAGAGAGGACTGGCTGGCATGGATGATGATCATAAAGAAAATGAATTCTGGTAGAAGAGGAGCATAAATTCGATGCAAAAAGGTTTAAGTGAGAGTAACTGGAAGAGAAAGGATAGGCAGGAGAAAGATGATTCCTGGATGGTGTGGTAGGAAAAATGCAAGCAGAGCTAAGCCGTGTGTGTGTGTGTGTGTGTGTGTGTGTGTGTGTGTGTACGAGGTGGAAACGTTATATAAGAATGCAATGAACAAGCTTCAACTTCATCTGATTGTGGATCAGACTGAAGACAGAATTTCTGTTCTTTCGTCCTTTCCACTCTCTCGGGATCGGGTCTACAGAACCATGAGGACCTTGGATTAATCTCGGCTATATTCTTTTTCTCAGGCTCGGCATTTTTTCCTTTCATGAGAGAGAGAGAGAGAGAGAGAGAGAGAGAGAGAGAGAGAGAGAGAGAGAGAGAGAGATTGAAAGTAGTAGTATTCAAAGATAATAATCTATATCAAAAGCACTGAATATTCATATAAAATCTCAAAGAAAGTGTAGAGATGAAATATGAACGAAAATTAATGTAAGTAAAGATCTAAACAGAAAACTCGAGAACTGAATAATTCTATGCAAACGGAATGATGTAGTGAAGACGTATCTAGAGACTAAGAAGGCTTGAAAAAAATAAGGAACAAGACAAATATATATATATATATATATATATATATATATATATATATATATATATATATATATATATATATACACACACACACACACAGTATTAAACTGTTGTCAAAGCCAGTGGAAGGACGTAGGGAATGGAAGCAACACTACGATTTTTTAAGTCAATGTCGGAGAGGCCGGCCGGCGAAGCTGTAATATCTGAGCTAGGCCTAGGAGGGAGGGAGTCTGGATGGCCCGGCGAATGTTCCAGGAAGACTGAGTATGGAGAGATGTTAAAGGGGATGGAAAAGTTGAAATATACCAAGGCATCTGGAGTGGACCAAGAAACCTCGAGGACACTCAGGAGGAAGAGGGTCAGGTGATGCACCAAGTGGGGTCGTATGCAATATGCATGACGCACTGTGAATGAGGGTAATTACTTGGATAGACGCTGTGACTGTACGTATGCATAAAAGCAAGAATGGTTGTTCACCATCATCGTAAAGACTATAAGTGTACTGGATTACCAAGGACAAGAGGAGAGGCATGTGGGTCGAGAGTGAAGAATCGTGTGTGATAGTGTGGAATATGAGGGTTGAGAGGCGTCCGGGTCAAACATTACTCGCGGTGGAGTAAGACATGGTAGGTATATATAACGCTCAACTGTACATTCGAAACACCATAGGTTCGAATCCCAGTTCGTCAGCGGTCAATCCAGCTCTTTATCCTTCCTTAGTGGTTGGTCCATAAATACGAGTGGTAAGCAAGGAAGAGAAGCAGGAGGAATATACGAGTCCCTCAATAAATAATTGCATTCAATGACATGCAACAGATGTATAGCTGTTTTTCTCTCGTGTTCCTAAGGGTTATATATATATATATATATATATATATATATATATATATATATATATATATATATATATATATACATATATATATATATATATATATATATATATATATATATATATATATATATATATATATGTGTGTGTGTGTGTGTGTGTGTGTGTGTGTGTGTGTGGGTGGGTGGGTTGGGCCATTCTTTCGTCCGTTTCCTTGCGCTACCTCGCTAACGCGAGAGACAGCGACAAAGTAGAATAATAAAAGAAATTGAGCCAGGGCATGTGAAGCGTCTGGGGTAAACCATGGAAAGTTTTGTGGGGCCTGGATGTGGAAAGGGAGCTGTGGTTTCGGTGCATCACACATGAGAGCTAGAGACTGAGTGTGAACGAATGTGGCCTTTGTTGTCTTTTCCTAGCGCTACCTCGCGCACGTGCGGGGGGAGGGGGTTGTCATTTCATGTGTGGCGGGGTGGCGACGGAAATGAATAAAGGCAGCAAGTATGAATTATGTACATGTGTAAATATGTATATGTCTGTGTATGTATACATATGTATACGCTGAAATGTATAGGTATGTATATGTGCGTGTGTGGACGTATATGTATATATACATGTATATGTGGGTGGGTTGGGCCATTCTTTCCTCTGTTTCTTTGCGCTACCTCGCTAACGCGGGAGACAGCGACAAAGTATAATATATATATATATATATATATATATATATATATATATATATATATATATATATATATATATATTTTATACTATTCGCCATTTCCCGCGATAGCGAGGTAGCGTTAAGAACAGAGGACTGGGCCTTTGAGGGAATGTCCTCACCTGGCCCCCTTCTCTGTTACTTCTTTTGGAAAATTAAAAAAAAAAGAAAAAAAAAAAAGGGAGAGGGGAGGATTTCCAGCCCCCCGCTCCCTTCCCTTTTAGTCGCCTTCTACGACACGCAGGGAATACGTGGGAAGTATTCTCTCTCCCCTATCCCCAGGGATAATATATATATATATATATATATATATATATATATATATATATATATATATATATATATAACGTTAGCTCTCCTGGATTCCAGGAATTAATTTGATAGATGCTGGTGACTTGTGGGTTCAGTCTCACTTCTGAGACCAATCACGGAAACTGTTCTAAACACAAGTCAAGGCCATGTGCCTCGCCCAAGTAAGCTACCTTCATTTGTCTGCAACACGCCTGTGTCTGCCTACGTCTGCCAGAAAGGTTTACTTTGGGCATAGGATAGTGTACGTTTCCTAAAATGACCTACGTTCCTTAGGATGATCCAAGTTTCCCTGGATAGTGTACATTTACTGGAAGGGGCTAAGTATCCTAGGATGGTTTACGCTTCCTAGGATGGCTTAAATTTCCCAGGAAGGTTTACATTTTCCAGGATTGTCTACATTTCCCAGTATGACGGATGTTTTCCAGGATGGTCCACGTATTCCAGGACGGTCTTCGTCTTCTACGATGGTTTAGGTGTTCCAGGACGGTCTACGATTCCTGGGACGGTCTAAGTCTACCAGAATGTTCTATCTTTCATAGGATGATATGCGTTTCCCAGGAAGGTCTTCGTTTCCCAGGATAGCGTAGCGGTTGGCATTCATGGCCATGACGCATTCACGGGCTACCCAGGGTTGAGGGCAAAGGTTCCAATCCTGGTTGTGGCAGTCGGTCCACAGTCAACCCAGCTGTTCATCCACCTAACTTAGGGGATCGTATATAAAATGGTAACCTGGCTCAGGCTAGGATATATATATATATATATATATATATATATATATATATATATATATATATATATATATATATATATATATATATATATATGTGAGAAATACTTAGAAAAGCAAATGGATTTGTATGTAGCATTTATGGATCTGGAGAAGGCATATGATAGAGTTGATAGAGATGCTCTGTGGAAGGTATTAAGAATATATGGTGTGGGAGACAAGTTGTTAGAAGCAGTGAAAAGTTTTTATCGAGGATGTAAGGCATGTGTACGTGTAGGAAGAGAGGAAAGTGATTGGTTCTCAGTGAATGTAGGTTTGCGGCAGGGGTGTGTGATGTCTCCATGGTTGTTTAATTTGTTTATGGATGGGGTTGTTAGGGAGGTAAATGCAAGAGTCTTGGAAAGAGGGGCAAGTATGAAGTCTGTTGGGGATGAGAGAGCTTGGGAAGTGAGTCAGTTGTTGTTCGCTGATGATACAGCGCTGGTGGCGGATTCATGTGAGAAACTGCAGAAGCTAGTGACGGAGTTTGGTAAAGTGTGTGGAAGAAGAAAGTTAAGAGTAAATGTGAATAAGAGCAAGGTTATTAGGTACAGTAGGGTTGAGGGTCAAGTCAATTGGGAGGTGAGTTTGAATGGAGAAAAACTGGAGGAAGTGAAGTGTTTTAGATATCTGGGAGTGGATCTGTCAGCGGATGGAACCATGGAAGCGGAAGTGGATCATAGGGTGGGGGAGGGGGCGAAAATTTTGGGAGCCTTGAAAAATGTGTGGAAGTCGAGAACATTATCTCGGAAAGCAAAAATGGGTATGTTTGAAGGAATAGTGGTTCCAACAATGTTGTATGGTTGCGAGGCGTGGGCTATGGATAGAGTTGTGCGCAGGAGGATGGATGTGCTGGAAATGAGATGTTTGAGGACAATGTGTGGTGTGAGGTGGTTTGATCGAGTAAGTAACGTAAGGGTAAGAGAGATGTGTGGAAATAAAAAGAGCGTGGTTGAGAGAGCAGAAGAGGGTGTTTTGAAGTGGTTTGGGCACATGGAGAGAATGAGTGAGGAAAGATTGACCAAGAGGATATATGTGTCGGAGGTGGAGGGAACGAGGAGAAGAGGGAGACCAAATTGGAGGTGGAAAGATGGAGTGAAAAGGATTTTGTGTGATCGGGGCCTGAACATGCAGGAGGGTGAAAGGAGGGCAAGGAATAGAGTGAATTGGAGCGATGTGGTATACAGGGGTTGACGTGCTGTCAGTGGATTGAATCAAGGCATGTGAAGCGTCCGGGGTAAACCATGGAAAGCTGTGTAGGTATGTATATTTGCGTGTGTGGACGTGTGTATGTACATGTGTATGGGGGGGGGTTGGGCCATTTCTTTCGTCTGTTTCCTTGCGCTACCTCGCAACCGCGGGAGACAGCGACGAGGTATAAAAAAAAAAAAAATATATATATATATATATATATATATATATATATATATATATATATATATATATATATATATATATAATCATTATCATTATTATTATACCTAACTGCTGTTTCCCGCGTCAGCTTGGTAGCGCCCTGGGGAAAGAAAAGAAAGAACACTTCCCAAGTTTTCCCCGTGTGTCGTACAAGGCGACCAAAGGGGGCGGGAGCGGGGGGCTGGAAACCCTCCCCTCCTTGTATTTCAATTTCTAAACAGATTTTATTTATACATATATATATATATATATATATATTCAAGAAACAGAGAAGGTTACCAAGTGAGGATATTCCCTCTAAGGCTCTGTCCTCAGTTCTTAACGCTATCTCGCTTACGCGGGAAATGGCGAATACGTGTGTGTTTTATATATATATATATATATATATATATATATATATATATATATATATATATATATATATATATATATATTTTTTTTTTTTTTTTTTTTTTTTCAAACTATTCGCCATTTCCCGCGTTAGCGAGGTAGCGTTAAGAACAGAGAACTGGGCCACTGATATATATATATATATATATATATATATATATATATATATATATATATATATATATATATATCGATAATGAAATGGCCTTGAGTAGGGGACAGAGTGGCCCGTGCCATCTCAGCTGAGGGCCGTAGAACCAAGCGGACCATATCTGGGGTCATTATCCCTCTGAGTACGACGGTAACACCTTCTGGATAATGACCTGGCCTTTGACCAGACACTCTAGGGTCGTCCTGTCACGCTCAGGGGGTCACACCTTAGTGCTCAAGGGGATGGGCGAGAATTATCTGATAATAAGGCGAGATTAAAGGATCTCGTCCACCAACCAGTCTTACTCGATAGAGACCTTCGATTTATCTCGTCTGTACATCATGGGAAGCAACGAGTCTGGGAGGTGCGTGCACCACAGCGCAGAAGAGCATCAGTAACAGCACTATACCAAGGGTCGGTGACACCTTAGGAGAAAGTACCACTAACAGGCCAATACCAAGCATCAGTAACACCGTAGAAAGGAGCACCAGCCACGCCATAACAGGAAGTATCAGCCACACCACAGCAGGAAACACCAGCCACACCACAGCATGAAGCACCAGCCACACCACAGCAGGAAACACTAGCCACATCACAGCAGGAAGCACCAGCCACCCCAAAGCAGGAAACACCAGCCACACCACAGCATGAAGCACCAGCCACACCACAGCAGGAAACACTAGCCACATCACAGCATGAAGCACCAGCCACACCACAGCAGGAAACACCAGCCACATCATAGCAAGAAACACCAGCCACACCACAGCATGAAGCACCAGCCACCCCAAAGCAGGAAACACCAGCCACACCACAGCATGAAGCACCAGCCACACCACAGCAGGAAACACTAGCCACATCACAGAAGGAAGCATCAGCCACACCACAGCAGGAAGCACCAGCCACACCACAGCATTAAGTACCAGCCACCCCACAGCAGGAAACACCAGCCACACTACAGCATGAGGTACCAGCCAAGCCACAGCAGGAAGCACCAGCCGCACCACAGCATAAAATAACAGCCACACGACAGAAGGAAGCACCAGCCACACCACAGCAGGAAGCACCAGTCATACCACAGCAGAAAGCACCAGCCACGCCACAGCAGAAAGCACCAGCCACACAACAGGGAACACCAGTAACAGAACAGCAGGAAGCACCAGTAACAGAACAGCAGGAAGCACCAGTCACACCACAGCAGAAAGCACCAGCCACACCACAGCAGGAAGTACCAGCCACCCTAAAGCAGGAAGCACCAGCCACACCACTGCATGAAGTACCAGCCACATCACAGCAAGAAGCATCAGCCAAACTACAGCAGGATGAACCAGCCACACCACAGCAGGAAGCACCAGCCACACCGCAGCAGCAACCACCAGCCACACCACAGCAGGAAGCACCAGCCACACCACAGCAGCAAACACCAGCCACACCACAGCAGAAAGCACCAGCCACACCACAGCAGGAAGCACCAGCCACGCCACAGCAGGGAGCACCAGCCACGCCACAGAAGGAAGCACCAGCCACACCACAGCAGGGAGCACCAGCCACGCCACAGAAGGAAGCACCAGCCACACCACAGCAGGAAGCACCAGCCACACCACAGCAGGAAGCACCAGCCACACCGCAGCAGGAAGCACCAGGCACACCACAGCAGCAAGCATCAGTAACAGCACACAACGGCAGTAAGACTCAGTGGCTGAAAACAGCACTTTGTCCCGACTAAAACCATCCATTAGACAGAGGGCTTCTTGCTCAGAGTTCCGAGGCTTTCGTAGCTCGCAGTTCCCTGGAGAGGCTTAAACAGTTCCAGGTAAAATGGTGTAACGACTTCGAGAAAGCTTCTGCCGGGATCCTCTCTATAAAATCTTTCAGTGGAATGGACACACAGGAGCTGTCATGTTTACAAAAGTCAGTTTTTAAGAAGGGTTTCGATTCAGATGACAAGAAAATTACGAAGGAAATTATATTAATTGTTCAATGCTAAGTGAAGATACCATAACCGTGTATGCTAGGGTCAAGTCACGCTTTGGACCAAACTCCCCCCAAACAGAAGGGTATTGTCATAGTAAATGAAAAAAAAGTATCGAGATGATGTAGTGTAGTGCAGTTAAATAAACAAAGACGACGGGTTAGTGAAGATCATGGTAAACTGAAGATGACAGTGTAGTGAAAATGAATCTATCTTTATGGTAAACTGAAGATGACAGTGTAGTGAAGATGAAATCCATCTCTACACACTGCAGATAAAACAACTGCGAAAACCTTACGGAAGAGGATGGAATCTTAAAATAGCCTAGTGAATCATAATAATTTGGTACAGAACGAAGAACAAATACAGGAGAAGCCTTACCAAGTGTATGATAATCCCACACAGTTCGGAAACTCATAATATGTATCAAGGGGATCTTGCCACCAAGCTGGAGACTCATGTGCATATCAGTTATATGATCTTGCTACAAAGAATTCCCGGATATTAATCTCTACATATGACCTGGATGTAATTACGGAGGCAATATATGAACTTAATCCAATTCATGAATGCACTACCATTAAGTGGGCAATTCCAACTTTTGAAAGGGGGGTTACGTTGTAAGGCTGCTAATCTCTACTCTCCTGTAATTGGCTCATTATAAGTTTGGGATCTTTATGATTGGCCCATTATTGGTTTCCTGGAGCATTTGATAGTGTAATAATGACTTTCTGGTCAATAAGATTACCTGATTATCAGCCTGAAAACTCTTGAATTGGTTTACCATGAAACGCCAGTGATAAGTCGAGGTCGGAGGCAAGTTTGAGGACACAGCGAGGGTCTGTCTGCACCCGAGATAAAGCCAGGGGGAAGGTTCAAATTTAGAAAACGGTTGCCAGAACGTTTAAGTAAGTTTTAAGCACCAGCCACTTTTGCAAACGTTTGTCCGAAAGTTTCTTTTTTTTTCGGGGGAAGTTTCAATAGATATCCATTATCGCAAACCTGAATAGAAAGTTTTTGTGTTACTTTCAAAGTGACATCCTCTCGCAAACGTTTGCCTGAAACGTTCAGTTCGATCTATCAATACACAATATTCCTGAAAACGTTTGCTGAACCTTTTCTTTCCAAGTTTAAACATCACAGATGTATTTCAGAGATGATATTTAAGTCATGATTCTCAGATGAAACAGAAAAGGTCATGTTTCACATATTCTAGTTATGGTCGCCATCCGAAGACGAAATTAACTTACGGTTTTGTCAAAGAGACGGTACAAAACTGTGTTTCAGGATAGACTGTAATTGATGTTTTCTTATTCCCAGGTTTAACGACCTCTGTACGCCAGAATGCAACCGGAGATAACGCAAAATACAGGTTGTCTTGTGGGTAACGAGGCTGCATAATGGGTGTAATTTGAAGATGAGACTGAATACGAACTATAGTTTGGGGAAAAAAAAACAAAGTGAATGTTGCAATTTAGTGAGAGCTAGAAATAAATAAAAAACATCTGGAGCAGAAGTTATATATTTATTTATTTATATATTTATTTTGCTTTGTCGCTGTCTCCCGCGTTTGCGAGGTAGCGCAAGGAAACAGACGAAAGAAATTGCCCAACCCACCCCCATACACATGTATATACATACACGTCCACACACGCAAATATACATACCTATACATCTCAATGTACACATATATATACACACACAGACACATACATATATACCCAAGCACACAATTCACACTGTGAATTGTGAATTGAGTTTTATATATATATATATATATATATATATATATATATATATATATATATATATATTTTTTTTTTTTTTTTTTATTATTATACTTTGTCGCTGTCTCCCGCGTTTGCGAGGTAGCGCAAGGAAACAGACGAAAGAAATGCCCCCCCCCCCCATACACATGCATATACATACGTCCACACACGCAAATATATATATATACACACACACTGGAAGGTAAGTATGAGCCAATGCGTAGTAGAGCCATTTCTTTTCCCTAAAACAGAGCCGAAGTGGTGGAGCGAAGACAGAAAGAAGTGCCTTCTATCAGAGAATGTAGCACGGAAATAGTTCACGAAGACCAACAACGAACAAGATGGAGCTCATGGCGTAACTAGGCGTATGGAGACTAAGAGACTTGTACGTCAAAGTCAACGTCAGTATTAAGCGTATATTTCTGAAAACTGCAAAGGAAACCCTGCATAGTTTTAGAGTTGTGTCTATCAGTTGACAGAAAACGGTGATTTGGCTCGAGACAACGAAGCCATGGCAAAGATTTAGAATAATCTTTTATTTTTTCTATGTATATTTCCAACTGAAGATACAACTCCGTGTCCTGAATTCAGCTCTATTACTAAGTTGGGGGAAAAACGTTTTGCAACATACTGGCATAAAAGTTCAAGATACACAACTCGACGCTAAATGGAATGAAAGCAAATGAAACGTCAAGCCCAGATACGTTTTATCCAAGGACAGAGATACGAGGCGAAAAATGAGATAGTGAAGCACTTGTCTGCTCTTTTCAGTAAGTCACTTGCTATGGGGGAATGTTCCAGAGCAATGGAAGTTTGCCAACGTTAACATCCATATTAAAAAATGGCAGCGAATTACCTCTGCCTGGAAATCATCATCCAGTCACCTCACCGTCTGTAGCTGGTAAACTTATGGAAACTATCAGTCGGGATGAAACTGTAAACCATTTACAGGACCACCATTTACTAAACGATTCTCAGCATGGTTTCTGATGAATCTTTCACGTCTGACAATTTTCCTGATTCTTTTTTTTCTTATATGACAGAATCATTAAGTATCATGAAAGTCAAGCAGATGAAGTTATCTAATTAGGTTTTCAAAAGGCTTTGATAAAGTTCCGTATCAAAGGCTAGTAACACACGTAGAGGCAGACGTTTGGATGAGGTTGTGCTTAAATGGTCAGGAAATTGGCTGACTGGCTTTTAGCAAAGAGTAGTGACTAATGGTCAAGCCTGATAATGGTATAATGTAACGAGCGGAGCCACAGGTATCACCAGTCTTGGGATATATATATATATATATATATATATATATATATATATATATATATATATATATATATATATATATATATATGCTTTTCTAAGTATTTCTCACATACATTCTTCAAAGCAAACACCTGATCCACACATCCTCTACCACTTCTGAAACCACACTGCTCTTCCCCAATCTGATGCTCTGTACATGCCTTCACCCTCTCAATCAATACCCTCCCATATAATTTACCAGGAATACTCAACAAACTTATACCTCTGTAATTTGAGCACTCACTCTTATCCCCTTTGCCTTTGTACAATGGCACTATGCACGCATTCCGCCAATCCTCAGGCACCTCACCATGAGTCATACATACATTAAATAACCTTACCAACCAGTCAACAATACAGTCACCCCCATTTTTAATAAATTCCACTGCAATACCATCCAAACCTGCTGCCTTGCCGGCTTTCATCTTCCGCAAAGCTTTCACTACCTCTTCTCTGTTTACCAAATCATTTTCCCTAACCCTCTCACTTTGCACACCACCTCTGAATTATTATGGATTTGTATGTAGCATTTATGGATCTGGAGAAGGAATATGATAGAGTTGATAGAGATGCTCTGTGGAAGGTATTAAGAATATATGGTGTGGGAGGCAAGTTGTTAGAAGCAGTGAAAAGTTTTTATCGAGGATGTAAGGCATGTGTACGTGTAGGAAGAGAGGAAAGTGATTGGTTCTCAGTGAATGTAGGTTTGCGGCAGGGGTGTGTGATGTCTCCGTGGTTGTTTAATTTGTTTATGGATGGGGTTGTTAGGGAGGTGAATGCAAGAGTTTTGGAAAGAGGGGCAAGTATGAAGTCTGTTGTGGATGAGAGAGCTTGGGAAGTGAGTCAGTTGTTGTTCGCTGATGATACAGCGCTGGTGGCTGATTCATGTGAGAAACTGCAGAAGCTGGTGACTGAGTTTGGTAAAGTGTGTGAAAGAAGAAAGTTAAGAGTAAATGTGAATAAGAGCAAGGTTATTAGGTACAGTAGGGTTGAGGGTCAAGTCAATTGGGAGGTAAGTTTGAATGGAGAAAAACTGGAGGAAGTAAAGTGTTTTAGATATCTGGGAGTGGATCTGGCAGCGGATGGAACCATGGAAGCGGAAGTGAATCATAGGGTGGGGGAGGGGGCGAAAATCCTGGGAGCCTTGAAGAATGTGTGGAAGTCGAGAACATTATCTCGGAAAGCAAAAATGGGTATGTTTGAAGGAATAGTGGTTCCAACAATGTTGTATGGTTGCGAGGCGTGGGCTATGGATAGAGTTGTGCGCAGGAGGGTGGATGTGCTGGAAATGAGATGTTTGAGGACAGTGTGTGGTGTGAGGTGGTTTGATCGAGTAAGTAATGTAAGGGTAAGAGATATGTGTGGAAATAAATAGAGCGTGGTTGAGAGAGCAGAAGAGGGTGTTTTGAAATGGTTTGGGCACATGGAGAGAATGAGTGAGGAAAGATTGACCAAGAGGATATATGTGTCGGAGGTGGAGGGAACGAGGAGAAGTGGGAGACCAAATTGGAGGTGGAGAGATGGAGTGAAAAAGATTTTGAGTGATCGGGGCCTGAACATGCAAGAGGGTGAAAGGCGGGCAAGGAATAGAGTGAATTGGATCGATGTGGTATACCGGGGTTGACGTGCTGTCAGTGGATTGAATCAGGGCCTGTGAAGCGTCTGGGGTAAACCATGGAAAGTTGTGTGGGGCCTGGATGTGGAAAGGGAGCTGTGGTTTCGGGCATTATTGCATGACAGCTAGAGACTGAGTGTGAACGAATGAGGCCTTTGTTGTCTTTTCCTAGCGCTACCCCGCACACATGAGGGGGGAGGGGGATGGTATTCCATGTGTGGCGAGGTGGCGATGAGAATGAATAAAGGCAGACAATGTGAATTGTGTGCATGGGTATATATGTATGTGTCTGTGTGTGTATATATATGTGTACATTGAGATGTATAGGTATGTATATTTGCGTGTGTGGACGTGTGTTTATATACATGTGTATGGGGGTGGGTTGGGCCATTTCTTTCGTCTGTTTCCTTGCGCTACCTCGCAAACGCGGGAGACAGCGACAAAGCAAAATAAATAAATAAATAAATAAATAATATATATATATATATATATATATATATATATATATATATATATATATATATATATATATATATATATATATATACTGACTGTTCTAAGTCCTCTATCTCATTCACGCGTCACCCCTGATGATGTGATTATACACGAAAATGCAACTGGGACTTATCGTGTTTCATTTTTATTTCGTTATCAGCAAATACTAGATCATGCGCACTACTGAGATCTACTACAATACGTATATATATATATATATATATATATATATATATATATATATATATATATATATATATATATATATATATATATATATCAATAATATTGATAAGCTGCGATGTGACATGTCGACATTTGCGGACGATAGGTCGGGCAATGAATTTACAGTAAAACCTGAGTCTTCAAACCCTAACTGGCACAGACAAACTAATGGACAGGGCTCAAAGCTTCGCACTTGAAATTTAATACTGATAAGTGCTCAGTTTTGTACAGTGGTAGTAAAAATGGAAAGGCAAGGCACAGCATGTAATTCTGTTGAGACACAAAAGGTAAATGAGGAAAAAGCCTTAGGTGTAATACTCTCTGGTGATCCAGAGCCAATCAAACAGGAAGCAGGAAAAAAAAAGGCGGGAAAAAAAATCATTCTTGGATTCACAGGTAGGACTTTCGAGTTGAAGTCTGAGGAAACCATCCTCATCCTTTACAAGTCATTGGTGCGTTCCTACATTGAATACCGTGTTCAGTTTTGGTTCCATTACTTAAAGATGGACAGAGAGAATGGTGAGAGGACAGAGAACGTGTTACCAAGATGACTCCTGGACTGAGAAACAAATCCTGTGTGAGCCGACTCAACAACCTTAATTTATCTAACGTAACAAAGAGGGTTAAGAAGTGATCTAATCCAGGTATTCAAAATCATCAAAGGTTTCGATAGTCTCGATTTAGCAAGCGACTTAAGCATAGATTCGTCTTCTTTTTTTATCAGCAGTAATGGATACAGACTTGTGGGTAAACGTTTTAACCTGAATGAGGCGAAGTGCCTTTTCCTCAACAGGAAAGGCTGTTGCTAATGCTCATGAGCTCTGGACGTTGTGCTGATAAGAAAAAATGTAACTACAAAATGTGATCGCCTGATGTCAAGCTTGCGACGTGTTATGGAATGAATTCTTAAAAGAGTTCATCACCCTCCAGAAGGATCACCGAGTCCCCACCCTTGATCGTTACTCAACCTTTGAATTCGGACCTCAACCTTGAGTAGAATGCATCGTGTGTGTGTGTGTGTGTGTGTGTGTGTGTGCGCGCGTGGGGGGGGGGGGATCCCTCGAGTAACACTTAATGTCTTAATAAGGGTCCTGCCCCCTTGAGTAAGTTCCCCCCAGATCTAAAGCCCCACAACCAGTCACATCTCTCGTCTCCCTAGAGCGAGTCCCCATTTCCTGATCAAAGCTCTCCATCCCAGATAAGACCCGCCCACACCCTGACTGAGACTCAGCTCGACAAGAGTAAGGTCTTCTCCTACGAGTAAGAATCTCGAGTATGACCATCCATTGGGCATAAGGCCTCCGGAGGCCCTTGAATAAGACACTTCTCGCCGGGTCAACTCCATAGACCTCCATCATGCTACTATTTACCGAGTATAATTTCCATCCTCTGATGAAAATCGGCAGCTCAAAGGTGAGGCGACCATTGCTTGAATGAAAAGTTACTGTTTCCCGAGCAGGACTGTGTGATCCATGAATAAGTCTACCCTACCTTGATGGAAGACGACCAAACCCTACGTATAATCCTAACCTCATTACTAAGACTATCCCCTTCTTTCTGACACACACACACACACACACCTCAGTAAGACCCTCCCATCCTCAGATTATACATATTCCTCGAGAACACAAATAAAACCACAACTAGGGTTACAATTACGACTTACATCTGACCCATAAATAACCTGAGTAACCGCATGAACCGCACGAATAAGACCCCCATCCTCCTAAATAGGACTTACCCGTTCTACGAATCTGACTAATTCCCCCCCAAGAGTGACAGGCCCCTCCGGCATGAGCAGGAATGATCAACCCAGGTACAGGAAGATCTCTGCTGCTCGGTAAAAGTCTCCTGCTGCTAACCAGGATCTATCATCACTGACGTCATACCATCTCACGACCCCATCAGGACCAATTCCAGCTTTCCAGGACCGCTGCCACAAGAATAAAACCCGCCAATCTTTGAGTAAGACCTCCCAAACAAAAGACATTTTGTCCATAAGAAAGATGCCATCCCACAGGTAAGGATCATTACCGCCTACTGTGACCAACCTATTCCGTGAGTTAGAGAAAAATCCAGCCCCTATTTAGAACAACCCAAGCCATAGCTAAAAACTCCTTTTTTTTCTATGAAACCTTTTATGTAACACTACAACCACCTTGATCAGACCAACTCACCACCAGCCTATGACACCCTCCCTTTCGTTTCAGCAGCACCCCAGTACTGTGAGTCAGACCCTCACGAACTCTTTTCTCCCAGAGAAAGGTAAGGTTTCTTCTCCCCTACGTCAGAATCTAACACTGTCGAGAGAAAGGTCAGGTTTCTTCTCCCCTACGTCAGAATCTAACACTGTCGAGAGAAAGGTCAGGTTTCTTCTCCCCGACGTCAGAATCTAACACTGTCGAGAGAAAGGTCAGGTTTCTTCTCCACTATGTCAGAATCTAACACTGTCAACTTGGTTTCCACCTCCCGGGTTTGATCTTCCATTCCCATGAGCACGGCAACGAGCGCCTGGACTCGACGCGTGCCCACTGTGTATGGTATGAAGTACAGACTAGCAGTGGGACGACTCCCATCTCCTCAGTACTGCCGAATTACCTCCTGGGTATGATCTCCGTCCCTGTGTACAATCCCATCCCTTCAGCAAGGATTATAGTCCCTTAAAAAGACCTGTAACTCCTTGTACGAGGGATCCGCCTCTTGAGTATGACGCTCATCCCCCTGAGTGAGTGAGGCATCCAACCCTTAACTACGACGAGTAATTTCTTCAGTAAGGCCTTCTCCCTCGCGCTCCCTCAGCAAAGACCCTCACCCGTAAGGCGTCTAGGCGGACCAGCCACTGAAGAAGGCCTTCATAGACCTCCTGAAAAAGAACCCATGATCCCATGAACTTAGGCCCCCCCGCCCCACCCTCAAAGCATAAGGAGAAGGCCCACCCTCTACTCCTTCCCCCATTTTCCTTGAGTGAAAAGATGGGTGGGTGGGTGGGTACTGAAACATCATGGACCGTGGTGAAGGAAACTTTGCTATAACTTCTTTATAAGTTTGTCTTATGTGAGTATCCACTTTCTATTTCCGTGTCTTATGTTTGGGTGAATCAGCTGATTGGTCGGGCAAGTCCGCCTCTATCTTAAGAGCCTAGTCAACCGGGCGACGAGGGGGGGCCGCTACCAAGCTAGACGCAATCAACGTAAAAGGTGCATTAAGTCAGCCAACGTTACTTATATTAACACTGCCTATCTGCTTTCTCATTACCAGCCTTTTGATGTTTTTTATAGGTGTTGTATTACACCTGATTCGTTAATTAGCAGGAGCTTCCTGCTGATATACGACTCGCTTGCATGTTGAGGAAGAAGGGGGGGGGAAAAAAATATTCCATTTATACCCAAAACTAATTGAAAAAAAAAACAACCCGCGGCGTTCTGAAAAAGTTGGAAAATATTTCATTTATTTTCTCTTATTTTCTTGAATGGGTAATTTACTCCTGGTAGAGTAGGTTGGCATACTGTGTGACCGGCCTCAAACAGAACGTAATCAACTTGAGAGGTCCATTAATTTTAGCTGCGACGTTTACATCAGCACTCCCTATTCTCTCCCTGATTAGCTGTTTCTAATTTATAAGCTCACTTGATTGGCTTTTAAGGTAAGAGCCTATATGCAAGGCCCTATGCAGGAGTGGTGTGGGAGCCGCGGGCCTCACACGACCTAGGTAGCAGGAGAGTGCAATCAGCGTAAGAGCAACGTCAGGCCCCAGCCTCGGTTACATCAGCGCTCCCTCTTGATAAATCATTCCCGCCCATGTGAGTGACGCTCGGGTTTTCTAAGGCTTTTATGGAATCGAATGTGGAATAATTGAGTGTCCTGTATTTTTAATGGTTGTGTGTACCATTAATAAACAAGTGGAGAGAGCTGAAAACGATGGTGGGTGTGCGGGGAGGCGGCAGCACCCCACCCCCCCTCTCCCCCCCCATTCCCCTCCCGGGCGCGTTTTGTTTAGGTTCTGGCCAGGGATGGCGTATGTACTAACCTCGGGTTGAAGGAACCCTTCAAGTCGTGTCGTAATTCATTATGTATTGTACCCTCCTAAGGTATTCTTCCCTCCTGCATCAATAATCAAATGAACACCGAAGTTACGGCCGGCTACAACCGGCCCCGTCAAGAGAGTACACAAAAATAAATTCTAATAACATAAAGAACTTGCAAGGCTATTCAGCTACATAAGGAAAATTGCAAGCATTGTTAAATTTTGGTGTGAGGCGTGTTCCTTGAGTGGCTAGCTTGTCCATTTGGCTGATTGTTCCCGCCGCTTTATGACGAAACACCCGCCAAACGGCTCACACACCGACATCTTCGCTAATCCCCGTCGTTGCAGCCCAGTCCTGTCCTCGTACATCACGCTGATAGCTTCTTTGCCTGCCGCAGAATACATTTAAATGCATTACCAACAAATTCGTGGAGTTAACTTTCCCTCGAAAACAACGAAGGAATGTCGCTCGGACTGTTATAGAAAACGCAACATTTTGGGAAGCAGTGAGGGAGAATGGGACTAGGCCGGCGCCCTCCGAGTTGAGCCAAGCCTCCTGTGAATACCACGCTCCATTACCCCGCTGTCAAATAGAACCTGGACTGTCCTTAGGGACCCTGCTCGGCTTTTACACTGGCAAGGCACTAATGCTTATTTGAGAGCGGCTCGCAGGGTAAGGGAGAACGGGAAACTCTACGTCAAAACATTCATGAGGCGACCAAGCGACCGCAGGGGTATCTTTTTTTTTTTTTTTCGGCTAGTGTTTTTGTGTATGCGTGTTTTCCACCACCCTGATACCAACGTGTTGTGGGTTTTTAAGGTAATGAATTCGTGCGCTGGAGGAATATGATATTCTTAGGGGGACACACAACCTCCCTAAGTTGTGTGTGTGTATGTGTGTGTGTGTGTGTGTGTGTGTGTGTGTGTGATTGCGTGAGCGTGTGCCATCAGCAGACTTCAGTGTTCATTCCTAATAATGTTATTGATCTCCATAACCCTTTGTTCATGGTGGTGTTACCATAATAAACATCGCCCTTAGGATTATGTTATTACCAGTATTACAGAAACAGGTAGAGGGGATTACCTGGTAAGGTCATAAACACCACTATAATTTACGGATTATATGACGCAAGTATATTACTCACGGGATTGCTCGGGCAGAACCCCCAGCAATCCGCTCAATGGGACAGATATACTTCCTGGAAATCATACTCAGCTGTATGACAGTTAAAGTATATGATATACTTCTCGACATATACATCAGTGGGTAATTTTCCCAGATAGGGTGTATGTTTAACAACAGAATTCTGTATAACGTTGATACATTCAGTTGTGAGACGGTACAGCAGAGATGTGCAGCCACACTCGAGTGAGATCTACCTGGGGGACTGGGGTTCGAACCCTGGAAAGACAGCAGCTGCTGCATTGTATTTTGCAATATCATGGTTTTCATTTTGGCAAGTTGTACTGCATCATACTGTGTAAGATACTTCAACAATTTGCTCTGCAATGTTGCAAATTGATCTGCAGTCAGAGCGCATACTGCAGAGCTACACACGACTCTACAGTGCTACAGACTACTTCACAGTGCTACAGACTATTCCGTAGTGCTACAGATTACTATACATTACCGCAGACTATTCTATAGTAGTAATGAATACTGTATAGTGCTATAAACTACTCTACAGCGACAAACTATTCTACAGCACTACTGACTACGCTACACTACTGTGTATATTCTGCGATGCTGCAGACTATTATGCAAGGCTACAGTGCAGTGCAGTGTACTTCCAGGTTTACAGTATACTTTGCAATGCATCCTGAAGTGCCACAATGTATCGTGTAGTGCTCCATTATTATCCTGTACTTCTGCACTCTATCATTCAGTGCCACAATGCATCCTGCCAGCAGAATATCCTGCTACGTCACGGTATATCCTGCAGTGCTACAATGTAGCCTGCCATGCTGCAGTATATCCTGCAGTGCCACAGTGCAATCTGCACTAACACAACATATCGTGCAGTGCCATGGTGTATCCTGAAGTACTACAAAGTATCTTATAGATCTACGGTGTATTTTTCACTGGGTGTTGAGGGGCTGAAGCGTTAGGGAAAGCGATGCAGTAGTTGGGGCAAGTGTAGGAGGTGGAAATATACGGGTCAGGTGTAGGGGGAATAGAGGCAGTGTATCAGACTGGTGCAGGTTACGGATGTGCACATGGAGGGTGTGGGGGGAAAGGATGGGCAGTTCCTGGGGCAGGTGTGGGAGGGGGGAAAACGCCTACGACAGGTGCAGGAGCGATGATGTGCATTATGTACTGCTAACGCATAATCTACAGGAGTACCGAGCATCCTGTGTCACAGCAATGTACACCTCCCTTACTACAGCATATTCTGAGGTCACGCATGAAGTATCCTCACTGGTACAGTGTATTCGATGGTGTAACAGTTGTGAGCTAGACTGTTTATCCCCAGGTCGCAGTGTGAAACCTACTAAGATGTGATCTATCTATTCTACAAGGTTATACAATCATCCTGTTGTAATACGGTCTCCCTTATACAGTAAATGTATATTCAGCATATCTTCATCGAAAGTTTTTCTGACGACATAATTTACTTCTGTCGACATTATAACTTACATGTTAATCTGCAGTGATACAGAAGAAGTGCCACAGATAATGCTACACTTCCCGGTGATACAGTACATCATCCAGTACAACAAATTATCAAGCAATTACAGTGCATTCTCCACACGCACCCTGCAATGATGAAGTGCATCCCGCTGCGTTTTAACCACCCTGCTGCATCATTCATCACTAAAGTTCACCCTGCAGTGATGCAGTGGCTAGCAGTGCTAATGCGAGACTCAGTCTACTGCAGTGCAACGTGGACACCATCAACAACAGGATGGCCGCAGCCCAGTGGGATTCACGTGAGCCCCTTATGGCTTGTGGTGGTCACTCCTCCTCCCCTTGCCTCCCCACAATAACGGCTTCCCAGCTCCCCAAGCCTTCAGCACTACAACTCCTCAACACCCTCTACCTTCCGCCCCATTGTCGGGCTAGTCCTCTATCCCCCCGACTATCCCCATCCTCCCTATTACTTTTACTTTCTGCTATTTTCCAAGCTTACTTCCTCACCACCTGGCTCCCTATCGCCACAATCTCACTCTGCAGTTACCTCTAGCAATAGTACTCTCCTGCATCACCACCCTCTCCATGCCACTACCTCCCACCAGCACCTCCAACTCTACCCTAAACTGCCATAACCTCCCTATCTTTCATCGCAGCTACTCCAACACCACCACTGCCATCCCAACTGGCATCGCCAATACTCACACCACCACAACTCTCCTCATCCCACTAACTCCCTATTGCCTCAATCTCCCTCCCCATCTTACCCCCACCAACATCCATGTTCCACTGCCCACACTGCTCCCAGCGACATCGTCCATGCATATGATTGCCACCGGCCTCGACCGTCAGTATTTCCTACAGCCAGTCTTCCTCCCACAATAGCCTTATTACTCCCACTATGCCCATCCCAACATCACTACCACATCCTCCCTCCCTCCCTCGCTATCCAAAACCCTTACCTCCACACCACCGCATCCTCCCCATTATCCCAGCGCCACAGACCACGGGCGAGTTTTCATTTACTGCATAGGAATTCAGTGGTCGCCATGTTGGCTTTACAGCCCTCCCATGCCCCCCGGCTCTTGGTTCCAGCCACTCAAGGGATGTTGTTACTTGTCCGCTAATCAGAGGGCATTTCCCCTGCCGGCCAAGCAGATGACATACTCACTTGCCGGCCAATCAGAGAGGGATGGTGGGGTCAAGCCAGTTGCACCATGGACCTGGCTGGAGTCATGGCTAACCATGGTCGACGACTGACAAGAACATGACACTATTTTCCCCCTGCTACGGAATATCTACCCTTGGGGATGACGGCATGACCCTTGGGTATGGCGTCCTACCATATGCTCCAGCCACCAGCTATCATCTTCAGTACCGACTGAGCAGCTCTACACATATGGCCTGGCCTCACCAACACCTCCATTATCACCATTATCAGTAACCAGCCTTCAACTCGTGAGCTCTCACACCCAACCACCAATATCATCACTGACTAACCCACACATACTCCAACCTTCCCCACCTCCAACATCCATCTCAGGTGAGCTTCAACATCCACTCAAGCGAATCCCCAAACCACCTTCCAAGTCTAAATTCCTTTACACCAAACGTCACAACTTCTCTCATATATTCCTTACTCCTGTGCTAAGTCTGGAACACACGATCCACTTCCCTATAGCACCTTCATCGCCACCACCAGCCAAAAGCTGACGTAGTCAATATTTCAGGGCTCTATTACCATGGTCACTGCAGGCTAACCTCCAGCATATACATACTTTACAAACCACTCCAACACAGATCGCTCAATCCCTAACGTATGTTCTACCGCCTCAACCTCCACTCCCAACATCCATCACAAACCTGAACGCATGCTGTACCTGCCCAACCAACATCGCTCCACACCAACCTCAGATCATATTCCCTAGTGCTGATCCAAGTACCAGCTACTCTTTAACCCAGTACGATTTTGCCCAGTGTGTGTCCCTCCCTCTCGGTAGAAGCATACTGCATAAAATGACCGTCTTTGAAGTAAACAATGATCGTAAATGTACAGTGTATAGAATACAGCTGCACTGT
Source organism: Panulirus ornatus (assembly GCF_036320965.1). Taxonomy (NCBI): domain Eukaryota; kingdom Metazoa; phylum Arthropoda; class Malacostraca; order Decapoda; family Palinuridae; genus Panulirus; species Panulirus ornatus. Next base: position 53,614,099 of record NC_092235.1, on the reverse strand, counting down.
AACTGACCACACCTGCAATCCTTCCCGTCCCTTCCACATACTCTGATAGCTCACCATCACTAGTCCACTCCTGCCTATACATCCACACCCTCTAAGGTGTGTCCTACCTCCTGCCCCTCACATTCAGAACATCTTTTAACTACCTGAAAAGTAATTCTTTTTCTTCTTTTTTTTTTTTTTTGCAACTTCGTGACGTGGTGACGTATCTTGTTCAAGACGTATTTCATCAGTCATTCCACCGACAACATTCCTCTATGGTTTGGACTCACTATCTCCTTCATTCTTTATCAAAGGTGTTACAGTTCTCCTTAATTTACTTTGCAATTCTCCGTTAATTCTGGAACACACACACACACACACACACACACACACACACACACACACACACACACACACACACTGCAGTTCCTTCCCTCACCTTTAATTCTCTTCTTCCTCTCAGGGACTCGACCAATCCCATCTACAGAAGTCTCTCAGGACGCCTCAGATCATTCCGTCTCGTCTTCATTTTTGCTCAGCCTTTTAGCGTTGCATATCGGATGGACACCCTATTCACAGGATTCAGTCCCCCAGCCATTTTTTTTTTTTTTTTCGTCTGCATCCTTCTGAGCCACGAGTGTAGTACCGTCTGGAGGCCGAGTAGGTTCGGTGATCTCGCAGCCATGTGAGAGACCCGTGGAACGTTCTATTGGTGCTCTGCTGGCCAGCCAGCTGGGTGAGAGAGTAAATCACCACACGCCTTCCTACAACATGCAGACCCTGGAGACTGTTCGAAGCTTGGTGACTTGCTAGAGTGGGTTGGTGGAAAGGGTGGTCACAGGCACGTCCAGGAATAATGAACGTACTTCATCCAGACTCGTAAAAAAAAATTGATCCCTTCTGAACTATGAACAACGTCATATCAGTCATATTAAGGGACAATACACGTTACGGACAATCATACACCATGTTTCTGCAGAGAGAGAACATAACCTTCATACATAAGTATTCTTGTAGTCAGAAAATTAAAGAACCAAATATCGTTAAATAAGGTTAATTGATGGCGGCGCGGGGTCGTGAGCGTCTTTATGCTGGTAATTATCTCATTACGGAGACACAACTGCTGTATAAAGTCTTTGATGTGCCGGGATCGCATGCCTCTCTCTGCCTCGACGAATCCCGCGCTCCGGGAAGCCCAACAACATATTACCTATTTGGGTTATCATCATTGACTGGGGTATAAGTTCAATCCCTTCGTCTCCTGAACCTTCAGAAGTACACATGTCTGTAAAGTTTGGACATCTGATGCGTGATCTTTGACGTTCCTTAGAGAGTTCTCACGTCCCTAGTAGCTATCTTGTAGAGTCTGGCACCCATGGTAGTGATGCCACGACCCTGGCAGTTACCTACCACCAGACGGTGCAGCCGATCTCGGCACTCGCCACTGGTGACAGAACTGGTATTAACCAGATGGTGCTACTGACCCGACGTACGTGTACTTACCCAAGAGTGCTACCGAGCCTGGCGCTAACAAGACTGAGATACCATCTCCAGGACTAACTAGACAGTGTCACAAACCAACTCTCCCTCACTCATCAGACAGTGCTAAACAACCCTGGCACTCGCCAAGAGTGAAACCAACACCAGTACCCGCCCGACAGTCTTATGAAACCTGGCACTAACCAGACACTTCTACCAACCCCAGTGCTTATCAGACACGGATACCAACCCCAGCACATACCAGGTAGTGTCACTAATTACAGGCACGACAGTTAACACACCGTGAAGGACGAACACACTCAAGGCACAGAAAGCCTCCTACTGACTGTACTACTGTGGTCTCAGTACATTACTCCGGCTTATCATTTCACAGTAGCGACATTTCCAAATGTCGTTCCACTGAGCCTCGCATCTCTGACAACGACCTGACCTCGTGGTAAAATCACTCTCAGGGGCCGACATTAAACGCCTAGTCCGCTGTAATTACTTAATCAAGTAACTGACATCAGCCTCGTATGACACTATATGACCAAGGCTGCTCAGAGACCAGGTAGCCAGCAGGTAAACGACACTGGCCTTAATTACTCGCTCCTAAATATCTCGTCTCATGAATACATTTCTGCATTCCTCCTTGCTCCTGAGCACCTTAGTCTACTCATGTACTTTTGGCCAAAAAAAAAAAAAAAAAAAAAATCAATATCAAAGTCATTAACTGACGTGTCACTATGTCTCACGATACCACCGAATTCTCTTAAGTTATTCTATCTTAGATATTGGACCTGGCACGTCTCTACAGTCTTGCAGTCATTCAGTCTCTAGTTTCTACGTTATCCGCGATCTCCTCCTGGTCAGAATATGGCGTTCTTGCAGCCCTATAATCACCACTGACTTACGTCTGTCTACCTTTCGCTTCACCAACATTCTCAGTTCTAGTGTTACCCACTTGTCGGCTAAGTTCTGCAGTGCTGCCGATTCAACCTCCATGTCAGTGACTTTTCCTAAAATCTCCATTTTCGCCAACCCGTCCTCATCCAAAACACTCTCCACTTTTTGGAAACCTTCCATCAAGCAGTCTATATACACTTCCCTGACTGGTCTCTCTCCGACCGTAAACATTACCCTAACTATAGGTTCGCGTTATGATATACAATGTTCCTCCTCTTCACTATCCCAAGATGTCTGGTACTCAGCATCAGTCAGTAAAGACCATCCGTTTCAGCCGTTCAACCCCAGATTTTTGTTCCAGTTTCCAGTCCAGGATTTTCAACAGTGTTTGGCTGCTGTGTTGTGGGCACTTCCTTTTGTTGATTTAATCAAGGACATCCTGATCAGATAGATCCTCCTAGCCTCTGTCTCTGACGTTTGCCACTAGATGCACTCTCTTTCCTCCTTCTATCTCTCTGCTGGATGCCTTCATTCTCATCTTTCTTTAGTCCTCTTACCTCCCTCGTCTATATGACGACACATTTCACGACCAGTGATATAATTCATCAGTTCCTTAATTCTTTCATCTGATCTTTCCTCCTCTGTTACTGGGCTGTGTGTGTGTGTGTGTGTGTGTGTGTGTGTGTGTGAGTGTGTGCTTCACGTACCATGGCTCAAAGAACCAGACAAGAGACCATTTACATCACCGTGTTGCATAGGTTTCGTATGAGAGAGAGAGAGAGAGAGAGAGAGAGAGAGAGAGAGAGAGAGAGAGAGAGAGAGAGAGAGAGCTCGGCAGACTGAGGGTAGAGTGTCTCCCCGGCAGTCACTTACTTATCCAACAAGGCCAGTGACGTCTGTCAAAGAGGAGTCAGCTACACTGTTATATTAAATTAGCTTCATCTCTTATGAAGTAGAGGGCATGATTAAGTTATACATAATAACGTGAGGAGGCGCTGGTTAATGGAGAAGAGCAGAATAACGATGCTATGGATCCAGGCGGTGACACACAAAACACACTTTATATATATATATATATATATATATATATATATATATATATATATATATATATATATATATATATCTTTCTTTCATACATATTCGCCATTTCCAGCTTTAGCGAGGTAGCGTTAAGAACAGAGGACTGAGCCTTTGAGGAAATATCCTCACTTGGTCCCCTTCTCTGTTCCTTCTTTGGGGAAAAAAAAGAACAAGAGGGGAGGAGATATATATATATATATATATATATATATATATATATATATATATATATAGAGAGAGAGAGAGAGAGAGAGAGAGAGAGAGAGAGAATCATTGCAGAAGGAAACAGATGGTTAAAGAAATGACCACTGGCAGCAAGTGAAGAAAGAGGACGAAGACCCAACCTTGATGTGAGAGCAGCACTCCATCCATGCTGGCACGAACGAAATTTGGAAGAGCTGATGAAGAAAAAGAAGTGGTGGTTTCTATAAGATACTTCAATGTGGTTCCTATAAGATATACCGCTGTGGTTTCTATAAGATGCTTCGCTGTGATTCTTATAAGATACCTCGTTTTGATTCCTATATCTCGCTGTGGTTTCTATAAGATGCATCGTTGTGGTTCCTATAGGATACCTCGCTGTGGTTTACATAAGATACCTTATGATTCCTACAAATTCCTCGTTGTGGTTTCTATAAGACACCTCGTTGTGGTTTCTATAAGATACCTCGTTGTGGTTCCTATTCGATACCTCCTTGCGGTTTCTATAAGATGCCTCACTGTGGTTTCTATAAGATTTCTCGGTGCGGTTTCTGTAAGATACCTCGTAGTGGTTTCTATAACTCTTAGTATTTTGAAAAGAAGATCTTGTAAAGTTCATTAAGTGGGGTTTCAATGACAGGGTGGAGGATATGGCTATGCCTAACATATTTGTGCTGCTGGAGGTAGTAATTGTCGTCTTTTTAACTTTGAGGAAACAAGTGAGACTTGAGACAGAAAAAAAAAAAAAATGGGTAAGACATTGTATTTCCTTTTTTCTTTTTTTGTTATTTCGCATTGTTGAACTTTGACAGGTCACTGCTTCCCCTTTCGGAAACGGAGCAGAGGTTTGGTCCAGAGTTTTATAAATTCACCCTTTTTTTGGGGGGGGATCATAATGTGGAAGTAAGTTTATCCACGGTCATGGGAATAAAAATGACCAGTGGATTTAGTGTGTGTGTGTGTGTGTGTGTGTGTGTGTGTGTGTGTGTGTGTGTGTTTTCACAAATCTTTCTCTTGACAATTGATACTAAAGAATATTTTCCAGAGTGCAACTTGTGGCAAATGAAGTACCTCGTCAATTAACGCTCTAACGCATTAAGTCTAAGGTTTATACACGCCCGTTCGTTATAACAGACGATAAAGACAATTTCCCAGTGTCCAGGGTGACGCCAGTCTGGAACACAGAAAAAGAGAAATGTTGCTAAATGGTATGAGTGAGTTTTACTGTGTGACACGGAGACCAAGGTAACAAAAAAAAAAAAAAGAAAAAAAAACGATCTTTTCTCTCTGCTTTTCCAGCTTCAAGTTGGAGAAGCTTCGTTGATGACAAACACCAGAAACAAAGCTTAATGTTCATGAAAATGTATTTCCATCTTTTTTTTTCTTTCACTTTGCCAGAAAGAAACTAAGCCAATTAAAGAAGCACGTTTACAGGAAGGAGCGGATAACTATCTCAATCGGTTCACAAATCTAAGAAAACTGTGACCTGTTTGTAATGAAGATCTTGCACATTTCGTCGTTTAAGCCATCACCATCATCTAACATTTCACACGTCATAATCTTATCTTTATCACCACAACGCGTTAAGATACTGGACGGTGGTTGCTAGACCAGTGGCTAGCTTTATCTTTTCCCTTTCCTTCGATGTTTGTGGGATATTTCATCTCCCCTTCCACCAGTACGTTGGTCTGACCTGGATGTGTTGAGTTTCAGGCGTCACACTGGAAAGCCACACGAACTATGTTGTTTCCATTTCTTCGGTGTGTTTGAACGTGATATATATATATATATGTATATATATATATATATATATATATATATATATATATATATATATATATATATATATATATATTACCGAAAAAATCGGGCATAGGAATATTCACTACTGTCT
>NC_092235.1:53458557-53606057 GCF_036320965.1 Panulirus ornatus | reverse complement strand
ACTGGGTGAAGGCGATTTCATATTCATTTACGTTTAACAGATGCTTAAAAATTTTCAAATACAGACAAATAATCCCAAGGTTGATGAAATACACTCACGAGTAAATGAGTACGATCCATAGGTGCCATGACGTCATCTTTGACCCGACCATTAAAAGGTTAAACATCACGTCATCATTGCCCCAGGGTCGCAGCCGCCGCCGTATCCAAGGGTTGAAACGTACTTCTGGTGACGCACAGTTCCAGACGAATCAAACACTGGTAAGACAACACTCACTCTGTGATGTTAGTTAACGATAGTCTCGGCAGTAATCCATAATTATGACACACAAAAGACGTTGCGTTGTCCTTAAGTCTCTCCTTAATTTACTCTTATGTTAGAGCAATTACAACAGAGTCTTTCACCACAAAGCAATACAGAGCTATTTAATCCACCAGCATTAAATCTTATACGAAGCATATTTGAAGTCCATCTCCTTCGGATAGAAATGCCTAAAGTATTTGCTAAACATATCATCGTTTATATCAAATAGCAATTTAAGGTTATTTGCGGCGTTACGATTACAAACGTAAAATGTTATTGTCAAAGACGTCACGAAGTTCCTGGTCACTCGGCGAACGCACACTCGCTGCCAGTTATCCAACCGAAAACTATCTTAATATGAGCTCGCACATCACGGGTGTATATCAACCTCGGTGACTAAGGACCAAAATATTCCTACGGCATCACATGTTTCACATGATCATGGGAAAATACAAAGCAGCCAAGTTCCAGCACTTATCTTCTTACATAATATAGACACACACACACACACACACACACACATATATATATATATATATATATATATATATATATATATATATATATATATTTTTTTTTTTTTTTTTTTTTTTTTTATACTTTGTCGCTGTCTCCCGCGTTTGCGAGGTAGCGCAAGGAAACAGACGAAAGAAAAGGCCCAACCCAACCCCATACACATGTATATACATACACACACGCAAATATACATACCTATACATCTCAATGTACACATATATATACACACACAGACACATACATATATACCCATGCACACAATTCACACTGTCTGCCTTTATTCATTCCCATCGCCATCTCGCCACACATGGAATACCATCCCCCTCCCCCCTCATGTGTGCGAGGTAGCGCTAGGAAAAGACATCAAAGGCCCCATTCGTTCACACTCAGTCTCTAGCTGTCATGCAATAATGCCCGAAACCACAGCTCCCTTTCCACATCCAGACCCCACACAACTTTCCATGGTTTACCCCAGACGCTTCACATGCCCTAATTTAATCCACTGACATCACGTCAACCCCGGTATACCACATCGATCCAATTCACTCTATTCCTTGCCCGCCTTTCACCCTCCTGCATGTTCAGGCCCCGATCACTCAAAATCTTTTTCACTCCATCTTTCCACCCTCAATTTGGTCTCCCACTTCTCCTCGTTCCCTCCACCTCCGACACATATATCCTCTTGGTCAATCTTTCCTCACTCATTCTCTCCATGTGCCCAAACCATTTCAAAACACCCTCTTCTGCTCTCTCAACCACGTTCTTTTTATTTCCACACATCTCTCTTACCCTTACATTACTTACTCGATCAAACCACCTCACACCACACATTGTCCTCAAACATCGCATTTCCAGCACATCCACCCTCCTGCGCACAACTCTATCCATAGCCCACGCCTCGCAACCATACAACATTGTTGGAACCACTATTCCTTCAAACATACCCATTTTTGCTTTCCGAGATAATGTTCTCGACTTCCACACATTCTTCAAGGCCCCCAGGATTTTCGCCCCCTCCCCCACCCTATGATTCACTTCCGCTTCCATGGTTCCATCCGCTGCCAGATCCACTCCCAGATATCTAAAACAGTTTACTTCCTCCAGTTTTTCTCCATTCAAACTTACCTCCCATTTGACTTGACCCTCAACCCTACTGTACCTAATAACCTTGCTCTTATTCACATTTACTCTTAACTTTCTTCTTTCACACACTTTACCAAACTCAGTCACCAGCTTCTGCAGTTTCTCACATGAATCAGCCACCAGCGCTGTATCATCAGCGAACAACAACTGACTCACTTCCCAAGCTCTCTCATCCACAACAGACTTCATACTTGCCCCTCTTTCCAAAACTCTTGCATTCACCTCCCTAACAACCCCATCCATAAACAAATTAAACAACCATGGAGACATCACACACCCCTGACGCAAACCTATATTCACTGAGAACCAATCACTTTCCTCTCTTCCTACCAGTACACATGCCTTACATCCTCGATAAAAACTTTTCACTGCTTCTAACAACTTGCCTCCCACACCATATATTCTTAATACCTTCCACAGAGCATCTCTATCAACTCTCTCATATATATATATATATATATATATATATATATATATATATATATATATATATATATATAAGCTTCTACAAAGTGAGACGTGTTAAAAGATCTAAGAGCTTTCTTTTTGAAGGTATTTTACCATCCCGTGTAATAGATGGTATTTGTGCTAAGGGCGGTATCTCAGGGTTACTACAGTCCCTCCTGTAATATCTCATGATACCACAGGTCCTAAATGAGTTCAGCTGCCTTCTCAAACTCAACATTCGGTGCCTAAGTTTCTATTCCTGTACAGTAAAACGGAAAACACGTTAAAGACACGAATCTTTGTTCTCATATTCAGATACACGAAGCGTAAAGATTTCAGCTCACAGAATCTTTTTTTCTCATTAAGTCGAGTTTATTAGCTGTGAACATTTCTACAATTCTCATGTCCTCCCTCCACGCAATGAGGGACCGAGCATCAACAGTCACTGTTTCCAGATTTCTAAATCTGTCGCAATCCTTAAGACCTGCAGTCTTAAAAGCTTCACTATAGTAGAACGATTCTCATCCTACTCAACAAACAGTTAATAAAGTACTGAAAAGTATTTGAACATTAGACACAGACCCCGCCTCACACCACACACAACTGGTTTAAAGTCAGACAAGGGAACACTGCGCTTGACAACTCTCTCACTAACCGTAAGCCAGTTATTAGGTCAGTAATCTTCGCATGATCCGACGGAGTCATAACATTTCCGAGTGTATCAACGTGCACAGGGATGGAAGCCAACCTCAGATCGCCCACACGAACTCCGAGTCACTTACAGCAGGTGAACACTGCCGATCCCTTTGCTAGTGTCAGCGTTACTACGAGAAGCTGCCATCTCAGCTTAGCTAATACCGGTTGTTTAGGAGATCTAACGTCGGTCTGTTATCCAGGCACACCTCTATATGCAACGATATTCACGTATCAGTAGACACAGAATCACAGCATACGTAGTCAAGACCCATTAACAATCGCAGGATGACAAACCCTGACGGAATCGTATATCACATCAAGGATCTTCAAAAAAAAATGACACAATCCTGTGAAAAACAAAATATAATCATACAGCTGTGTGAGGTAATTAAACAATCGTAATCTGGACATAGACATTACTCGCCAGAACTTGCTAATGTGGTAATAATCTGAAAGCGGGTAATCGAATCCACTCTGTCGTCATCACTGACACCACTGCGCAATGGTGGAACACCCTCCGACAGCACAGCAATTTACACAGACTGGAACACCCTCCGACAGCACAGCAATTTACACAGAGACAAAGAAAGAATCAAACTTTTCCCCTAACCTCACTGTAGGAGACTTGTTACCATACCGTAAGCCGACGGCAGACCTCGAACGTTTATTTGCCATCAACGTGTGATGAGTGGCGGCGATCTCTGACAAAGCCAATAAACTGGCAACGTATAAGACCATCCGTCAGTACAATGCTCGCATACTCTCACAGACGATCCACGGGGGCCTGTCTTCTCTTTGTTTCTCCACCACATCAGATACTGTATGGAAGGAGGCAGACTCAGCGTTCCTGTAGCTAAACTTTCCTAGCTGGTTGATTTTTCCTTTCAAGAGCCATGCGGAGTTCATGAGTGCGAGTGTATGTGGTCTTTGAATCGTATGAAAGACCTGAAGAAGGTGTTAAAAGATTTTCTGAGTGGTGGATGCCGCTTGACGCTATTGGCCTTCACGACCCTGGTAGCTGAGTGGTCTAAGACCCAGAGAACTAACCAACTAACCACTCAACCATCATCACTAGCTCTGTTCACCAGCAGCTCAAAGCAAATCAATCACTTCCAAAAGAGTAATTATATTACTGCCATGAGAGTATCTACAGTGGCAGGAATTATAATTACTGGCCCCTGAGACCATCATTTGTTTTTTCAGATAACATAAATCAAAGGAAAATATAACAATTATTAAAGACACATTTGCGTATTATTAAGTGACATCCCTGCTCGGCTTCAGGTCAAGTCTGTCCAGAGATGCACAACTGGCTCACAGTTGTGACACCGGGTAAAAGATGAAACAAGGAAACAAGATCTCTGGACAAATGCTTTTCTCTCCCATGAGACGAAGACGAATACTTTTCATTCAAGAAAATTATTCTTATAATAGGCTGACACTCATGAAGCATATTTTATAGCGTACCTCTAAAACAAATTACATAAAAAAAGTCTAATGCCATGAAAGGAGTGAGAAAAAAATAATTATTCAATTTTGTTGGCCAGAGATGAATCACGGCAGTAGGGTCATCTTCCCTACGTAGTGAGAATTCCTCATCAACTTTTACAGCACCACGATGCTACACGACCTTGAGGTATGACGGCCTCGTCTTCCACCTGATCTTCCTTCAGGGTCGCGTCAAAGACCAGATCATCATTCCCTGCGGTCGAACTGTCGTGCTCAAGGCGTTGCTGAAAAACGCTCACATCTCGTCTGTCGAAAGTCGTACCGTCGTCTTCAAGAATTTAAATCTGACTTTAGAATACTAAGGTAACTTGGGATATATATATATATATATATATATATATATATATATATATATATATATATATATATATATATATATATATATAAACAGACAGTAACGGACTTTCTTCAAGCTCGTAAAACTAGGAAATATAAAAGAAGCGGTGATGAAGGTGAAGCGCACACAGACACAAACGCTGAGATACAGAAGTAACGGCGACATGAGCGGGAAACATTGTAAGGCAATGACTCGCCTTCATATCTGGGAGTGACACTTTCATCAGCCAGTAATATCACCCGTGATTTTTACGTAGCTGTTGTTTATCATTAGTTTGATTAAAGTGCGAGGTTCTAAAGAACGAAGATTGAGCCAGTGCTACTGGATTCTACGTAGGTGATTTCCCCTTCGATAGCCCTGTACACCCCCCTGGGAGATCATCTATATCAATATGAACACTTCGCACATTATGCTATAAACGAGAAACTAATGGTTAATGACCATCAGTATTCTAGTCTGAAAATGCTATTTCGTATCTACGAGAGAAAAAAAAAAAAAATCTTCGGGATGGGATTGCATTTAGCCTTCAGCAATATAACCTGCACCAGTCTACTGAAGTAATATTCTGTTTAGGAATGCGGATCTCTCTCTATCTATACGTCGACTTCACAGCACATGACTGATACTTAACACAAGGTCTATATCCCAGTTGACACGAGGTGGAAAGGTGAGGGGAAGATTGAGGGACGACCCATGTAAAGACTTGCACCCGTGCCAGACTTAAGGCCTGAGGAATCTTCAAAAACAACAACAACAACAACCAGTCGACACAGCCTTTCCCAGAGGCGACCAGAATCTTGGCATACCATGAGGCAGGTGTTCTCACGACGGCGAATGAATAACTGAGGGCAGGGAGCGAGCGAATCTCCACCTCGAAGAAAAACCTAATAAATAGCACAGCAGATGACCTTAGCAAATGCTGAGCCGAGTGTTCAATGCATGAAGTGTGACTTGGTATATCCTAACCTCAGCTATCTAAAATAAAGTCTAGTTGAGATATCCAAGGACAACATACCATTGGATATCTGTTCATTTTTTTTTCTTCCTGTGTCTTCCAATATACTAAGATTCTCTCTCTCTCTCTCTCTCTCTCTCTCTCTCTCTCTCTCTCTCTCTCTCTCTCTCTCTCTCTCTTACACATCAACCTCCCCCTTCCCACTCCTTCACCATACACGCCACAGAGAAACAACCAGGTCATGGACCTCGTTAGCCTTCCCCTCCGTCACACACCCTCAGGAGGACTCGCACCCGAGGCCCCTCCCTCCCTCCCTCCTCTCTATCAGACCTCGAAAGCCTCGCCGGAAGACGCCTTCCCCTCATGGCCAAGCGTTCATTGTATGTTATCATCATCTTATCGCTCCCCACTACAGTTATCTTGTTATCTCCCTCAATATCATCCGATCATTTTCACCAGTTCCCTCATTAAAAGTAATCACTCTATTAGCTCCCCTCTTTTCAGTAATTATTCTGGAAACTCGCTCATTAATTAGACATTCTTCATCTGCCTTTCCTTCGTTGCAACGTCCATCAGCAGATACTTCCGGTATAACAAAAACTCATCTTACAATGCATGGTACAGTTGACTGTATTCCTGTTACCAGTGCATATGATCGTATTCATCATTCATGTCAGCGGTGCAGTTGACCTCATTCATGCGAGTGGCACATGCAGCTGACCGTGTTTATAGTAATAATAATATTGATAATAGTAACAATGATAATAATAATAATAACAATAATAATGATAATAATAATAATAATAATAATAATAATAATAATGATATACTACTATTTATTATAATTATTATCAGTATCATTATCATTATTACTATCATTATTATCATTAAAATTATCATTATCGTCACCATCACTGTGGTTATCATCATCACGATAACCAGCGTCCCAAGACATGACAGCCAACAGTGGTCGCGTCACCACAACACCGCCTCCTGCGGCGTAGTCAAGATCCCTCGCTGCTGCAGCCCAGAGGCATTGGGGTCCAGCGGAATGGAGCAGGTGGCCCTCTGCTTTAAACCCAGGCCGGACCAGCACATTACAGGAAATAAGGCCATTATTCCCTCCCTATGGTGAGGGGCTTACAAAGTTGGAAGCCATACGAAGGAGGAACATAACAGGGGGAGTGCCACCGACGGCAGGAATGAAGGAGGTGGGGATGATGATGATGATGTTGGTGCCAAAAGAGGTGTGAACGGTGTGGAAAAAAAAGAAAAAAAAAGAGAGAGAGACTGGGTGCCAACGGAGGTGTGAAAGGTACTTAAAAGAGAGGGACTCCGTGCCAGAGGAAGTGTGGGAGTTGTAGAAAGGGACTGGATATAAATGGAAGTGCGAAAGGTGTTAGAAAAGTAACTGGGTGCTTTTGAAAAAAAAAAGTATGAGAGGTGTTGAAAAAAGTGACAAGCTACCACTGCCAGCCAACGGAAGTGCGAAAGTTGGGAAACTAGGGAAGCAGCTGATGAGGTATGAGAGAGTGAACTACCGGCCTCTGGGTCTATGAATGATGGTCTTTTGAATGGGTCATTACTGTAGACGACATACGAGAAAAGGATAAGTATGGTTATGTACAGTTAAAATGAGACAGATAATGAAAATATTTCTTGAATAATCTACCCTCTTTTATTTGGTCTTGTGGAAAATGTCCCAACCACCTAATAAGAAGTCTGACATTGGATATAAAATACATCGGGACTCTCAGGGTTACAATTAATTCATATGTCAGTAATAGAAATAAAAAAATACTTCAAACTAAATGAATCTAAAACAGTTCTATCTAACGAGATCGTTCAAAGATTAAGCTTCTTGCAGGTAAAACAGGGACGAAGAAAAACTGATGAGAACAAAGCAATTAACAGTGTGAATGTTAATGAAATATACACAACATTCAAAGCAGGCAAAAGGTTACGGGTTCTTGTTAAGTAATGCCAGAGGAGGAACATGTGTAAATATTGAGGAAGCCTTTTCCCGCCATGGTAGTCGAGGTATGTGGGTTTGACCTTTCTTCTCACGGATCTAAATGCAGTTTAATGTTTTTAATTTTACGTTGTAGGCTCCAGTCACGGACAAAAGTCCACATCAAGGCCCAGCCTTAATTGAAATGCAGAGAAGTTAATGAAAGGGAAAAAGAAGAGACAAGAGAAAGTATCTACGAATTTTGAGGGAAGTTAAATTCCTGTCTTTTAAAATGTGCCAGGTCATACGTACTGGGAAAGACATGAGAGGGTAGAGAGTCCAAAGCTTCGAGGTGAGGGGAAAGAAATAGTTATCACTACGGCCCACCTTGAACTGCCAGCGGCCACAGAGTAATCATGTGACGCAGCAGCTTGCTAAGTATTTCGTGGTCTAGCTAGTGGTGGGGGCATAAAACAAGCCAGTTCTCGGGAGTTAAAACCAAAGTAATACCTATAGAAGAGGGAAAGTGAGCCAACATTGCTGCTTAGGGCAAGGGGGTTCAAGTTTTGAAGTTAGTCTGGAACAGAGTTGAAAAGTCGGACCACTTTCAACTGAACTCTGTCAAGTAAGACTACAGGGCTAGAACCATCCCAGACGTGAGGGCAGTACTCCATACAAGGACGGATCAATCCTTTGTATAAACGTAGCAATTGCTCGGAAGAAAAGAAATTTCGACATCTAAATAGGACTCCCAGTTTCTTAAAGGCAGACTTAGCTATTTCCGTAATGTGTTTTTTTTTTTTAAAGATAGATTGTACGTTACAGTAATACCAAGTATGTTCATTCAGTGAAGATATGGAATTACAGAACAGTCGAAGGAGAGAGGAAAGCAGTGAGGAATTTTCGATAGAGATGGGCAGAAATTGGGTCTTGGAGGCAATAAACTTAACCAGATTTCGTCCACCCCACTGGGATATCCTGTCCAAGTCTGAGTTTATTGAGGAAGTTGTATCGAGACCAGATTGTGTGAGAGAAGGAGCAGAACTGAAAGATGCGGAGGAATGCAGTGCTGAGTCGTCAGCGTATGATTTGGTTATTTGTAGAAGAAAAGAAACAGTTGATAAAAAAAAGGAGAAAAGTGTAGGAGACAGGACAGAACCTTGAGGGACATCACTGTAGATGGAGAAAAAGGTAAAGGCTGATTCAACAACCCCGGAGACAGATCGGCCAAAAAGGAAGCTAGATATGAGGGAAGCCAAAAGAGGGGGCGCTCAGAGATGAGAACTCGATGCCATACCCTGGTCAAAAGCTTTGGATATATTGAGGGCAACTACAAGGGATTCCCTAAAGGCTTTCAGGGATGATGACCAGACATATACAAGATGATATAACTGGTGGATCTCGCCTTACGGAAGCCATAATGGTGATCAGAGAGAAGACTGCGAGATTCAGCATCTCAATACATGGGATCAAACTTGAGAAGGGATTCAAAAACTTTGGAAATGATAGATAACTATGTAACAGGACCATACATAGAGAAGTTAGGACGGTAACCTTTCTTAGGGATGGGGTATATCAATGAATGCCTCCAAGAAGAAGGAAAAGTTCTGTTTTTTAAAACAGAAACGAAAGAGACGAGCAAGCACAGGCACAAGTTCACTGATACAGTCTTTCAGTACACGGGGATGGATGCGAGAAAAGCGCATTTCGGATAGTTCGAAAAGAGATGACGAGAAGGGGCATAGGATTAGGTAAGAGGAACATCGGGGGGTTGAAAAAATGTTAAAGTCATCCAAGGTAAAGTTATAGGAGAAACAAGAATCACAGAGCTGCTTTGTTTATGGGGAAACAGATATAGCACTGTTTAGAAGAAAAGGTTGGTTGAGCGAAAATAGTTGCTAGCGATGCTCTAGGTAAAGGCCAGAGACCTATCAGTGGATGATGGAGAGGTTATCGCACTTCATTTTAATCAAAAGAACGCTTTACCTCACGGATAACGTACTTGCAATGATTACGGGCAGTGATAAGTGCTGAATGGTAGTTGGGGGGAAAGAGAGTGTTTCCAAGCCCGATATGCCTGATCCCTTGCCTGAATGGCCTCATAAGATAAACGGTGGAACCATGGATTGGAAGAAGAGGTCGTCTTGGATGAGGAAGGGATAAATGCTTCCATTCCTGCAACAAAAACTATACTACGCGTTTGGCCGGTTGTTTAGATAGTCGAAGAAAGATATAAAATTTGTCGAATTAAGAGAGCGGTGGGCGAAACAAAGTAAAAGCGTGGTAGTTGGGAGACAGACCTTGAGCCAGATAACATCAGACTTTGGGGACTCAAAGTCCTTGAGGCGTGCAACAGGTGAGTTGATGTTGGAATAAGAGCAGACACCACCTTTGAACTGGAATCGTGAGTGGAAATTATAGTTTGATACAAAAAGAAAGGGTCTAATGAGAGCATCATTAGACAATTGGGGCTCAGAGAGAAGTAATATATATTAAGAGAGATACTGGACAGAAATTGTTCAAAAGGAGAGGTTGCTAGAAAGACCACGAATGTTGGTAGTGTGGAGAGCAAAAGAGGCAGGTCTATCGGTGTGGGAAAGGTCGTGGGAGGGGCACGTACGACTACTGTCTGAGCTCTCCCTCTCACTGGCAGTAGAGTCAGGCGAAAACCCAGAGTTTCTTAGCACTCCATGATGCCGGGGACCTTGGGACCATAGATGTGTCGGACTCTTATCATGATTACATTTAAACACGACTGTGGAAAGAGGAGATGGCGAAATGAGTAAGCGAGGTTTGAGTAGGTGTATGGTGCTTGTAAGGAGAAGATGGCAGGACTAGTATGATAGTCTTGTTTAGATGAAACAGAAAATATGAACAATATTCCTAACAAGGAGGCTGTAAGAGAGTTCCGGGCTCCACTTTAACGCTCCTCCGTCAAGACGGTAGCACCAACCTAGGCAGCTGGTGTCAACACCCTATAATCTATATGATCATTACATAATGCGATGTTCTGAATGGCTCCTTTTTTTTTTTTTTTGATAAAGTTACAAAAGCTTCTTAAGCCCTGAGCACGACGGTACGACCCTGGAGCACAAGTGTACCACTTAATGATCAATAAAGGTCAAATTAAAAGCCACACTATCATGCCTATGGGATGCACTTTTGTGATCAAGTGGATAAACATTATAATCATCTTGCTTACTACAGACTGTGATTCCATGAAGCACTTTTCATCATGGTGAAACCGTTTGTGAAGCACTCGGATCTAGTGATAAGCCACAGTAAACAGAAACTGACTGCACCCCGATCACAGTTATACAGAAGGATTAGTTAATGAATAAGGCTGCTACACTAGTTATGTGTGTGTGTGTGTGTGTGTGTGTGTGTGTGTGTGTGTGTGTGTGTGTGTGTGTTCACACGATTAATGATTTCGTGTTGCTATGCTTTAAGTTTCACCATTCCTTCAAAATTTCTCAAGTTATTTATATCCCGAGTCAAAATCATGAAAATCAATAGAATATCATTAAAACAAGGATCGTGTTACTGCAATGGACTTGTCCCAATATTTTTTTTTTTTTCTGTAGGTGACGTCACAACAGATAACGGCTGACAACAGGTATACCTCGATACATAAATAACCGTTTGAAATAACTATCTTCTGACCAGAGGCCTATCAAACTTGAAGCCCTCGCCAAGAGTCGTCTAACAACCCGAATAATTGCAATCAACACTCCATTTACACAGATGAATCCAGCGACGGCATCGAGGCCACTCTACCGCCACCAATATACTCCCGTTTTTCTCTCTCCCTCCCTCTACCCACGGCATTCCGTGACATTTCACTGCCATTTGAATTCACTCGAAATTTACAGGTGTCACTTCCCATCACTCTTTCTAGTTCATTCTTGGAAGGGGGAAAAAAGGGGGAGAAGCTTCATTTTGGGATATCCATCTAAATTTCACCTACGTACTTCCATGATAAGAATCAAGTTCACCTGCTTCCGCTGTTTGTCTTAATCAAAGGCATTCGAGCGACATCTACCGCCTTTGGCGATGTGCGTCTTTCGAGAGCCTGTGGGCGGCAATGATTGGGTTCACGTTGTCAGTAGTGTTGATGAAACCCGACAGTGTGATCTCTAAACATCGTTCTCGACACTTGCAGATGGGCAGTATATGAAGAACATGTCCTCTGTCTCTGTTTCTTGTTTGTCGAGCCTGTGGTTACACGCTCGACCCACAAGACTATCCAGTACTACCAGCATCATTAGGGTCAAAGCGATACACTGACGATAAAAGACTCGGGTCATACGGTGTTATCAAAGCCAAGCCATGAAGATGGTAATAATATTTCGAAGGGCTGAGGTGTCAAGGATACTCTGTACTGCCAAGCGGTGAGAGAGAGAGAGAGAGAGAGAGAGAGAGAGAGAGAGAGAGAGAGAGAGAGAGAGAGAGAGAGAGAGAGAGAGAGAGAGAGAGAAAAAGCAAAACGAAACTGAATAAGTAAATAAAACTAAGTTCTCGTGGGCCTGAGGAGACTAATTAATCCCATGAGCGTATTTTGTGGATCCATGAAAGAAAATAGCGTTGAGCCTGAACGCCAACGTCACCTGAAATACTGTACCTTAAAGGACTGAGTCGTATTACGAAATGACGCAAAATCAAAACGGATAAGAACATCTGAAACCTTACGAATCTGGAGGACACGATCAGTGTGAGGATGGCGCGAAGGCTCGAGTTACGATGTTTTTAATAAGACAAGTTTGTAAGACTCTAAGGAGGTGACGAAGGGGAAGAAGAAGCCTTCAATTGTGACAAGGTCATCTGGTAGATGTATGGTGTAGACCACTCTACTGAGTGGGAGTGAAACGTATGTGCCTGTATCAAGGGCCAGCAGTACCTGGAAACAATGCCGAGGATCTTGGGTGACGAGTTAGTGAAGCGGAGTTGCGGGTTATGTGGAAGAAGATGCATTTGTGAGAGAGGCAGATGGTTATCGGACACGAGAGGTGCTCGGGGGATCTGAGCTCATACGAAGAATGGAGGAGAAAGAACATGAAAATATAAAAAGTACATATGTGAGGTGAATGGATTCTGTTACCTCATACTTTACTGTCACTTCCCCAACCATCTCTTGACTCTCCACTCCCGAAAATCCTGAAACAAAGCTCTCGTAAATTCTTCAGCGCTCTCAAGCGCGTCTCTCCAGTTAACAGCCAAGGAAGATATCTACAGCTTTATCTTCAGCTACCTGGAACTGGAGGGCCCATATGGGCATCCTCCCACCCTCTTCTGGTTGAAAGATTTCAACACACACACACACACACACACACAGATTACCGCCTACACCGTACACAATACGACTTTTTGATATGCTGTTGTTGGCAGGTAACGACCCACGATTGTGCTCTGAAGGACTGAGCGTGATGCAAGCGTGCATGTGTTGTTTGACACCGGCCATTATGGAAACTAATGTTATAATGGTAAGGTTCATTAGCATAAAACTCTGTTCTCTTTATCAACACTGTATGTAGATACACTGGGTAAATGGCTGAAGGCGACTTTGCTAAAGTAATGACAAGCCGTAAGATAAAAAAAAATGTCAAATATATCCGACTATTGTATGAAAGTATTAGTCACCGACGAAAGATAAGATATGTCAGATCTGTATTCACAGCCCCTTCATCCAAGGTCAACACTACTTCGTTTGGGGAGAAGGAGGAACATAGGAGGAACACACACACACACACACCAGCCTAAGCCAGTCACGAGGTGAGGACGAAGAATTGGGATTGGCTGTAACGCAACCGCCGCGTCCAAGATTCGAACTCGTGCGGCTGTGTGGTTACAGAAGGTAACAAAATGTGTTACTGTTGATTTTCCAAAACTGCCTTGTCCACTTTCACAAACATCCAAATAGCCCCCTCCGTTTCCTGGCGCTAGCCATGATGACCTCGTCGATAACATCCTCCACGTCCCGCTGAAGCAGCTTCACCCAATGAAATTCACGGAGACACCTGCATGGTGGAGCGTTTCCGGCGCATCTTTTCTTAACCTGAAGACAAGAGACGCCAGGAACATAGCACTGCGTCAGGCAATCACCGCCCATCCAGTACGTTGCGGTTTAGATTTCCATTTCACTCCATCTTCCTATCATGCACTTTTGATCGCGGGATTTCCCTCCTCCTGTAACACAGTGTTGTGTTGATCACATAAACCTGGAGGAGGAGGAAGAAGAGGAAGTGGAAGGAAGAGGAGGAGGAGGAAGAAGAGGAAGTGGAAGGAAGAGGAGGAGAGGAAGAAGAGGAAGTGGAAGGAAGAGGAAGAAGAGAAAGTGGAAGGAAGAGGAGGAGAAGGAAGAAGAGGAGGAAGGGAAAGGAGGAGGAGGAAGAAGTAGTAGAGGGAAAGGAGGAAGTGGAAGGAAGAGGAGGAGGAGGAAGAGGAGGAGGAGGAACAGCAGCACCAACATTCATCTCATGTCCCAACTCTCGTACGAGTTTCTAGCACTGTGTATAACGGGACATCAGGCTCATGGTGAAACTTAACGTCCCCCATCGATTACATCGTTCTACATCGTCCTCTAAACGGCGTCTGAAGATCCAGCAGGTAGTGTACTCAAGATCCAGCAGGTAGTGTACTCAAGATCCAGCAGGTAGTGTACTCAAGATCCAGCAGGTAGTGTACTCAAGATCCAGCAGGTGGTGTATTCAAGATCCAGCAGGTAGTGTACTCAAGATCCAGCAGGTAGTGTACTCAAGATCCAGCAGGTAGTGTATTCAAGATCCAGCAGGTAGTGTATTCAAGATCCAGCAGGTAGTGTATTCAAGATCCAGCAGGTAGTGTATTCAAGATCCAGCAGGTAGTGTACTCAAGATCCAGCAGGTAGTGTACTCAAGATCTAGCAGGTAGTGTACTCAAGATCCAGCAGGTAGTGTATTCAAGATCCAGCAGGTAGAGTACTCAAGATCCAGCAGCTAGTGTACTCAAGATCCAGCAGGTAGAGTACTCAAGATCCAGCAGGTAGTGTACTCAAGATCCAGCAGGTAGTGTACTCAAGATCCAGCAGGTAGTGTACTCAAGATCCAGCAGGTAGTGTACTCAAGATCCAGCAGGTAGTGTACTCAAGATCCAGCAGGTAGAGTACTCAAGATCCAGCAGGTAGAGTACTCAAGATCCAGCAGGTAGTGTACTCAAGATCCAGCAGGTAGTGTACTCAAGATCCAGCAGGTAGTGTACTCAAGATCCAGCAGGTAGTGTACTCAAGATCCAGCAGGTAGTGTACTCAAGATCCAGCAGGTAGTGTACTCAAGATCCAGCAGGTAGTGTACTCAAGATCCAGCAGGTAGTGTACTCAAGATCCAGCAGGTAGAGTACTCAAGATCCAGCAGGTAGTGTATTCAAGATCCAGCAGGTAGCGTATTCAAGATCCAGCAGGTAGTATATTCAAGATCCAGCAGGTAGTGTACTCAAGATCCAGCAGGTAGTGTACTCAAGATCCAGCAGGTAGTGTACTCAAGATCCAGCAGGTACTCTGTTATCACAAATATCTAAAGGAGTGGTGAATACCACCATGGGCAGGAGGGGCACAGCCTAGGTCTTCTTCAGCCCAGCAGTCGTGGCCTCACCGACCCGGGTTCAGCTCTCGACTTCCCTTAAGGCAGTGTTGTGGAGTCGGGACACTGGGCGGACCTCGCGACACGACAGCAGTGCTTAGCCGCCCAGTCAGCAGCAAGTCATATAATACGGTCAACCTCCTGACCACGACGGCACGACCGTGAAGCACTACAGCAGGAGCCTTGAACACGACGGCACGACCCTTAGTCCGAAGGGTACGACCCTTAAGTATGATGGAAAGGTCCGTGAGAGCGACGATATCACCCTTGACCACGACAGTAAAGCCTTTGGGTATATTAGCCTAGCCTTTGTTGACCTCACTCATAAGGGTCAGGTCAGAGGTTACATCAGTCGTGTTCTTTCTCCTCTCATCAAGACTCAAACCATTTCAGATAACGATGAAAAAAAAAATACTTTTGCAGTCTGGATATCAATCGCGAATAATATTTCTGTTCCGGTGAACGCTTCTTCATTAGCAACCAGGTGGGAGCCAGTGTGGGCAGGTAATCCTCCGTTTCTCAGACACTCTAGAAAAAGGGATATATATTTTGGCTCCACGGAAAAATACTTCGTGTGAGGTCCCTAAAGTTTGTAATTAAGAAGTTTGGTATTTTATATATATACTTTTTTTTTTTTATATCCTGGCTGTTCTCTAGGTAGACTCCCCGTGCTAACCCGCCCCTTGAACCAAGGCTTATATGGCGGCAACCCGAACCCTGACGTAATACGTTGGGTCATACAAGGTCAAAGGAGATGGGCTAATCTCGGCCTCTGACGTAAAAAAAAAAAAAGAGTGGGGGTTACCTGAGGTTGTAGGTCGTGGCCTGACCCGTGTGTGGTAAGTAACGTGCTGGGTATAGGGCTGGTGTATCATGGTCTTGGCGGGTTAGATAAGGAAAGTGAATCATCTAACCTGGAAATTGGCGAACGACAATACGACCCTAATCTATGATGACCTGGCCATATTAAGGGTCAAGTCATTGCTACACTACCATCATACCAAGGGTCGTACCGTCGTGTTCATTAGCTGAACTGTCATACTTAAGGGATTAATAACCATGTTTATTTCCCAAATCTCGCAATGATCCATCAGATGGAGGCGAGCACAACTGGACACAACTCAACCAACAAGACACACACTGCATGATTTCCTGGCGGTGTGCAGGCTACTGTATTTTGGGTGACATTTAGAGTCACCACGAGACACTGGGCTTTATGCCCTTAAGAGTTTAATAATATCAACTGCACGAAATTAAGTGAAAAGCGAGAGTGTATCCTCTTCCCAATCATAACAATATATCAAAAGCCATCTTGCCCATTAAGTAGTTTATTATCTTATTTCAACTTTTGTGAATGAGATAAACAAAAACAAAAATGAATTACTGTGAAGCATGTTTTCTGAATACGCAGATGGCTTTGTCAGAAGAACGCCGTAACCGTATAATGAAGCTGGAATTTCCACCGCATTAACTCTTGAGGCAAAAGAGAGCGCTGTCGTTCTTGCCTCGAGTGCGTGAGTTATAATAAAGTTAAGAGCGACGATGACTGGGCCAGGGATTCAGCTTTAACAGAGGCGAGTCGTGGCAAACTTTTGTGCTCCATGGGCAGCCTGTCACGCCACGACGTGATCACCTTCAGATCTTAATAAAAGAAGAAATCACAAATCAAGTCCTGAGGATCCATTACCAAAATGAGTCCTTAATTTTCGTGAATTCAACTTGGGTCGCCGGAGTTTTATGACAAATACCAGAAGTTGCTGTCAAAGGCCGGTGTACATTCTAATTCTAAAGACTGTCGGGGAAAAAAACCGGGGCCGCCAACTTATGATGTTCAATCAGAAGTTAAGTGGTTGGACTTCTGAAACTCAGAAAAGTCTTAATTCTTCAATTCGTCCAGGGGAAAAAATAGTGACCTCGCTTAGCGATCAAAGTAGAAGCTATGGCGGTGGAAAATGAGAGAGAGATTCTTAAGAAGCGGGAGTGCAGGGGGGAAGAAAAATGACACGTAGGGAAGGTTGGCCAGCACGGAGCTGGGCTGAGTAAAGACACCTTGTGGGGGTCGGTCGGTGGTGCAACATTCATGTATTCATTACCAAGGCTCTTATGTGTCCAAGGGTACAAGGGGAGGAACATGGAAGTGTAGAGCGGTGCTACAACACATCGAAACATGAAGGTGAAAGGTGGAACACGAGAAGGCACAAGGACCCAAAAAAGTCCTTACCCTTCTTCGAAGAAAAAAATGCAGAGCAGTGATGCACATTCAGATATAAGGTAGAGAATATGCAGGACCTGTAGCGAACGTGCAAAAAACTCTACAGATGAGACAGTACAGAGACACGATATGGTTGCATGATGCAGAATATAACGCAGGCCATAACAAGCTTGATAAAAAAAATTTTGGGGGGGTTATCGACGCACGTGTGAGGAGGGAGGGAAGGGGTGATAAAGAGGGAAAGAATCAGAGGGGAAATAAGACCCTGATACAGACATAATGAGAACCTATGATAAGGAAATGTTCATGAGAGAGAGAGAGAGAGAGAGAGAGAGAGAGAGAGAGAGAGAGAGAGAGAGAGAGAGAGAGAGAGAGAGAGAGAGAGAGAGAGAGAGAGAGAGAGAGAGAGAGATAGATAGATAGATAGATAGATAGATAGATAGATAGATAGATAGATAGATAGATAGATAGATAGATAGATAGATAGATAGATAGATAGATAGATAGAGAGAGAGAGAGAGAGAGAGAGAGAGAGAGAGAGAGAGAGAGAGAGAGAGAGAGAGAGAGAGAGAGTGGCCATAGTATCCCACTCAGACAATGGATGTTTGAGAACGTCATTTCAGTTTCTAAACTGTGAACAGCCATTTGTCATGTGGACGAGTCCACTCTACTTCTCACCTCTGACAGGATTCAGGCTTAGCCAGACATACCACATTTATAGTATGAGCCATGTATGAAACATCTGCAGGATGACCCAGGGATACAACATTAACAGTGTGAGCCAAACACAATATTTGTAATATGAATCAGGCACGCAACATTTACATTGGACAATCAGTCTCTATACAGCCAAGTGGTATGGCGGCTGGACATGGCAAAGCCTCGTATTTTTGAAAAAAAAAACTAACAACACACCCGTTTATAATGGCATGAGTCGAGGACACAAAGGATATCCTGTGATGTGGGTTAACGTCACACCAAAATCTGCAGTGACGTGGCCTTATACCTAAACCCTTCAGGGTCAGGTCAGAGACCAGGCCATCATACCCTTGGGTCGTATTGTCGTGCTCAATGGTCGTATAGTCGTCCTCCTCAAGGGGTCAGCTAACAGCATATCAATATGCGCTGTGCTGGAAGCAGACGACAGATTAAAGTCAGATTCTGATGTGACGTGGTCATATGACAGACTAATGCTACCTGTGACATCATGACCAGGTGACATCAACAAACCACGGTATGACGCGACCTGAAAATACATTATCATCTTATGAAATGACAGGAAATGTATCAAATCTGTTTTCGTTTGACCTATCTACACATCAGAGTACACTGTGAGAACCAATGCCCTACCAAAAGCCTAATGGGACTTGAGCTGGTCTGTTGAACTGTAAATCGAACTGATGACACATCAGTACATACTGTGAGGTAAGGTGGGACACGATACTGAAGGCGCGATTCATGAATACTCTTACGGTCAGTTACAACTAGACACATAGGAGACCCTTATAAAAAGAAAAGAATTCATGCTCAATAGACTACGAGTATATAATACAGGAATCAACTTTTGGTAAGTTTTGGATTGGGACGAAAATTCTGAAAGTTAGTCTCTCGGGAAACATGGTTGAATGATATTCAGTGAGAAACAAGGAAGTACTCAAGGTTACTGGATCATCAGTATTAAGGTTTCCCTGCCATATATATCGCACGAGTATATGTTTGCTGATGACGGTGATCAACCCCGGAGGAGTCTATTATTCTTACCTTTCCTTTCATACATACTTGTTTTTGCTGCCTTAGCGAGGTTGCGTCAGGAACTGACGACTGAGCCTTCGCGGGAAAATCCTTGCGACAATTGCTCAGTCTTGCGTCATATCAGAAGCCTTGCTTTCCTTAATTAATATTTCTTAATGTACGTAAAACACAGTATATATATATATATATATATATATATATATATATATATATATATATATACACAGTTCAATGTTTTCAGAGAGTTACAAAGCATCTAAATCTTTCGAGAATACTTGCTATAAAGAGCAGCTACCATGATTAGTGAGAAATGCGTCTCTCATTCACGCTTACCAACCCTACCGAGACAACGGGAGTTTTAGTGTTCATTTTGTAATCCATCGGACCTATGCGTAAAGCTAATTTACTTGCTGGGTGTATAACATGCAGGTATAGATCTATATTAGTTAAGCTGTCTTTACTCTGAAACTGAGGCTAGTGTTTCAAGTTTTTATTCTCTTGTTCTTGAAATTCCATTTATTTGCTGTCACTTCTTTTTAAACGATGATTTAAGTAATAAACTTATTTTTTTTTCTTCAGTTAAAATAATCATACACCCGTCAGCCACACCTACATAAATATTAAAAAATCCTATAGTTTTTATCATAAGTAAATGAATTCTTATCTTTTAAACAACTGATATCTAGAAATCAAACATTATATTACATGTGTACTATATCCAGCTTCACCAAGACACCTAATCATATGAGCAGGTGATACACTATACGTATACGGTATCATATAACAACTGATTATGGATCATATATAAGCATATATCAATAATATGTCCATGAAGGGTTTTCGACTACTACGAAAAAAACAAAAATCATTCAGCTCGGGGGATAGTTATGGTGTCTGAATATTTCTAACCCTTGGAGCGAGATGGTTCGACCCTTGAGCACGAATGCAAGACCCTTGAGAACGATGGTGCGACCAGTGATGATGGCCAGGCCTTTATAGTGACCCCTACCGATCTGGTTCAAAGGCCAGGCTATCACACTTGAGAGTCATACCATCGAGTTCAGTGATCGCAACTTTACGCTCAAGAATTGCCTCTACGAGCTCCCGGAATCAAAGATGATACAAAACCCTTTTGAAGTAAGTTTCAGTTGAACTTAATCATAAAATTCAGTCTGAAACTTTAAACCAACAAAAATTAGATGATGTAAAGAATGTTCCGTTCATAACGGTCTGGGAATTATTCTGGTCCGTGTATGGTCTTCGTAATATCGTTACGTGAAATGTACTTAGCAAGGTCAGCAAGCCCTGGACACCAACTCCAACCCGAATATATCTAAAATAAGAATGCTTTTCTAACGAAAAATTCAAAGGCTCTTATGCATTTATTTCCTCAGTATGTATGCTAAATACCCCTCCTAAAAAATTCAATATATATATATATATATATATATATATATATATATATATATATATATATATATATATATATATATATATATATATATATATAAAGTTCCATATCGACATATGTTGGACTAGAGGTGGTAACTGATACGACTGGCTAGAGTTCAATCCAGACGTTTCGACACAGTTGTCTTTCTCAGTGGACTGAGCAAGGAATAAAGATCAAAGACGCACCCAGCCAGAGAACCGTGGGCCTTCCTATATCTCTCCTGTCCGCTGATTGGTGAGTCAGCTTTCTTGACTTCGACCCTCTCCTCCACTCGTGTGAAGCCACCTTTGCCGCTGCCCATTCCCAGGTGACGCCACCAGCTCTCGAACTGACAGAATCCTCTATTAGTATGTATGCTGCCCTCCAGGGCTTTCCTCGACATCTTGTTCAAACTCCTCTCTACTACCTTCGCATCTTCCCACCTTGGAGGATGAGATTCTTTTCCACATGCACGACAGTCTCATTAGATGTTTCATGATGGCTTATATCACTTCTGTGTTCTTCCGATCTCTAGGTCAACCCCCGACCCGACTCACCACAATACGATTTGTTACATCCTGCACACATGGTATCTTGTATAGTACACTATCACTTGAGGGATTCTCACTGCTTTGAACATTCCTTTTTTTTCCTCTAGCTATATCCATAATTTTCCCTCCCAGTTGCAACCACAAAGTTCATATCTGTGTCCTTCAAGTATTCAACTACGATTTCGACCTGCTTAGAATATCTGAAGGATTCAAATAACAAATTGGCGGTTGCATCTGGGAAGAATTTGGGGGATTTGGCTGGAGAAAAAATGTAAAAGCAGTGACAATTCCACAACTGACTGTGTAGAATACGAGGTATTTTGTGCCGGATGTAACAAATCATATCAAGGTGAGTCAGGACGAGGCTTGCCCAAGAGATAAGAAGAACACCAAAGGGATGTAAGACATCACAGAACATCTAATGAGAATGTCGTGCACGTGAACAAAGAATCACATCTTCCAGGATGGGAAAATGCTAAGGGAGTAGAGAGGAGCTTGTACAAGATGCGAGGAAAGCCCTAGAGGTAGCAAACATACTTCTAGGGGGATTCTATCCATTCCAGAGCTGGTGACGTCACTGGGGCACGGGCAGCGGCGAAGGTGGCCTCACAAGAGCGGTGGAGAGGGACAAGGCCAAGAGAGCCGACCCACCAATCAGCGGACGTGAGATATAAGCAGGAATACCGACCCACCGGCAGAGTGCGTCTCTGATCTGTATGTCTGGCTTAGCTCACCGAGGAAGAAAAATGTGTCGAACGTCTGGATTAAACTCTATACTCTAGCCCGTCGCATCGTGTCAGTTACCACCTCTACTCCAGTATATATATGGCGACGGGAATGAATGAAGGCACCAAGTATGGATATGTACATGTGTATATATGTATATGTCTTTGTATGTATACGTATGCATACGTTGAAATGTATATGTATGTACATGTGCTTGTGTGGGCGTTTATGTATATACACGTGTGCGTGGGTGGGGTGGGCCATTCCTCGTCTGTTTCCTTGCGCTACCTCGCTAACGCGGGAGACGACGGTTAAGTATAATAAATAAGAATATAAATAACATTATATATATATATATATATATATATATATATATATATATATATATATATATATACATACATATATATACGCACACACACATATATAAGTGTATACACATAACCACCCCTCACCCCTTACTTTCATGACATCCTACCTGCTATATAATTTACCTTTAAATAGCAATGTTGCCGTGGCAATAACTCCTTGCAGCTCTACAGGGGAGCGAAGGGTAACAACTTCAATCACAGGGTGTAAGCCAAACCATAGGCGACGATAACCTGGATGTAAAGTGCCTGCTGTAATGCCGTCCATGTCACTGCCGAGGATGGCTCAATAGCAGCTCCTCCTACCTGAGCGCCCCGCCGCCGTGCCGGGGTGTCTCGGGGTAAAGAAATACATCTTCATCTAGCTTATCCCAACGTCGAGTCAAGGTTCACAACCAGCACTTCCTCCACAACCCGCTCCGCCGCGCGTCTCGCTCTCTTCCTCTTACTCATTCGCTCTCTATTTCTTTCCCTTGCCTTAAATCTATCTCTAACTTTCTCTAAGTATTCATCATGCAGACGGGAGGAGGTCAGACCGCAGTTAACGTCATAGTTCAGGAGACGTCAGCTTAAGGATCACACATTTCTGATCACATCAAAGGAGAGAAGGGCGTGGTGAAACCCAAGTCATCATGGCTCATATGGATGGATGCACCTCCACACATCCTCCACTACACCCTATCTCCCATTACGGTACGGCCGTTGGGTATGATGACTCGGCCTTCGACCAGTCCCTGAAGGGATAGGTCAAAAGGCCAGGATTTTACACCCGAGGGTCATACTGTCGCACGCAAGGGTCGCACCATTGTGTTCAACGCGCGCGCGCATGTGTGTGTGTGTGTGTGTGTGTGTGTGTGTGTGTGTGTGAGGGAGATCTAAGGCTGATGCATCTGGGTTAAGGAGAGCAATACGAATACATACATTATTTGTCCTTAACTTCGTCACGCCCTCCTGAAAATCTATCTAACAAAGAGAGGAAAAGATGATTACGTACAAGTGAGAATCAGATTACGTATATATCTTTCTGAATCGGCAAACGAGAGAGAGAGAGAGAGAGAGAGAGAGAGAGAGAGAGAGAGAAGTCAGATGACTATGTAGGACTAGCTTGTCGGGTAGAGCGGCAGCCTGTTAGAGGGGCCGGAGAGTAATTACCGTTTAGTAGGATGTGTGGGGTGATCCCCTGCTCTGGCCATGCCATCCCCTCCTCCTCTGGTTTGGGCGGAAACCCAGCCTGTCTTGGACCGTGCGAATACGTGGTAAAAAGTTAATGGAAACTTATTCGACTGAGAAATTCCCATTACCTTCTGGGAAGAGTCCAATTAGGATTTTTCCCAACAATGCCAAGAGAGGCGCGCGTCAAGAAACGATGCTTTTACGTTTTCCCAAAATGTTGGAATTTTTTGAAAGATGGCCATGTTTCCAGCCAGTCAAGCCGTAGACAGAAAGAAGTTCATAAAAGTTATAATGTGAAAATAAGTGTATTCGGAAAGTGATAACAACACCCTCGCCACGAGCCGGGCACAGAGGGCGGGACCCCACGCATCCCTCACACACAACTCCAGCCTTTATGGGATCCAGCAATTACGCTCTTTTCCCGCGGGGCTTTGTGATGGGTTTGCGCCCCAAGTGTAAAGGGTAGTCGAAATTGATAGTATAAATATGTTGGATGCACACTTCCCTAGCACAATAAATCAATTTTAGCGGGCCACAGTTATATACGTCTGCCTATCAGATATGCTGCCCATGATAACGGGCCAATTTCTGTGGCGATTTGAGCGGGTGAGCCCAAACTCTGTCCCTGAATTCGTAAACAGCCGAAGAGCGATTCACATAGTGCCCGCCAACCAATCACAGGACAGGCAGTGTCTTCCCCCTCGCCCGGAGTCAGGGAGTCGCAGAATGTGTGGGTGAAGTGCTTGCTTGCCAGCCTCCCCTGCCTTATGGCGTCTTAAACTTAAAACCCGAGAAGGCGAGTTGTTCCTTCATTCACAGCGCGAAACGTCTTTCCGAGTCAAGGGTGTGTGGTGTTGTCATTCACACTTCGGGCATGATGGTACGATCCTTGGGTGTGATGACCCTAGCAGAGCTCTGGCCTAACCCTTAGTGGTCAGGTCAAAGGCTGGCCCCATCATACATAAGGACCGTATCATCGTGCTCAGGGAATTGACGTCATTGAAGATTAAGACTGTAGGCGAAGGATGTAATGAATCTTGAACTATACGTACTTCGGTCAATTGCAATAATGAAACCACACCTCATGACTCGGTCTACAAAACAGAATAAAAAAAAGAGATCTACCACAATTCATGGAAAGTAAATCTCTTACAACTCGAGAATGAGGGGGTATTATTCTACGATAGAAAATATACATCAAGCATCAGTGTATCATGTGAATGAAACTGCTATCTGCTCGAAACGTAAAGATTTAATTCGTGACGGTAACACCGACAACGTTGAGAAGTGTTTCAGTTGTAAGGAACACGCGAGATAATCTACGAATCAGCACCTGTCTGCAGGTCCTGATGCCATCAACTGTATTTCACCTGCATCCATCCAAACCTTGGATGAGAGGAACCACTACCACGGTAAAGAGACACACGTTTGACAACAAAGCTGTGTCTTGTTGGTGTGAGAATCTTGCGTCTCGTCTCGCGCTAACACTGTATCGCCAAAAAGGGCATTATTCTAATCCTTGAAAAAGACGCGGCCTTTAGTCTTTAACAGAACGCGACAGTACGACTCGTGAGCACGATGATAAAACTCTGGGATCCTATGGCGTTTGACCTGATCCCTAAGGGTCAGGGAAAAGGTCAGATCAACGAACTTTCCCAGGGTAAGTGCTTTTGTGCTCAAGGTGGGTATTGTGCTAGAGCGGTTCAAGAATGATACTGCATCAGCCCAAAGAATGCAGCAGTCTGAACAGCTGAAAACGAAGCTTCATTCTAAACCTGCTTTGCTTCAGGTTTCAAATGAGGCTTCGTGTCAGGTCCCACAGGTAGAGAGAGTGGACGCTCCTGGTTCGTGTCCTGTTTCGAACCCCTCGGGAAGCACTGCCCAGCCAAGAACCACCACAGCCTTCCGCTGCTCCTCAGAATGTGAAAACAAACTTCGACTTTAAATCTCACAACATTTTTCCAAGGACGTTCTTCCGAAAAAGAAATATCAACCATCAATATAATTCTTTCCCCACGAAAACACAGAAGAGCAAAGAGTTCATTACAAACTCTTATAGCGATCACTTATCTTTAAGAGGTTTTAACATTACTAATCTATTACAATCAGCGTTTATCTTTCCTTACGTAATCTATCCGCGCACTTACCTAAGAAAGTCTTGCTTAATGTGGAGGGAAAAGTATAGATTCAAATTCTCATAATCGATAATTTCTGGTCTTCTATCTAGTCTTACGAACCAGAAAACAACGGTTTCAAAGACAAAGCGAGACTGTCTGCTGAGTTTACATGCAAATGTAAATCTAAAACTAAATCGGTTCAGGCCTTACATATTATATCTTTAACGTATTACTGCAAGAAGCTGGAGGTAAAAAAGAAAAAGAAAATGCTTTTGAATTACGAGAGAGAGAGAGAGAGAGAGAGAGAGAGAGAGAGAGAGAGAGAGAGAGAGAGAGAGAGAGAGAGATCCCGGAGACGATGTCAAAAGCCGAATCCTCAAATCAGCAGAGAGAGAGACAGTCAGGAGGCAGATCATCCAGCGAGTCCATGCTCACACCATGATCCTGTCCCTCCTTGGAATTTCTCGTGTCTTACAGTCGCTCTCTCTTTCCCCATTACGTCTCTCTCCGACTCCCTCACGTCCCATTAACTCGACTCTTCCTCCGTCCCCATTATGTTTTTCTCCTCCGTCTTCTTCACATCCCATTAACTCCACTGTTTTCAATGCGCATGAACTTTTCTTCCATCGTCCAAAGCAGTTTCTCCTCTGTGTAATTATTAATGTTCTTCACTGCCCAATATATTTCTTTTTCACCCCAGACTCCGTTGTCATCTCTCCTCGCGTTCAAAAGTTGTTCTTCGTTTCCATAACTTTTTCTTCTGTGTCTCATCCATAATCTTTCCTTTTCCTTCCCTATTAAAGTTTCTTAATCCATCTCCCTTAATGTCATATCAACTTATTTTCACCACTACTTTTCTTTTTAATATTCTTTTTCGTGATGGCCATTTCTCTTTCAGAAATCTAAACAGTGCAACACTGCACAGCGTCACAACAAATCTCGACTCGCCATCGTCACCTCCTGCTACCAGAGATCCCTCGTCCCTGAGATGCAGTTCGACACCACAACTGCACCACTGAGTCCAACACAATTCGAACACATCAATACATGAACAGCTCAAACCTAGCCATTGCATGCATCACCATTAGTTAGCAGACTAATGCCTCGGTACTACGTCGAGACTGTCCCCCCCAACCCCCAGTCCTATTTTCTGAAGAGCCCTTCTGTTTTTATTGTCTCTAATTTCTCTTTACTTTCAGTATTTAACTACATTCAATAAATAATAATAATGATAACAATAATAATGATAACAATAATAACAATTATTATTATCATTATTATCACATTATTATTATCATTATCATTATCATCATTAACTGTGAAGGGATCGACTGTCTTCGCCAAAGCATTTTCACGTTCTTAACAAGAACAGTATTACGATCTTGACCCAGTCGGCCATGCAGCCTCACCAACCTACCTCAACTTGCCGGTAATACACACAATACATGGAAAAAGCCCCAGTCAGCTGATATCTGTATATTTCCCATCACTGAGACCCCGTATGTCAATCATATGGTATTACGTATGATGGAAAAAATGTCCGTCTTGCTGATCGTGTGATGGGCTAGTCATTGACCTCATCCTTAAGATGCTTAATGGCACTGGTTGGGGTATAAGAAAACAGGATGGGAAACAGAAGACGGAGAAGGGGCAAGGACTATGAGGTGGAAAAGGAAATGAAATCAAAGTGTTAAGAATAAAGGAATAAAGAAGGAAACAGATGTAATAAGATAAATAAAAGAGGGGGGGGGGGGGGAGAGAGAAAGGGACTTAAGAGAAAATACTGATCAGAAAATAAGTCGCACATAAAAGCCTGAGGCTCTTCCGTTTTCTTCCACTTGTCTTAATTATCAGGTCTAACTAGTGTAAATATCCGGGGTAGCCAATTTCCCCTTCCACTTAAACCCGGGTTATGTAATTAGGTTCTCACCCACGCTCAGCGATTTCCCCCCATCCCAGCACCGAACCTTGTCGCGTGTAAGAGTCCTAATCGGTATAAATTGGGAGTGAGTGCCTTGATTCGTATATAAATCGGAAGAGAGTGCTAAAATTGGTATGTATCACAGTCATTACACCTAATTCTGTTGGAAATCAAATTGTCCTCGTCTAAGGAGGGACCGTTTGATCCTGGACCTCAATTTTCTTTCGAGGTAGATGGCACTGGGGATAACGAGCCCATAAATTAGCGCTAAACTCACTGGAAATGGGCGTTTTCTTCCCTGTGTACAACATCAATAAAGCTCACTTTAGTCGACCTCTGACCCCGAGAATTGAGACTTCGCAACGGGATCTTATGTCTTGTTTAGGTTAAACTTTATATAAGGTTCCAACACCTTTCCTGTTTCGCTTCCGAAGCCTCCTTATGTTAACGCCTTGGGTGTCAGGTATGACGCCTTAACACGACGGTACGATCCTTGATCACGACGGTACAGTCCTTAAACAAGAAGGTACGATTGATCACGACGGTACAATCCTCGAGTACGAAGCTAAGACGGAGCACAGAGGTACAGTCCTTGAGAACGAAGGTTAGATCCTTCAGCGCGACAGAACAATCCTTGCCCAAGAGAGCAAATCCTAGAACACGACGGTACGATCCTTGAGCACGATGGTCAGACCACGGTCAGTGATCGTACCATCGTGCACAAGAGGGGTTGACCTATCTTCAGAATCAAGGTCCTTATCGCTTGGTATTCTTCCCTAATTATAATTTCTTATCATTTCCTGTCCCGCCTTCTCATGCTCGCGATAAGCGGAGGAAGCTGCGATAAGTCGCTACACTCAATGGCTTTAGTCTCGGATTATCATGTAAAGCGGCCGTGAGTGTAGCGCAAAAGTTATATCATTGCGTGTTTGGCTCCGGCGACCACTAGTTACCTCTCGGGCCAAGATAAGACAAGATCGACTTTATTCATCCCTTTAATACAAATGGGTCATTTTCTTCGCACTAAATGTTGTGGGTGATAAGAGGTCATTGTCCTTGTTTTTGTTGTAAGTGGGAAATTACTGGACTGAAATTTCGGGTTCCTTCTGCCGATTTAGAGTCCCGCATTTCCCGCTGCTATTAAGCACGACAGCAGGATATCTTTATAGCCAGTTTATGATGCAAATTCTAAGCCTTCTCCCACTTGAAAAAGGGGAAATTGTGGGGACGCTCCTAGTGCCAGTAGGAAGGGACTGCTGTGTCACTGTGGGGATCATTGCTGTCACTGTAAAGGGGGAAACTGCAGTTGTGACAGTGGGGACACTGCTGTAATACTAGTGGACGGATTGGTGGACTGGAAACCAAGAATGGATCGTGAGGGTTTTTTTTTTGTATCATCAGTTCTCGGACATGATGCTCAGAGAGAAGCTGTATCGCCTTATTTATAACGTTGCTGGTGAGTGTGCGGTTCTGTGCCTCTAATGCTCGATGGACGAGGCTTTCGCCACCTCACCACTGGGTTATTCATTTATGAATGAGGGTCAGACGGTGAGTCCTGTTTGAGGAAGAGGCCTCGTCACCTACCACTGGGCTATACGTATCTGTGAGTGTGATACCCGAGATGAACAGCCTTTTGAGTGAAGACTTTCGTCTCCCTTTGGCGAATCAAGTTACTGCACAACGTAAGAAAAAAGAAAAATAATAATGAACGCTTTTGCAGTGTGTTAGCCTTGACAGGCAGTTTCCATCCGCTCTGTCCAAGTTTGGCCAAAGTAATCATGTAAACCGGATCATTTACTACGTTTAGCATATTAATTTAAAAATTTACCGATGGACCAGTTTAATGCGATGCTGATATATCGAAAGTGATTTCCGCGCGGATGAACTAATTCTCTCAAACAATGTAAGTTGTTATCCATTTATGAGATCGACAGCCATAACAGAGAGGTCACTCACTGCTCATGCGCTGCTTTCCGTATATCTTTTGTGATGACCAGTTCATGGTCTGAGTTTCAATCTCCCTTTGAAAAGATTATTGCTTTTAGCATTACTGTAATTCCACAGCATCCAAAATCATTAATGAACCTGGTATGTCATAAATATCATATTTCGTTTCCTCCTCAGCTGCATTATGAATCGTATATATATATATATATATATATATATATATATATATATATATATATATATATATATATATATGTGTGTGAAAGAAGAAAGTTAAGAGTAAATGTGAATAAGAGCAAAGTAATTAGGTACAGTAGGGTTGAGGGTCAAGTCAATTGGGAGGTAAGTTTGAATGGAGAAAAACTGGAGGAAGTAAAGTGTTTTAGATATCTGGGAGTGGATCTGGCAGCGGATGGAACCATGGAAGCGGAAGTAGATCATAGGGTGGGGGAGGGGGCGAAAATCCTGGGAGCCTTGAAGAATGTGTGGAAGTCGAGAACATTATCTCGGAAAGCAAAAATGGGTATGTTTGAAGGAACAGTGGTTCCAACAATGTTGTATGGTTGCGAGGCGTGGGCTATGGATAGAGTTGTGCGCAGGAGGATGGATGTGCTGGAAATGAGATGTTTGAGGACAATGTGTGGTGTGAGGTGGTTTGATCGAGTAAGTAACGTAAGGGTAAGAGAGATGTGTGGAAATAAAAAGAGCGTGGTTGAGAGAGCAGAAGAGGGTGTTTTGAAATGGTTTGGGCACATGGAGAGAATGAGTGAGGAAAGATTGACCAAGAGGATATATGTGTCGGAGGTGGAGGGAACGAGGAGAAGTGGGAGACCAAATTGGAGGTGGAGAGATGGAGTGAAAAAGATTTTGTGTGATCGGGGCCTGAACATGCAGGAGGGTGAAAGGCGGGCAAGGAATAGAGTGAATTGGATCGATGTGGTATACCGGGGTTGACGTGCTGTCAGTGGATTGAATCAGGGCATGTGAAGCGTCTGGGGTGAACCATGGGAAGCTGTGTAGGTATGTATATTTGCGTGTGTGGACGTATGTATATACATGTGTATGGGGGGGGGGGGTGGGTTGGGCCATTTCTTTCGTCTGTTTCTTGCGCTACCTCGCAAACGCGGGAGACAGCGACAAAAAAAAAAAAAAAAAAAAAATATATATATATATATATATATATATATATATATATATATATATATATATACTTGGGACCCCTTTTATGGAACTCCTGCAGTGGGACCATAGGTCAGAGTGTTGTGATTTTGTGTACATGTCTGTGTGAGGTAATATGTCTGGGAGTGTGGTTTCGGATGGGTGTATTGCCTGGTGGAGCGGCGTTACGTACGAATGAGGTGGTAAGAAGGTTTAACGCTTGCCCGATCATTGTGGTGTGTATGTGTTTTGTCAGTGTTACATCTGTTTGTGGTGGGTATGCTACAGGTTGTTGAAGTGTGAAGCAGGAGTCAGCTTTTTATATCTAACAAGGGTTTGGTTAGTTATGGAGTGGTCTGAATGGGGATTACCAAGCGTTACTGCAAAGAACTGAACGCAGGGTGTACTGCAGCGGGGTTTTATATTGAGAGAATTTTTGTTTCACTGTGATGGTACTGAGTGGTAATGGTTGCTGGGCAGCCAGTGATTGTTTTGAGTGCTGTGTTTTGTGTGGGCTGCAGTTGTATCATTTGTTTTGACAAGATGGATGACCAGGGAAGGTGAGGTGTAGTTCAAGGTGGGGCCGATATATTTGTGGAGAATACCGAATGATTCTTTTTCTTGTCCAAAACTGGTTTATCCGTTGGTGTTGTAAGGACATTCAGTTTGTCTGTTGCTTTTGTGTTGATGCATGTGTTTGTTTTTGAGGAGGATGTCACGTGTGTAAGTGACGCCGAAAATAGTTGGTGCTGGACAGGAACTGACCATTCTAGGTGACGAGAGGGTGGAGGTAGGATTTGCAACCGTCTGGTGAACAAAGGGTAACTGAAAACTTTGAATGAGATGCAGACATTGCGTTCTGAGTAAGCCAGTGTTCCACCTGTGTAATGTAATGTTACATATGTATATGCCAAAGCCTTAGCCAGGTGCCCATTTCAGCACTTCCTGCTCAGCTCTGTCACATACATACTCCGCTTCCCACTAAACCTCCCTCTTGCACTGTCATTCCTTACAAGATCACCTCCTCAAGTATTTCATTTCAACACATCTACCATCATCCATACTTCTGCATTTACGGCCCACGAACCGCATCATCCGAAATACTCCTTCGGAACTACTATGCCATCAAAGATACTCATATTTTTACTTAAAGAATGTGACCTCTCTTTCCATACATTATTCAACACACTTATGACCTTTCATCCCTTTATCCCATCCTATGATTTACTTCCACTCATAATTAAATCTACTGCCATGTCCACTCCCAGGAAGCTAAATCTCTCCACTTCCTTCAAGTTCCCTGCATCAAAAATTGCACTTAAAGCAACGTGTATATCTCACGTGCTGAACCTTATTACCTAACTCCTGTTCACATTCTCACTTTCCTCCTTTCACACAATCTCCCAAACTCAGACACCAGCTCATACAGTTTTTGGCACCAGCTCGTACAGCTTTTCACTCGAGTCAGCTACCAGAGCCGTGTCATCCGCATATAGCAACTGACTCACCTGTAAGGGACGCCCACCCCTAACAGAATGCACATCCTCCCTCATTCCAAGACCCTCGCATTCACCTCTCCATCACCCTATCCATGAAAAGAATCAAACAGCTACGGTGACACCCTTACTTAAAGCAGACCCACCTTCATATGGAACCACTCACCCTCCTCTCTTCCTGCTAGAATATACGCCTTACCCTCCCGATCAAAACTCCTCATTCCAAACCATGTGTATGTAGCTCCCTCCACAAACCCTCTTTATCGAGCTTATCATACGCCCTCTCCAGATTCCTTTTCCCTAAATATTTGTTATACAAATTCATCAAAGAGAAACACTTGATTCACACGTCCTACACTACTCCAGAAGCCACAGGGGTTCTTCCAACAACAATACTGTGTGCATGCCATTCTCCTCTCGGTCACCTGTCTCCAATACAACTCACTAGACTTACTCCTCCGAAATTCGAGGTTCCACTTTTGTCCTCCCTTCCGCTAATGACACTATACTAACATCTCGCAGTCCTCAGCAACCTCACCTTAAGCCATAAATACGCTGAAAAATCCTGAATAATCAATTAACAACACTGTCATCTCAGTTTTTGAGAATTTCAACTGCCATCTTAGATACTAAAGCTGCTTTGCCATACTTCATCTTACGCATGGCTTTCACCACCTCTTCTCGTTTCACCAAATCGTTCGCCACGACTTTCTCGCTCCACATGCTTTACCGACCCAAACACACCATCGCCCTGCTCGAGAGTCATACCGTCGTGCTCAAGGGTAATACCGTCGTACTCAGAGGTCGTATTGTCGTTCTCGAGGGCAGTACTGTCGTGTTCAAGAACAGTACTGTCGTGCTCAAGGTAAGTACCGTCGTGCTGACTCCCCGTCATCCACGTAGATTACACGTGTCGTCGCGCACACTAATTTGTTTTTGTTTTTCTGAACCTCACTTCCGTTCGAGCTTACTGCCCCCTTCTGGATACTCTACGGTCCTCGCTACCCATTTCTCTTGTCTCACTTTCTCTGTTTTTCTCTTACTCGTGATCTCAGTTGTATCCAATATTGCGAGACTTTCTAAGCTGACATGAAGCCATCATCATTCATACCTATTTTCTTTATCACACATTCGCTCCTCTTTTTCCTTTTCTTTGGACTTTTTTCTTCGTCCATGCCTCTTTCCCCTCTGCTTTACTTTTCTTCCCCCCAGCCCCCATTCTCTCCTCTTCTATCATCTACTTGCCCTCTGTCTATCCTTCCTCCCTCTCTAACCTCCATCTATTTTCATCAACCATTTGTCATTCGTCTCCTCTTTGTCCTCCTCCCTCGCCCTCCTCATATCCCTCTATTCTCCTTTCTCTCTCCTTTCTGCCTCTCATCACTTCCACCTCATTTCCTCCTTTTCTTCCACAATCTCTCTCTCTCT
Source organism: Panulirus ornatus (assembly GCF_036320965.1). Lineage (NCBI taxonomy): Eukaryota > Metazoa > Arthropoda > Malacostraca > Decapoda > Palinuridae > Panulirus > Panulirus ornatus. Next base: position 53,572,309 of record NC_092235.1, on the reverse strand, counting down.
CTCTCTCTCTCTCTCTCTCTCTCTCTCTCTCTCTCTCTCTCTCTGCCCATAGATCATTCTTCCTCAATTTCTTTTTCTGTAGGACGATGTGAACGAAGACTTTGACAAGATACAATTTAAAAACCCTGCTTTTAGAATGTCGCGGATCACTGTTTACATCTATTGCAGAGGTTGGCCATGGTAGTTCTGGGCTTAAAACTTTCCATGACAGACGAGAGCAATCTGCTTTCTAAGAAAGGACAGAGTTGAGGAAAACTTCCGAGGACAGTGCAAGGCTGGAAACATTGCAGCAGATTCTACAGCCACAATCTTTCCAGGACATGTTGTTAAGAGATTCGCCAAGCCTAAGCCTGGCACGAGTTCTTGTCTTCAGACGGGCCCGTTCCAACGAGACTCTTTTCTAAGGCAGATGATACTCAAAATCTCTCTAAGAGAGCCGTAAAGCATAACAGTTTCCAAGGCAGTACAAGGCCACAAAGTTTCCAGAACAGACTAAGGCTACAAACTGTCGAGGAGAAACGAGAGTCGCAGTCTTTCCAGGGGGATAGAAAGAGGGGGGGGGGGAGCGCCAAAACAGACAGAGCTTCAGTCTCCCTTGAACAGACAAGGGCTGGAAACTTCCCAGGATAGACGGAAGCGTCATAAGTTCTCCGGGATAAATGAGGTGAACAAACTTTCCAATACAGACGAGGTCCACAAACTCTGCGAGACAGGCGAGGGCCACTTACTTACCCAGACATACGGGGTATACTGTCGGTGCTGAAGAGAAGAGCACCACAGTCTTCTTAAGACAAGCAAACGCCCGGACACGCTGGGATAAGATTTTACCCGTGCCAAAGACGGCTACAGACTTTCCAGAATATTCGAGGGCTACAAACTTTCCAGGAGAGACGGAACTACATGCTGTAAAGGAGTGACGGGGTTATAGAACCTTCCAGAATATTCAAAGGCTACAGGTTTTCCAGGAGAGTCGTGTTTAAAAACTTTCCAGAATATTCAAGGGCTATCAGACTTTCCACGCGAGAGGGGGCTACAAATTTTCCAGAATATTCATGGACTACAGAATTTTCGTAACATCCGGGGACTAAAACCTTCCATGTCTCTACAAAGGCTTCAATATTTCCATCATTGACAATAGCTAGGACACACGAGAGGTACAAACTTCCAAATAATAATTGGAATTCCAGAGGCTGGTCTCGCGTTGGCTTCCTGGGTGATCGAGTGGTTCTCGATGCCGATGGAGACCCTAACAGAGTCGCTTGTGTCCAAGTCACAGTAACACTGACCCTGCACGAGGATGGGAAAGGAGGCGGCAGGGGAACGGTGACAGGAGCTATAAAAAGGAAATTGAAAGAGGATAAAGAAAGGGAGGAGCATACGGGAAGGGAAAGGGAATGCAATTTAGTGTGGAAGAGCACAACTGACTTGGAGGAACGGGATGAAAAAGAGGAAAGGAATGGAGAGAAGGAGGAGGGAGAGAATGAAGTTGCTGGCAAATTAAGAAGTGCAGAAATGAGGAAGAGGAACATGAAAATGAGGTGGCTGGGGAAGGGAGAGAGCAAACGGTAAACCTTGAACGTCCTCGTGTGTACAACCACTCGCCTTCTGCGGGAGCACAAGCTCCTGACCGTCATGATGTATGGCTATAGAGAGACTTTGTAGCAGACCTGTCAGAAGATGCTTCTCCTTGCGAGTAAACTTCATCTTCTCTACATTCTTAATGGGTCTTGTCTCCCTCTTACAGAGATTCTCGCCGCCATCCCTCGACCCTTGTTACATTTAGTGGTAAATCTTTTATGCAAAGCTGCAACCAACGCCATAACACACGCCTGTGCTGCAAACCACTAACCAACTGCTCCGTAACGTCGACCAACTATCACCCATCATGCAACAGCTCTCACTACCTTCTCCCATACAAACCTTCGTCAGCACATGAACTACCTACCACCTTCCCCCAGGGAACACCTGAACCTTTTAATTTTGATTTCTTCCTGAACCTTTTAACTGATTTCTTTTCAAACTTTTTAGTCTGTTTAATATTCATGAGTATTTTTCATTACTCATACTGGAAATCATTTGTATATAACCTATATGTAAACTTCTTAGTGAATCAATAGTTGGATTATTATCATCATTATTATCACCTACACCACTTCCCACCTGCCTCACTCCAGCTACTAAATGCTCCACAGTGCCACCCACACTACCTGTCCTACACACCAGAACACCTGCGTCATACGACCTACTCACTGCCCTACATGACCCACGTACAGTAGGGGGTTATGATGAGGGCGAGGAGGCCACCTCCCCCCGACACACACACACCCTCCCTCCCTCCGTCTGTATCTCTACATCACTAGGCCAACAAAAGCCCTGAGGAGGGAGGTTGAGGGGTGTCCAACACTACGCTAATGTCCCCTCCAACATCATTTCGTTTCTCCTGTACGACCGTATCAAAAAAAAAGTAGACATTTGTATCGCAGACATCAGATCTCACCATTCAAAAAACTTTTTTTTTTTTTCTTTAACAGTGAAGTCATCTATAGTTATATTCTGGTCTGGTATGTCCAGCGGTCAGATGGTGAGAAACATGGGAGGAAATTGGCGGGTTTTGGTGTGTGTGTGTGTGTGTGTGTGTGTGTGTGTGTGTGTGTGTGTAGGAGCGAGTGAGCGAGCGAAAAGGTGGAGGACAGCTGAGCGGAGAGGTCGGGGGAGCACCACCGCCGCTCTCAACCCAGGAAATTGGATCAGATAAGAAGGAAGTGGCTCATAATGACGTGGTCAGGGGGGTAGCAGAGAGAGAGAGAGAGAGAGAGAGAGAGAGAGAGAGAGAGAGAGAGAGAGAGAGAGAGAGAGAGAGAGAGAGAGAGAGTAACAGGGGAAAAGAAAATGAACGCAAAAGGAGAGAGAGAGAGAGAGAGAGAGAGAGAGAGAGAGAGAGAGAGAGAGAGAGAGAGAGAGAGAGAGAGAGAGAGAGAGTAACAGGGGGAAAGAAAATGAACGCAAAAGGAGAGAGAGAGAGAGAGAGAGAGAGAGAGAGAGAGAGAGAGAGAGAGAGAGAGAGAGAGAGAGAGAGAGAGAATCACTACTTCATTTATAGGAGGATGGTGGTGGTTAAGTCACGGATCCATGATGAAGAGTCACCTAATATGGTGATACTCTCCTCCTACAGATGGATAAAAAGATAGTGAAGAATAGGAAATGAACATGTGTGTGTGTGTGTGTGTGTGTGTGTGTGTGTGTGTGTGTGTGTGTGTGTGTGTGTGTGTATTCTCAGCTGAGACACTGACCCGCCTCTGAAGCATGGGAGGTGGGGTGTGTGGGGGAGGAGGAGGAGCCTAATTTCCTCTGCAACATATGACAATCGTATCATGGTGGTCTTGTGGTGATCAGCAATAAATAGGGTTACAGCTAAGTCTCTCTCTCTCTCTCTCTCTCTCTTGCCCCTCCCATCACCACCACCCTCGTCATGCAAACCCGACGGTACAACACGATGTTAACGACCGCATATCTTACGACCACGTCTTTGTTAAGGCTGAAATTCTAGCTGGGACTGTGCATGACGTACAATTAGACCCCTGGAACGTATGAGGATCTGAACAGATCACGAAGAGGCGTCCGCGAATGTACCATGTCACATTGTCTGCCTCGGTGGTGCATTAGGAACTGTCTGGCTGATGTAAGTAACGAATGATGATAAGAAAAGTCGAAGGATACAATCAGACATGCCACTCAAGAGAAGGTAAGTGGCATTCCAGGGAAGAAAAAATATATATATTTTGACAGTTATATTGTGACGGCATTTTCTTTCCAACCTTTGAACATCTTTACTTATGGATAATGATAATAACAATAATGATAATGAAATAATAATAATAATAAATGATATGGATCTTTCCAACTAGTTTGGTTAAAGTGTTAATCAATATTCTTAATGGATGACAAACTGACAATGAGATATGATTATTGTAAAAATCCCAGTAAAAATTTCTTTTCACAAATGACTATTGGGTGCGATCGGGTTGATCTTACACTCACAAAGAGGCAGTACGGGTAGGAAGAGAGTGTACCTAAGAGCCTAACTGGTTAGCGATATTCCTACTGTTACATATCCATTAATCTTTATGAGTATATAAGGTTGTAGTCTACAAAAGGACTTGTAATATATATATATATATATATATATATATATATATATATATATATATATATATATATATATATTTTTTTTTTTTTTTTTTGCTTTGTCGCTGTCTCCCGCGTTTGCGAGGTAGCGCAAGGAAACAGACGAAAGAAATGGCTCAACCCACCCCCATACACATGTATATACATACGTCCACACACGCAAATATACATACCTACACAACTTTCCATGGTTTACCCCAGACGCTTCACATGCCCTGATTCAATCCACTGACAGCACGTCAACCCCGGTATACCACATCGCTCCAATTCACTCTATTCCTTGCCCTCCTTTCACCCTCCTGCATGTTCAGGCCCCGATCACACAAAATCTTTTTCACTCCATCTTTCCACCTCCAATTTGGTCTCCCTCTTCTCCTCGTTCCCTCCACCTCCGACACATATATCCTCTTGGTCAATCTTTCCTCACTCATTCTCTCCATGTGCCCAAACCATTTCAAAACACCCTCTTCTGCTCTCTCAACCACGCTCTTTTTATTTACACACATCTCTCTTACCCTTACGTTACTTACTCGATCAAACCACCTCACACCACATATTGTCCTCAAACATCTCATTTCCAGCACATCCATCCTCCTGCGCACAACTCTATCCATAGCCCACGTCTCGCAACTATACAACATTGTTGGAACCACTATTCCTTCAAACATACCCATTTTTGCTTTCCGAGATAATGTTCTCGACTTCCACACATTCTTCAAGGCTCCCAGAATTTTCGCCCCCTCCCCCACCCTATGATCCACTTCCGCTTCCATGGTTCCATCCGCTGCCAGATCCACTCCCAGATATCTAAAACACTTCACTTCCTCCAGTTTTTCTCCATTCAAACTCAATATATATATATTATCCCTGGGGATATGGGATTCAGAATACTTCCCACGTATTCCCTGCGTGTCGTAGAAGGCGACTAAAAGGGGAGGGAGCGGGGGGCTGGAAATCCTCCCCTCTCATTTTTCTTTTTTTCCAAAAGAAGGAACAGAGGGGGCCAGGTGAGGATATTCCAAAAAAGGCCCAGTCCTCTGTTCTTAACGCTACCTCGCTAACGCGGGAAATGGCGAATAGTTTAAAAGAAAAAAAAAAAAATATATATATATATATATATATATATATATATATATATATATATATATATATATTCATATATAATTCGCCATTTCCTGCATTAGCGAGGTACCACCAAGAACATGGGGGCTGAGCCTTTCTGGGAATATCCTCACTTGTACCCCTTCTTTGTACCAAGATCTTGCAGTATTTTACCACGTAAAGAACATTCAAATACAGAAACAAGAGCAAGAAGAGAAAAATGTCTCCTATTCTTCACTCAGTATTTCATGATCTACTTCTTGAAGGATTTTTGATACATTTCCAAAGCAAACTTTTATTTATTTATTTTTTTTTTTAATTACAAAACCAATCAGTTGAGAACTCGGGCACAATTTGTTCCCGTTCATAAATCAGGAACACCAGCAGCAGCTTATGATCAGACATGAAACAGAAGCTTTTCATCTGCGAGTCTCCCAACCTAACGAGTCTCGACAGCAAGCAGAAAACGTTATGGAAAGAATAAGAGACAAATCCTCACCATACAATGATACGCACCAACCTCAACAGAACCAAAATACACGGAAGAGTCTTCCGCGGGATCCATTAAACATCCCCGCCATCTGCTGGTCCTGAGAAAGGTTATCGTCTCACAGAAGCGACAGGCAACTACCACAGATGGAACACGGAGGACAGATTACCTTTACCTTTGCTACATCTCTGAGAAATACTCGTAAAGGACGTTACCGTGTAATACCTGGGCGGAAGAAATTTGAGAAATATTCCATAACAGTCACAGGCACAAAGGGACACATTTCCATTGTCTAGCCTTGCTCTAAAGCCTTTTGGCAAAGTTCAAAGTCACATTCCATATTTGAAAAGTGACTGGACTTTCTATATGTTCGTTTGTATATTGCATGACAAGACAGGGATGAAAATCTATAGGAAATCCTTCAACGCGAAGATCAAGGTTATTCATCAGCGTTGTCATGTCTAGGGCATCCAAATTCAGTTATGTCAATCAATGGAAAAAGAAAAGAAAAAGATTTGTTCGATGCTGGGGCCAAAATGTCTGAAAGAGTTGCGTCTCTGAAACCCGTCACAACAATAAAGATCTTACGGCTCTCAGAACCATTTAGTCTCAGCCAACTCCGGATCAGCCCGAGTGGGTTGAAGGATCACAATGAAAAAAAGGGAATCACGTCCATTCATAACAGCCTCAATAACAGAACTAGATAACGTGGTACGAACGCACGCAGCCATCTGCATCCAAATGCAGCCATCCCGCGCGGCGTGGAATCTAACCTAACCTAACTAGACAGTCATAATCTGTGGGCCAAATGTGGGTCACAAAAGAAAATGGAAGTAAACGCTTGATAGTCAACTACCACAAGGATGGAGTTAAGATGTAAGAGCTTCTATGAAGTTAAATTCAATCGTCGTCACCAGGGCGAATTCTGAACGATGTGTTCCCCAGTGTACAAGTCCGGTACTAGGCTCTTATGAAAAGCGCACACACTGTGTGTGTGTGTTCAAGGATCAAGTACAACGGCACAATACAAAGCACTCACAACATTAGTGACAAAATAAAAAAAAAAGACCATTAGGGAACAACGTTGATTACAGCGACCTGGAATGAACGTTCGTGTTACAACGGGTTAACGAAAGGACGGAAACAAATTTGTACACCCCCCATTATAACGTAATAGGGACACGAGTAATGCAGTACTAAGCTGCTTACATCTGGGGGTTGGGTCGGTAAAAGTTTCTTTCGCCAAGCTTGTCCGCTCCATGTTGGGAGAAAAAAGACGAAGAAATACAAAACCTAAACATTCTTGGAAACAGTTAGTTAAAACGAACAGAAAAGCATCGGAAAGTTTTGCAAATGCCAGATGGCTGGCTAGTCTTCGCTCAATGATTACCGCTGACTAAGTAGAAGTAATAGTAGCAGTGATAGTAGAAGTAAAAGTAGTAGCAGTATAATAGCAGTAGTAGCAGTGTAGTAGTAGTAGTAGTAGTAGTCAAAGTAGTAGCAGTATAGTAGTAGTAGTAGTAGTAGTAGTAAAACCAGTAGGAGTAAAACTAGTATTAGTAGTGGTAGTAGTAAAACTAGCAGTAGTAGTAGCAGTAGAGGTAGTACAGTAGTGGTAGTACAGCAGTGGTAGTAGCAATAGTGGGAGTACAGCAGTGGTAGTAGCTGTAGTGGTAGTACAGCAGTTGCAGCAGCAGCAGCCGTATATTAATAGCAGCCTTTAAATTCAACTCATTATCAAGAAACGTCGGCATATTCTCGACAGATATAGTCAGTCTAAACTGCCTCTGACTGAAGTGAAGAATGAACAGTAACACGCTATATTGTTATTTTGTAATCATGAAAAAAAAAAATCATTGATATGAACACAGTTCCTATCTCTTGTTCTGTATAGTTTCAGTGTCTCATGAATCACAATTGCCAATTTTGGTCCAGCTGAACGAACCACGCAGGATTCTCTATATAAAACTGCATAATTAGGGTAATTTCCACGCTTTTATCACAATCTAAACAATTTACGGCTTACTGTTTGGAAGTGGAGGGGGACGACGTGTTTGCCTGAGCCAGCACACCCACCCCCACCGCGTCCCCCGCTCCCACATCAGACAGCCAGCCCAGGACAGTGATGAACACAATCGCATAAAAAAAAAAACTGTGATTCAGGTGATTCATCACGCTCAATACCTGTTTAATCTGGCCGGTGATGTAAATATCACATTACAATCCAAATACCGGTGGGATTTGCACCGAAATTGCAGTTAACAAACATTGGTTGTGAAATGACTCTGGTTAATAAGTCCTTTATATATCTGATCACCCACTTCCCATCAATATTCAGTACATAACGGGAGAGGAATCATGCAACCAAATATGACGGTGAAATGAAATGAAAATGGCCAATCTTTTGCATGCAGACTGAACTTGTGGATGCACGTTAGTTCGACCCCCTGCGCACGACCCTTGAACATGACGTCATGGCCTGGCGTTTGCGCCTGACTCTTAAGGATCAATCAATTTAAAGGCCTGGCCATCATACCTAAGGATCGTAACGTCGTACCCAAGCGATTAAAATCTTGATCTTTACCGGATCAATATATTTTCTTCTGTCAGTAGGTGTTCCCCTTCCGCCAAGTTGGTACTAGGGAGTCTTATGTGGACTATTCAGGTTCACAGACTAGATGGTCGAGGTCAGGTCACCCTACTCCTTAGACCATCAATCCATAACTACTCCTCATATCATTACCATAATCTAAGATAGCATCTCCCTCACAGCAGCAATGAAAATTCGATACTAGATGATGGAGAGAAAAGTTTGTGTGGTTAGAGAAAGTGTCTTTCACCAAAGAGAGTTTTAAGACTAGATTCTTAATTAAACCTTGGAATCATCAGTGTCAACATACACGAAATAGAGAGCACGTAGCCTTGAGATGACTCACAATGTATAGTCAATATATACATGTCAGGGAGTCGTCACACGGAGCAGGAAAAAGTCAGTTATTAACTACGGCAAGAGACGAAGGCGTCATAAAGCCTGGTGTATCTCATACCGTCAACCCGGCGCGAGGCTGGCCAGGCGGCTGACTTGTCAATAAAACATTAGCGCACGTAGTTGATGGTGGAATCATGTCCTCCCACACACACGCAGGCCGCCGCTGCCGGCCCGGGTAATGCTGGCTCAGACGGTGGCGGGCTCGGTGGCGCGAACCGCCATACAAGACGCCTCATCACGCCAGCTCACTGGGGGAACACATGGGTACGTATGGTAGCCTAACACTACAAGCATTGTTTTATCGAAACCGTTTAATAAATGTATGGTCAGTAGTTTTAGCACTGTCAATCGTTTGGCAGTTGTGATTCTGAAAAAAGAAAATAAGAGATATATCGTTTGTGTGGCAGCCCCAGTCATTTTAGAATTATCAATCGCTTGGCAGCTGCGATTTAAAAAAAAAAAATGCAATTTGGTTTGTGTGGCAGCCCCAAGTACAACATTAAAAAACAAAAACGGGTTGGAAGAGGAGGGCATTTTCTATGGTTATCACCCACAAACATGACGTCGGGACATAGAACAAATAATCATAACAATTATCTACATTATCAACTTGGTCCCGTCCGTTCACAACAATGTCTTCGCACTGGACGACACAGAATTCACCGCTAGACCCGAACATTTCACAGCATGTCCATAGTGTGTGTCAGTGCTTCTGGGCATAGTTCAGACTCTCTGGGTCACTTAGAATCCCTTAAAATAGGCACCTTCTTTCTCCCACAGAGTTCATTCTTGTAACACTACTGATTATGGTTAATATAAAGGGCATGCGTCGGGCTGGGTCTCATTCTTCCCAGCAGTCAAGGTTCCTAACGCACAGGGCGCGAGGTGGTGGAGACAAGTTTCCAGATACATCAACAATTCTGACTCTAGCGCCATTACGTTATTAAAAAAGTATATTTTCTCTGAAAGTGTCAATAAAAAAAATATATACTTCCTTTTATAGTAACAATAAGGGTGGGGGAAAGAAAATTTTTTTTTCTTGAGCTGAAAGTGTCGAACCATTCACCATTAAAAGAAAATTTGATAATAATGATAATAATAATAATAATGATAACAATAATGATGATAACAAGATAATAATAATAATAATAATAATAATAATAATAATCTCTTGTTAAGTCCATGTCAGTTTCAGCTTAAAATTTCGTGCCACTGATTAAGAGCTAAATCTTATTACACTCAGGTTAACAACTAAAACAATAAAATGCTTCATAATATCAACGTAGTTAAGTAATAAGATCATGAAGAGTATGATTTCCTTTTATGTTAAACGTTCTACAGACAGAATGTCTCAGCGACACCACGCCTTACATGGTGACATGAAAAGTGGTCAAAACATTAAAGTCTGAAAACAAAAAACAAAAAACGAGTGAGTACTTCCATACTTGCGAGTAATTACGACGAAATTTGGCTAAACGGTAGTGTAAGCGCTCCTGCTCATCGCTGCAAAATCTAAGGGTAGCGAGGAATGAGTCGTGTGAGTAAAGTGTCGTCAGGTGTTATGTATGGGATACTGAATGTTTGTGGGCTGAACCCCAATAGCCTATGTGTATAGGCGAGGCAGAGAGAAAAGACAAATGCCTGGGCTACAGGAGTGAAACTTGACATCCGATGGAGTACTGCTTACCGCCTATTCATTACCTACCCATAAACTGTGAATACAAGTAGAACAAAAGGATAGATGTGTGGAGAAGGTATTAAGACTGGCTCCAATATCTTGCATATGATGAGAATGAAGGTATAATGAGCAATTCTGACACGGAGAACGTTAAGATGTTTCCGGGCATCACTACATCACCCCTAAGTCAAAACGGCAGGACTATCCTGAGCAGAGCTGCTGTCCACATAATCTTCCTATGAGTACATGATGTACAACTCTCAAGATATCTCGAAAAACATGGAGAAATTTCTAACGTAACATATCGTGGGTATTTAACACCCTTCCCCCAGGACTCTTGTGCTCAAAAAAATGATTCTCTACACTCCTCTCATGACCTGTGTACTGTACTGATCTGGTAATGATCACAGTGTCTCGAAAAATCTTTAATGACATACATCACTGATGAGTTCTGGTCATACCTTTAGAACGACTTACTTTAGTCTTTGAACCGAATCTGATACGCTCTGGCCTAAGATCCTAAGTTCGTCAATGATATATAACCAATTTCATATTCATGAAACAACAGCGTATCAAATGAGACATTTAGCCTGGCAAATAACTTACCTTGGCCATACCACACACCCGCGTCCTTAAACCAAAAATGAAATATTCGACTGATCCCGTAAATGATCTATCATTCATATAAAAGCCTATGCGGGTAAATAATTCTATTTTGGGCCTACTATATTTTTTCATACAGCTTCAGCGATATGAACAGATGCATTCATTACAGATTCATTCATTACAACATATCAAGATCAGATCCGTATAATAAAAGGTAACACCATAATCCATTAGTTTTCTAAAGACATTAATAGTTTAATACTGGCCAACGCATCCCACTTAGTCCATCAAACCTTCTTCCCGATTGGTGGAAGCGTCTACGTGAGGTTTCCTCAAACTGCCAATTCGCGTCGATTCTAGAAATATCGGTGAAAGATTGAAAGAAAAAAAATATCCCTGTCGTAAGCAGGAACATATTTTCTTCCAATCTTCCTTAAACAAGAGACGTCCTTCTTGAATGAGCTTAATCTCCAGCGATATGTACTAGGCCAAGTCATCACACCCTGGAGACAACTTTGTCAATGTTGTGAGCGTTATCGGACTCTGCGCTTAATGGGAATCATTGATAAAATATGCAGAACTATAACAGAATTCCGGAAAATTCGAAACAATATTGCGCTGCTGCTCACAGATGACGTGTCTAAAATGATCCTCTAATTCATTACCTACCAGTATAAAGATATGCAATCACCACCACTCTATCACAGTCGTCCATTCTGATCGGCTTGCTTAATTAAAACCTCTTCCCTTCCAGCGTGATAGCCTATCATCCACTCTCCTCATACCCAACAAAATTTCCATTCCTCTCTTCATACGAGATCAATAAATGTCAGTAAAAAAAAAAGTAAGTTCCTTTTATGTTTACCCGAGGCATAAGCGCGTTATTTTCTTCGGTCATTTCGGCAACAACATCCTAGCCTTACATTTCATCTATATTCTAGTGAGCTTCTATAAGCTTCTCTCTTCTCATCTTGTCCCTTCCTGCCTTTGTTATCAACTCTCCAGCTGACATTCTTTTCATGCTCGTTTGCTCATCTTTCCTGTATTGCACAGTGGTTGTAATTCATCATTTTTTTCCTTCAGAATAACTAGAAGAAAAAAAATAAAGTTACGAAGATGGGAAATGAGCCTCATGATGGTCTTGAAAATTATACAGAAAAGAAGGCTATGCTTTCGTAGGTTTTATGACATGCTGATTTGTAAATATAAAATAGTAAAACTTTAATAACATTATAGCATAAATGAACTATATTCCACACATACACACACACACAAATATATATATATATATATATATATATATATATATATATATATATATATATATATATATACATTTCTCGTCTGTTTCCTTGCGCTACCTCGCTAACGCGGGAGACGGCGGTTAAGTACAATAAATGAATGAATATATATATATATATATATATATATATATATATATATATATATATATATATATATACACACACACACACACACACACGCGCGCGCGCGCACACACACACACACACAGATACAAGAATCAGAACAATTATTTCTGGAAGATGAACTCGATAACAATAAAACCTTATTAAGAAAAACTATAAATGTTCTTTGCATGAGGCAGTAAATAATCATGTCATTTGCAATCACTTTAAAACATGATAAATCTGCAGATTTCTAATATAAACATTACGACCATAATTATCAAACTTAAAAAAATGTATTATCTCTGTATCAGATGCGCAGCTTTTTACTTACCCGGTAAGGGATTACATGATAACTGGGTAAAGTATTTGCAATTTAGATCACTATCACGAGTAAGATATATTAAAATCTTTTTATAATAATACACAAACTTAGCTTCCTTAAGTGGACTAGGCATCTACACACACACACACTTACTAACGAACTAACTAACTAAGCGAATGACAACACTAATACACAAGTAACAAATCTCTCGGATTTCTACAAGAAAGTGAGCTCCTCCGTTACAGACAAACTGGCTAATTCAGACTCCTCCGGGCTCTCTCGTCTGCTCTGCTCGTTCCTGCGGAGAGCTTGGGTAGCTGCTATTGACCAGCTGGACAGACCTACACTGAGCAGACGCTCCCACAACAACAAACCCTTATTGCGCTTCGTCGAAGATCCACGTTAACGACACTCTTCAGTGCTATAATCACTCAACCTCGCCATCTTTCCTCTTTATACCTTCCATACTCCTGGCACAACATTCCCGCTCAACACAATCGTATTTTCCTCTTACTTCATAGGAGTCCATTCTTTTCCTGCAACTAATTGTAGCACAATGTGTGTGCGTGGGGGCTGGGGAGGAGTTTATCTTCCTAGAAAAAAAAAAAAAAAATATGTTGGACGAGGTTTTAGAGGAGGAGTCCACTGTACAGCTGTACGGGTAAGTAACCATCGACACTACAAAACGAAGCGTTCCCTCACAGCGCCATGGTGTACACCGACGACCGACGCTTGTTCGACGCGCTAATGCCTACTAGCAAGGCAATGCTTCTCTCGCTCAACCCGCTGCCCGGAGGCTTTTATGTAAGGAGGCGGAGAGATTCATTCTATTAACCATTTAAGAATAAAAGAATTTCTTTTCTTCTTCGCCTACTACGTGGTCAGGTCCTTCAAGTTAATTTCTTAAAAGAAAAAAAAAGACAATCTTCCCGTTCGTTTAATATACTTGTACAGGAGATTAAGAAAACATGACATTTTTCTACAGATAAACAAGATTACGAATGAATTGTATTTTTATTCTCTGCCAGAGAGCGCGGGAGCGCACGTGGTTAAGTATGAAATACGCGGCTAATGTACATTTGGGCCAAGAGCCGATGTAGCCAGCATATGTGTTTTTTATTAGTATAGTGGTCCAGATACCGCTGGCGGGCACTCTCTCTGATGAAGGCAAGAGCCTCTTGTTCCAGCGCCACCACCAGCCCAGGCCGGCAGGCGTCTTCTGCCGCTGCCGACGCTCCTGCCGCTGCTCGCCGCCGCTGCTGCTGCGGCTGCGGCTGATGATTCTAACTGTGATGCTTATCTTGTTGCTTGCTCTTGTATCTATGCTAAGGATGATGGTGGATGTTGGAAAAGGGTTCAGCTGATGATGTTGTTGCTATCGATGATGTTTGTGCCGTACGTTACGTTGTTCGTGTGTTGGTGTTTGATGATGATGGTGATGATGGTGATGGTGATGATGGTGTTACTGTCGTGATGGGTGATGGTAAATGGTGGTGCTCCTCCTGCTAATGCTTCTGATGGAGCTCCTGGTGATGTCACTGCTGCTCCTGGTGATGTCACTGCTGCTCCTGGTGATGTCGCTGCTGCTTCTGGTGATGTCGCTGCTGCTTCTGGTGATGCCACTGCTGCTGGTGGTGATGTCGCTGCTGCTCCTGGTGATGTCACTGCTGCTCCTGGTGATGTCACTGCTGCTCCTGGTGATGTCACTGCTGCTTCTGGTGATGTGATTGCTGCTGCTTCTGGTGATGTCACTGCTGCTTCTGGTGATGTGATTGCTGCTTCTGGTGATGTCACTACTGCTCCAGGTGATGTCACTGCTGCTTCTGGTGATGTGATTGCTGCTCCTGGTGATGTCACTGCTGCTCCTAGTGATGTCACTGCTGCTTCTGTCGATGTCACTGCTGCTTCTAGTGATGCCACTACTGCTGCTGGTGATGTCACTGCTGCTCCCGATGATGTCACTGCTGCTGTTGCTCCTCTTGTTACTGTTACAGCTGGCTCTTGTGTTTGTCTTAATGTTCTTGTTGCCGCTGTCCCCTGGACTGCTACTGTTGCTGGTGATAGCGATGCAGCTCATATGAATGTCGTTGGAGAGATGGTGGGGGCAGTGATGGTGTAATAGCAACGGTGGCGGTAGGAGCATAAGTCGTGTTGGAGGAGGTGGTGGTGGTGGTGATGGGGGATGGTGGTGTTGTTGATGTTCTTCATGCTGTTGTTGTTGTTGGTGGTGGTGGTGGGATTGTTGGTGATAATGGTGCCCGTGGCAACGGCGGGCACAGGTAGATGACCATGTTAATGGCAACGACGGTGGTGGTAATGGTGGTAAGCGGTGATGTCTGTGGTATCAGTGTTGGCGATACTACAGCTGATGATGTTGGCGTTGGCACTTATCAAAGACGTGTTGACAATGTGATAATCAGGCTACCACTATGGTTAATGGCCGCGGTGTTGTTGGAGATGCCGCTGTTGTTGTTGGATGTTCGTGTCAAGTCTTTCTTCCTGTGATGTTGGTGGCGGTTCTGCTGGTACTGGTGGCGATGGCGGCTGTGTTGTAGCTGTTGTTGGGGAGTGACGTTCATGATGATGGTGATGCTGTTGTTACTGGTGGAGGTGTGTGATGATGATACCAAGGATGGTCCTGCTATTGTTGGAGGAGCCACAGCTGTTGGTGGTGCATACAGCTACGGTGTAGTTGCCATGGTAGCTGGTGGTATTGTGTAACAGTAATGCAGCTGTTGTTGTTGTTGTTGTTGGTGGTGGTGGAGATAACTGTTTTAGAATTGTTGGCACCACAGCTGTTGTCATAGCTGTCAATGATGACGATGGCACTGTTGCTGTTGCTGTTAGTAATGATGGCAGTGCTGCTACTGTTGTTTTCAAATCATGGCTGTTGCTGGGGAGTGGGCGATGCTGTTGGTGTTGTTGCTGGAGGTACTGACGACTGTGCCTTTGTTGTTACCTGTCTGGTATTGCTGTTGTTGATAGGGTGGTGGGAGACAGCAAGTGCTCTCATTTGTGTGAGTGACGGCTTGTCACATGTATACCGTGCTGATCTCTATGTGATAAGAATCTTCCTTACTATTCACACGTCGCCTTCTCAGTTTCCCTGAGTGAGTGATCCAGCTGCTACAACCCCAAGATTTCTCATGATATATATATATATATATATATATATATATATATATATATATATATATATATATATATATATATATATATATATATAAAGTAAATAACTCGCTGTTTTCAAGAAGAATGAGGGTTACAATGACACTTCTTGCAGACATGAAGATTAATATTCTAATCCAATACAATTTCGGCTTTTCACAACACCTTGTGAAAAGCCGAAACTGTATTGGATGAGAACATAAACCATCATGTCTCCACGAACAGCAGTTTTATTCATATACATATATATATATATATATATATATATATATATATATATATATATATATATATATATATATATATATGCAGAAACCCCATTAGGAAAAGGAAACACAAGAATCTTGAGTGCTTTCGTGTATTAACACATCTTCAGACAACTCGATACACAGTGAGAAATAGATACGAGAGAGCTTATGTATACAGAACAGGAGGAAATAGGCAACTGGGTCATGTAACTTTAGAATTAGCGAGAGGTGAGGTTGGCACAAGAGTCTGCGTGACCGCGCCTTTACCTGGCCTTGATAGAACAAACTAATTACAATGTTACATGTCTTCATTTCGTCCTTCCGTTTACATAAACTTCTATTGTACTTATTTTCTCACGCCGTAGCCAGTCCTCTGAAGATGTGGCAATACACGAAAGCGCTCGGATGCTCGTGTTCCCTTTTCCTAGCGGCGTTTCTGCATTCATGAAGTCACACGTTTCCTGTGATTTTCTGCATATACTATATATATACACACACACATAGGGAGGAGAGAGAGAGAGAGAGAGAGAGAGAGAGAGAGAGAGAGAGAGAGAGAGAGAGAGAGAGAGAGAGAGAGAGAGAGAGAGAATAAGAAAATTAATCATACTTTTATTACTGAGAGGATAATGCGTTTCTTCTGCTTTGTTCCCCTCTTTTAATACAGGAACTAAAGGTGAGAATGAACAAAGGTAAAATACGAGCGAAAGGGGTTAATTTGGAACCCAGGGGGGAAGAAGAAAGGATGGTGAGGGCGGGGGTGTGGGGAGGGTGTGGCTGTGGAGAGGGTGGGGGTGGTGGAGTGGTGAGATGGGGGGGAGGTAAGGAAAGGGTGGGGGTGTAGTGAAGGTGGGGTGGGTGGGGTTGACAGGAAGACTGAGGTCGTCTGTCGTCTGTTCCTGACGCTTAGAATAATATATATATATATATATATATATATATATATATATATATATATATATATATATATATATATATATATATATATATAGTGGTGATGTGAGAAGGAGATGGAATGAGTATTTTGAAGGTTTGTTGAATGTGTCTGATGACAGAGTGGCAGATATAGGGTGTTTGGGTCGAGGTGGTGTGCAAAGTGAGAGGGTTAGGGAAAATGATTTGGTAAACAGAGAAGAGGTAGTAAAAGCTTTGCGGAAGATGAAAGCCGGCAAGGCAGCAGGTTTGGATGGTATTGCAGTGGAATTTATTAAAAAAGGGGGTGACTGTATTGTTGACTGGTTGGTAAGGTTATTTAATGTATGTATGACTCATGGTGAGGTGCCTGAGGATTGGCGGAATGCTTGCATAGTGCCATTGTACAAAGGCAAAGGGGATAAGAGTGAGTGCTCAAATTACAGAGGTATAAGTTTGTTGAGTATTCCTGGTAAATTATATGGGAGGGTATTGATTGAGAGGGTGAAGGCATGTACAGAGCATCAGATTGGGGAAGAGCAGTGTGGTTTCAGAAGTGGTAGAGGATGTGTGGATCAGGTGTTTGCTTTGAAGAATGTATGTGAGAAATACTTAGAAAAGCAAATGGATTTGTATGTAGCATTTATGGATCTGGAGAAGGCATATGATAGAGTTGATAGAGATGCTCTGTGGAAGGTATTAAGAATATATGGTGTGGGAGGCAAGTTGTTAGAAGCAGTGAAAAGTTTTTATCGAGGATGTAAGGCATGTGTACGTGTAGGAAGAGAGGAAAGTGATTGGTTCTCAGTGAATGTAGGTTTGCGGCAGGGGTGTGTGATGTCTCCATGGTTGTTTAATTTGTTTATGGATGGGGTTGTTAGGGAGGTAAATGCAAGAGTTTTGGAAAGAGGGGCAAGTATGAAGTCTGTTGGGGATGAGAGAGCTTGGGAAGTGAGTCAGTTGTTGTTCGCTGATGATACAGCGCTGGTGGCGGATTCATGTGAGAAACTGCAGAAGCTGGTGACGGAGTTTGGTAAAGTGTGTGGAAGAAGAAAGTTAAGAGTAAATGTCAATAAGAGCAAGGTTATTAGGTACAGTAGGGTTGAGGGTCAAGTCAATTGGGAGGCGAGTTTGAATGGTGAGAGGCTGGAGGAAGTGAAGTGTTTTAGATATCTGGGAGTGGATCTGTCAGCGGATGGAACCATGGAAGCGGAAGTGGATCATAGGGTGGGGGAGGGGGCGAAAATTTTGGGAGCCTTGAAAAATGTGTGGAAGTCGAGAACATTATCCCGGAAAGCAAAAATGGGTATGTTTGAAGGAATAGTAGTTCCAACAATGTTGTATGGTTGCGAGGCGTGGGCTATGGATAGAGTTGTGCGCAGGAGGATGGATGTGCTGGAAATGAGATGTTTGAGGACAATGTGTGGTGTGAGGTGGTTTGATCGAGTAAGTAACGTAAGGGTAAGAGAGATGTGTGGAAATAAAAAGAGCGTGGTTGAGAGAGCAGAAGAGGGTGTTTTGAAATGGTTTGGGCACATGGAGAGAATGAGTGAGGAAAGATTGACCAAGAGGATATATGTGTCGGAGGTGGAGGGAACGAGGAGAAGAGGGAGACCAAATTGGAGGTGGAAAGATGGAGTGAAAAGGATTTTGTGTGATCGGGGCCTGAACATGCAGGAGGGTGAAAGGAGGGCAAGGAATAGAGTGAATTGGAGCGATGTGGTATACAGGGGTTGACGTGCTGTCAGTGGATTGAATCAAGGCATGTGAAGCGTCTGGGGTAAACCATGGAAAGCTGTGTAGGTATGTATATTTGCGTGTGTGGACGTGTGGATGTACATGTGTATGGGGGGGGTTGGGCCATTTCTTTCGTCTGTTTCCTTGCGCTACCTCGCAAACGCGGGAGACAGCGACAAAGTATAAAAAAAAAAAAAAAAAAAATATATATATATATATATATATATATACATATATATATATATATATATGGAAACAATCCACAAGAGAGTAAGTGAGAGCACTAAACAGAGGAGTCAGAGCGAGTAGCAACAGGAAGGTGAAAGTGAGATCCTCCTGTAAAATATGACAGGATGTGGGAGCAAAGGTTATGATCGAGCGACGAATGTAATGTGAGAACACCCCGGGTTGTTCTTCGATCGCTACACCGTCAGATGAAACAACAAGAAAGCCACCGTCCTCTCAGCGAACTATCCGTGTGTCTTTGTCAAAACCCACAGCCACTAAAATACGATTACTGAAACACGTGTCAATGTGATTATCTCGTCTCTGAACCACTGAATTACATTATCTTATAACCAGTAAATCATTTCCCTTATTTCTAATGTAATTATTCAAGTAATTCACCTCCAGATCCTCGACCTGACACTCAAAGGTCGGGTCAAAGGTCATGCTATCTTCCCGTATGTGTCCAGTCGTCGTGCTTGAGGGGGGTCTGCCCAAATCATCAGCCATGCAAGTTTTAAATCGCCCGAGGTATGTCGATGTAACTCAGTCCACACTCACCAAAGGGAACCCACCGTTGCCTAGCTGGCTGGGTCACTGACTCTTGACCTGCCATGTCTGCGGCTCAAGATCTTAATTGGCGGCAGCGGCAGCGGCAACGGTAGCGACGACGCACGTAACCCCCCACCCCCACCCAACCCCTGGGAAGAGGCCGAGGCAGAGAGAGAGAGAGCCCCCCCCCCCCCCCCCCGGGCCGCACGTGTGACGGACGACCAAACATGCAATAATCCCATTCTTTATCCGATTTAGAGGCCGACTTAATCATCTGCTGACCCGGCCATGTCGAACAAGTCGGAGGGAATACCAAATGAGTTTTTCAAATGAGTTTTCTTCCCCCAACTCCTTCATGCCTGGCATCGCATTTTCTGATGATTATTATTCCTTCATTTGCATTAACCATTAATCGGTATGGCTGGCTGCTCGTAGTACATAATGGTACGGCCAAGTGGTGAGGGATCTGTGCAGGGGAGAGAGAGAGAGAGAGAGAGAGAGAGAGAGAGACGAGTTTTTGAGAGAAAAGTCCAACAAATTCGAATATATTCATTCCAATATTGCGATGCGGTCAGGTAAGACGTATTTCATCACGAGGTAATAACGAAGAAAGGTGAAAATCGAGAGAAAATAAGAAAACACCTGTTTCCCAATGAGTCTGGGAATTCGATACATGATTGAAGTCAACATCAAACCAGACGAGATCCACGCCAACGCCAGTGCGACTGCGAGTGTGACTTTCTTTCTCTCTCTTTATTTCAGGATCCTGTTTTGAATCCCATCTCATCGGCGCGAAAACTTCCATTTTTTAATCTTTAAATGCATCTTAGGGTCCGACACACCTTCAAGGCTTTCGACCACCACCGTATGAAGCTCAAGCTCTTTTCTGCTCTAAGTCCGCCCGGGGCGGTAAGAGCGATAGTGCCCTCCTCCCAGCGTGGGGAAGCAGGCCTTAAGGCGTACCCCTCGGAAAGCATTATCCTAAGGCGAACCCTTCATATCGCTAATGCACGTTACATGAGTCATAAATAATACCCGCGACTGTTACACCACAACCTCGTTAAGGGGAACAAGAGCCTTGCCTGGGGGGAAAAAATGGTGGTGTGGGAAAGGGGGGGGGGAAGGGGGAAGGGGGGGAAGAGAGAAAGGGGGGGGAAGGGAAAAAAAAAAAGAAGGAATTAATTCGAATTTATTGGTTGAACATGCACTTAGCAGATTAATCCTGATCGCTATAATGCTTCCCTTTGGAGGAATTAATTAGGATTATTAGTAAGGGGGGAAGGGGGGGTTGCATGAGACAACGACCACTGTTGTTGTTATCCAAAATTCAGGAAGATTCGTCGAGTGTGTCAAGTAAGAAGTTCACTTCTCGTTCGTTGCATTCTTCTTTCCACGGAATCTGATTTTTCAACCATTATTTCTGTCTTCCTCTTTACCCCCCCGGACGATCCGCTCGGTCCAGTACGACTCTCCCTTTCCCTCCCTCCTGACGACGTGCCTCCTCCTCCTGTACGATTGCCAGTGGACCTGATAAGTCATTACAGTACTACACGACACGCTGAGGGTGAAGGACAGTACAGCGAGACGACGGAAACTGGTGAAGGGTACTGACATACCCAGCGACTGCTGCTGTTCTGTGCCCGCGTGCCCCTGAGGTACACACACAGATACTGATGTCTTCGTGGTATACGGATATTGACGTCTTCGGGGGTACACGGATATTGACGTCCTCGGGGGGTACACGGATATTGACGTCCTCGGGGGTACACGGATATTGACGTCCTCGAGGTACACGGATATTGACGTCCTCGAGGTACACGGATATCGACGTCCTCGGGGGTACACGAATATTGACGTCCTCGGGGGTACACGGATATTGACGTCCTCGGGGGTACACGGATATTGACGTCCTCGGGGGTACACGGATATTGACGTCCTCGGGGGTACACGGATATTGACGTCCTCGGAGGTACACGGATATTGACGTCTTCGGGGGTACACGGATATCGACGTCTTCGGGAGTACACGGATATCGACGTCTTCGGGGGTACATGGATATCGACGTCCTCGGGGTACACGGATATCGACGTCCTCGGGAGTACACGGATATTGACGTCTTCGGGGGTACACGGATATTGACGTCCTCGGGGGTACACGGATATTGACGTCTTCGGGGGTACACGGATATTGACGTCTTCGGGGGTACACGGATATTGACGTCTTCGAGGTACACGGATATTGACGTCCTGGGGGTACACGGATATTGATGTCCTCGGGGGTACACGGATATTGACGTCCTCGGGGGTACACGGATATTGACGTCTTCGGGGGTACACGGATATTGACGTCCTCGGGGGTACACGGATACTGACGTCTTCGGGGGTACACGGATACTGACGTCCTCGAGGTACACGGATATTGACGTCCTCGGGGGTACACGGATATTGACGTCCTCGGGGGTACACGGATATTGACGTCCTCGGAGGTACACGGATATTGACGTCTTCGGGGGTACACGGATATTGACGTCTTCGGGGGTACACGGATATTGACGTCTTCGGGGGTACACGGATATTGACGTCCTCGCGGGTACACGGATATTGACGTCCTCGGGGGTACACGGATATTGACGTCCTCGGGGTACACGGATATTGACGTCCTCGGGGGTACATGGATATTGACGTCCTCGGGGGTACATGGATATTGACGTCCTCGGGGTACACGGATATTGACGTCCTCGGGGGTACACGGATATTGATGTCCTCGAGGTACACGGATATTGACGTCCTCGGGGGTACACGGATATTGACGTCCTCGGGGTACACGGATATTGACGTCCTCGGGGTACACGGATATTGACGTCCTCGGGGGTACACGGATATTGACGTCCTCGGGGGTACACGGATATCGACGTCCTCGGGGGTACACGGATATTGGCGTCCTCGGGGGTACACGGATATTGGCGTCCTCGGGGGTACACGGATATTGACGTGCAAGCGGCTGAGAGGCCATAATGCACCTGAAAATCCGTGGACGTGACGGGAAAATATAGTTTATACCTGGGAGGCGATGAATGTGTCTCAACCTCAATTGATGTCCTCTCCTCCACGGCAGCCATTGAAATAATGTTAATGCGTCCTAATACCTTGCGCATGACGGTGCGACCACTGGGAATGCATGATGGCGTGACCTGTGACCTGTACCCGAGGGGGGTCAGGTCAAAGGTGAGGCCATCTTACTCAAGGGTTCGCACTGTCGTGCTTAAGGGTCGTCCTCCTCAGTATCTGCTACACTCCGTGATGTGCCTGAGCCAGGAATGCCATGAGGTCCATGGGTACGTGTTGGAGGCTCCTCAACGCGTCGTGTATGGAGGTCCGGGTATGAATGAATGTGTATGAATGAATTTGTAGGTAGAGTTAAAAGTACTTTTCGAAAAAAAAAAGAGAATAGAAATAAGGAATATAAGCGTCTCTGCTCATGAACTATGGCTGGGTAGCGAAGGATCTTAACTTCTTAACTGCGTCACACACACACACACACACACACACACACCGGTCTCAAAGTATCGTTCACACGCACAGTGCGGCGGGCAATGCCGAGCGCCAGACACGCGATTTCTGATTTCACTTTGGCGGTGAAAGACTTCGTGGAACCAAAGACTGAGCGCCTCTTCGCGTCTTACAAATCTACATCAAAAAAGAATGAAAAAAAAAAGGCTTACATTTGAATGCTCTCTTGTCGACAGATCTATTTTGGTCTACGGACGAAAAGTTCTTTGAGGTATACACATCGAGCGAGAAATTTATCACTCAAGTTCTCTAACTACGTTGGGCGGATAATTTTCAATAAAATAAAATGTGGATAACAGTAAAAGAAACGTGGGCAAGACGGGCAAAGGGATCTCGCGGTAGCGTCAGCTGAAGAAGACTGTACGAAGGGCTTATTGGAAACCTAGATAAAGATCAGAGCAAAATAGAAGCATTAATCACACATTAACTTCCAATGTCTCGCTCTGAATGAGGCCCTTAATGTTACGCCGAACAATTAATTCTCTCGCGTTCTGAGACCTTATTCCTGTATGTAGATACTCATGTGAGAGTCAGTCATGGATTACTTTATGGAGCGAGTCGATTAATAAAGCAAATTAGGAGATTCATTACAGTATTTCTGCCAAGTCTTGTGTCCTGGGTTCCATAGCTTTCTTTTGTAAAGAACATTAAGCCACGGATCCGTTCCCCCTTCACCTTCTGTATATTACATCGTTAGTGATTCTGTCGAGATGTTTCTGATCGTAAAGCATTATTATAATCATATTCAATAAGTACGACTTAGTCCAGTGAAATGTTTTGGACTTAAGGCGAGGATGAAGGTGGATTACCAGAAAGGGTATACGAGTGGGGTCTGGGTGAGTAACTGTAGATAAAAGAGGAACACTGAGTAAGTAGGGAAAGTGTGAGGGAGGTACCTGAGGGTGAGGGGAGGGTCTGACTGTGTGTGAGGCAGTAGACGAATAGATCGTTGTAAGCGGGAGGAGGTCTGTAAGTTATATATAAACAGATATACGGATAATAAGATTTGCTTAGGAGAAAAAACTGTCTTGTTTTAACTTTCACCTTATTTATGCCGTTTTTTCACCATTACAAACAAGGTAAGGGAAGAAGAGCAGCTATACCCTGGCAACAAGGGAAGGGGGAGCAGCTACCCCTAGCAACAAGGTAAGGGAAGGGGGAGCATCTACCCTTAGCAACAAGGTAATGGAAGGGAAGCAGCTAACTCATGTCAACAAGATAATGGAAGGGAAGCAGCTAAGTCATGTCAACAAGGTACTGGAATGGAAGCAGCTAACTCAAAGCAACAAGGTAAGGGAAGGGGAAGCAGTTACCCTCTAGCGGAACAATGTCCACAAACCAGTGTGCCGTGATCGTGCGACCCTAGACCACGACAGCAGAACCCATGAGCATGATGATATGACCACTGGGCATGATGGCGTTACCTTTGCCCTAACCTTTAAGGATCAGGTCAACGGCCTGGCTATTTGCATCGTACAGTCGTGTTGCTGGGTCATATCGTCGCGCCCTAGAATCGTACCGTCGCTCCCAAGGGTCGTACCATAGTGCTGGAGCGGCTAGATCGCCAGTATGTTGGGGCATGCGTCTGACAGCTCATACAGGAGGAGGAAGAATGCCAAACTATAGCCCCTTTTGGCCAGGACGAGGTTGTACTACTGAAAAGAGGCAAGCACTGTTACCAGGCAACTACTGGAGTACCTGATTACATGGGAATGACTACCAACGCTACATAATACCAGCACGTGTCCTACGGCTACCGAAGTGACTGGCAGTTACGTGGAATACGGGGGAAAACGATCCTCATTGCCATGTGATACTAGGAGAGACTGGTAACGTCGAAGATTACCGGTTGGGTAATTAGGAAAGCCTTACAGAACTGGACAATGACCAGTAATGCCAGGTATTACTAGTAAGTGATTCTCAGTGCCAAAGACATTCAAACTATGCCAAAATATAACAGTAATAGCGTCGCAGAGATGCACAGACTCACTCACTTAACTGCTACGTGGCATTGCCGTTTATCATAAACTGGCAGTGCTTCAGAGGCTCCACTAGTTGGCTGTCTTTAGCAATGAGTGAGTGACCTCTAGGGCCGGAAAATACCGAAGAATCACAAGCAGTCCCACAGGGTACCCTACAGTGTGGCTGTGAGTGCAGATCGGGTAATGTGCGGAGGCGTCCATGAATGGTGGGAAGTGACCCGCAATGCCGAAGAATACTGAGGAAGTCAAAGGCGGTGAGGAAGAGTCCCAGCCCTAACTATCGCCGCCACATAATATACTTCAGTGACTAGCAGGTAGTGCGAGTGATAATCACAGTGTAAGTAGTAGCCTCCGATATTTCCATAAAGATATTCGAGGGACTATGTTACAGGGTCTCTGGCGGTAGGCTGGAGGCCTGCTTCTCCGAGATTGGCCTAAAAAAAAAAGGAAGGCTTCTGTGACCTAAAGTCATAATCATCCATACCACATAAGACATGTCCGTTGAAGACGACTGGGCGAGAGAGACAGACGACAAAGGCAGACCAGAGACGAGCCTTCCTCATATCGTGCTAACCTGCCACAAGAATTATCCGGGGGATTCCACCGTAAATAACAAAGTTGTAAAAGCATTTGCTGAGCTAATTTGTGAATGGACGTTTCTGGCAACAATTTACCATCAGATAATCGTGTTAGCGACCAAACACAAGATGTACACAGCAATAAAGAGATTACGTGAAACCATGAATTTATATGCATGACCTCAATTATGTACAACTAAACTTGGCCGAGCTGGCCAAAGCTGACCCCCCCAGAAATACGTCGTTTTAAACTGACAAAGAAAGATATTAGCAGGTATTTTATAAAGGCGGGTCATCTGATAATCTGTATTTTTGTGTACTGTTTGGGGGGGATTCGGATGTTTAATGCGATTGCGTGGCATTTTATTCATCCGAATGACGACGGTGAAAATGCTGTAGGAAGGCCTGACAGTCCAGCTGTTGCTGTATATATATTGTCGAGCAGGGAGAGCAGTAGGAGGGGAGGAGGGGGTGCTGTCTGTGGGGGAGTGGGGGGAGCGCTGGCTTTGGTGTATGTGCGAGGCCACCGGAATTGAGCAGGACGGGGTGAATGGAGGAGAAGCAGGTGATGTGAAGAAGTGATAAAATTGGGAGGAAGGGGAGAGAGAAGAACGATATGGCTTCCATAAACACACAATATACAGGTAGATATTTTCTATTTCTGTGAAGGATAATATGTTAAGAAATCATGATCCATTTTCTGATGATGATGTACAGATGGGAGAAATACAGGGTATATGAGGCTAATGGAAGCTCATAAATAATGAATTAGAAGGATGAGAGCAGAACACTGTAATGCCCCTGAAGTGAATCGTGCTACAAGACCGAGGCTTAAAGAAGAGACCAAGGGGACCCACCAGCGCCTTCACGTCCCGCTTGTGTGACCCACCAGCGCCTTCACGTCCCGCTTGTGTGACCCACCGGCGCCTTCACGTCCCGCTTGTGTGACCCACCTGCGCCTTCACGTCCTGCTGGTTTGACCCACAAGCGCCTTCACGTCCTGATGGTGTGACCCACCAGCGCCTTCACGTCCTACTTGTGTGACCCACCAGCGCCTTCACGTCCCGCTTGTGTCACTCACCAGCGCCTTCACGTCCTGCTTGTGTGACCCACCAGCGCCTTCACGTCCCGCTTGTGTGACCCACCAGTGCCTTCACGTCCCGCTTGTGTGACCCACCAGCGCCTTCACGTCCTGCTGGTGTGACCCACCAGCGCTTTCACGTCCTGCTTGTGTGACCCACTAGCGCCTTCACGTCCTGCTTGTGTGACCCACCAGTGCCTTCACGTCCTGCTGGTGTGACCCGCCTGCGCCTTCACGTCCCGCTTGTGTGACCCACCAGCGCCTTCACGTCCTGCTGTGATGGTTCATCTGAGTGAATCACTGTACGACGAGGAAGGTGATGGAAAATCAATCTAGGGACCATCGGTGTGGTCATAGACAGGGTTATGTCTGTCGTACGGACCAAAGTCAGACGTTAAGAGGTAAGGTTTGTGGAAGGTTTAGAATGTGTGAACCAATTCATACTCTAGGAATGGTGAGACAGTTGCAAGATGAAGAGCCTGTCTGTCTATGAAAGATATGATGGAGAAGATTCAAGAAAAGAGGTGACAGTGCTGGAAGAGGGTCTTTGGAAGCAGCAAATGACATTTCTAGAGGGAGTAAAACCTTCGTCAGAAGGAAGGATGCAGTGAGTGGAAGACTTCATGTTATCTGGAGAGAGACAAGTACATTTCCGTATCCGTAATCCCTTGAAGACGACGGTACTGCCCTAAAGGGGTGGAGTACCAGGTGAGGGTTGATAGAAGGTTGAGGCAACTAAAGCAGTATCTCCAAACGGATGGTAAAGAGGTCAAGGGCGAGGGTATGAGAAGCACAGTGTGGGGCGTCGGGCGTGATGTGGTTTGCTGAATCGAGTCACAACCAACACGACTGTATGGTAGTGAGTCGCAGGTCTGTGTCTGCTGATGGAGTCTAGTACAAGCAGTCGACGTGGAGTGTCTGAGATGAGATTTGAGTGTGTGTGAACGGGGATAATGGAGACAGTAAAGGAAGATACCACAGTGACATGGAAATGGTTGATAAAGAATAAAAGATGACGTACAATGGTACGGGAAAGTAGAGAGAATGGAGGTGGAATGCTGAATGAAGACTGGATCATGATAACGGGTCAAAGTCTTGTTGTCCAACGAAAAAACTTTCGTTATAATACCTCAAAAGCCACACTGACCATCTAGAACTCGCTAGCAACACGACATCCTGAAAACACAACATGGTTCTGGCTTTTGAATCAACAAAAAGGCCAAAACAGGAGAGGAAGAGAGCAACTCGCTGACTAAAATGGAGACGAGTAATGCTTAACACAACGCCTTAAACATCAATAATAGAATCTTTAACACAATTAGCTATACACTATACCCTATGGTTTGCAACCTCATGTAACAAACGCATAGGTAAACTGATGTTAAATAAATAGCGACCTTTTGCTTTCTGACGTATTTTTTTGCAAGACATTTGCAGGTGTTGACACGTACTGTGGTTCACAGGCTTACGTCTGTCTTATTCTTGTAGGAGGAGCAGGGAAATCTATAATCCATAGGGCAGCAGGCGGAGCCGGGCGAGAGCTGGACACTTGCACAAACATGAAAATATTGGAGACAGTTACAAGTCGCTCGCAAGAGGTTTATGCAAATTATTCTTCCGACATGTAACGGGATGACAAGATGCTGACGGCTGATTGGTATTTGTGTCTGTCTGTGACACACACACACACACACACACACACACACACACACACACACACTGCAAAACGTCGCTGCTGGAGAAAGACACATACAGCCAAAGGAATGGAAGAGAGCAAACGTCATACTAGCTTATGATTATAGAAAAGAGACGAGGATGAGGCCGCTGAACTCCAGACGGGTGGAGTCTGAAAAGTACTGGCAAATACAAAGAAAGGAAATCCATGACCAAAGGAAACACCTGCCTAATGAGAAAACTACACAGATTTAAGTAAAGGTCATGTTCAGCGAACTACTTCGATTACTAGGAGTGAGTGAGCTCTGTTTTAGAGAAAACAGAAGGCTTAGACGGTTGTCTGTATGTGGACGGACAGAAAGCATTTGACCTGTGCCACACCAAGAGTCTGCTAAAGAAACTAGAACTTCAGGCAGGACTAAGGGGGAGACCCCTTCGATGTCTGTGGAGTCTTCTCGAGATGGGATGAGCTTACCAGTCGCGTGGTACAGCTGGGTCTGTTCTGGAACAACTTCTCTTCTTGATCCATGCAAATGACCTGCCAGAGGGACTGGATTCGTGCCTGTATATGTTTAAGGATGATGACAAGGGTATGAAGGAAGCGAAAACCCAAGAGGACTGCATTAACCTGGAAGGGGATCTACTCAAACTCAAAAGTTGGTTTGACGCATTGTTGATGAGATTTGACCCAAGTAAATGCAAAGTAATCAGGGTATAACAAAGCGAAAGACTGCATCCGATATGAATATTGTCTAGGAGGATATAAGCTGCAGGAATGTGTCTGTGAGAGAGACTTGGAAGTGCACATCGTCTCCAGCTTGTCGCCAGAGTTCCATATTAGGAGAATAGTAATGAGAGAAACGTGTGCTGGCAAATATCAGAACAGCATCTTAGGTTTATGGATAAAGGAATACTCAGCAATCTGTTCACGTTCTACATTAAGAGAGGAGTACAATATGCTTCTCATGTTTGGTCACCGCACTTCAAGAAGCACAGAGAAATCGGAGGGTTTGTCCAGAGGAACGGGAACAAAGATGAATTAAGAGAGCTGAGTCACAGGGAAAAGTTACAGGCCTGAAATTTTTCAACCATGGAAGAAAGAAGAGCAAGGGGAAGTAAAATGATCCAACCTTCAAGACAGTGGTCGGTAATTTGAAAGTTGTAAGGACAGAGCAACTTGGGGTAGTAACATGAAGCTGAGCAGGAAACTTGGTAGAAAATAGATTAACAATTACTTATACAGCAGCATAGGAATATTGGAAGAATAGATTAATGTTGAAACTGTGATGCTCGAAGACTTGTATGGTAGTAGCGAAAGTTCAAGAGATGGGGCCCTACGGGGGAGAACTCCCACCTCGTACAATATACATGGATGATCAAACACTGCAAACACACACACACACACACACACACACACACACACACACACACACACACACATGTAAGAGTTGCAGGAGGAATGTACACCGTTTAGGAGAAATCCTAGTCAGGTGATCGACAAACTGGATACTACGAAAAGTCGAAGATCAAAACGTAGATGTAGAGCTGAATCCTGTACCGTTGAGAAAACATGAAAAAACGAATGGAAAAATATATCGTAAAATGAGTGAGTGTAATAATGTATGAGTGTGGTGAGCGGTGCGAGTGTGAGAGGAAGGCATAAGTTTACGGTGGAGAGAACGAGGAAGGAAATACAATGTGTGGAAAGCAGTTACTGCTATGTATTAGAGAGGAAGTTCCTGAAGAGGGTGAACGAATGCACTAATAACGTTGCCCAAGTAAAATATGGAAGTACGCAAAATACTGCAAGTACGGGCGGAACATCGTAGGCATGGCGTATCGGGAAGAGTCCCCAAGGTCACATCATGAGCTAGAGAATGGATGGAGCGAATGAGGCCTTTTATTCCCACCGCCCCCTCCCTCATGTAGGAAACGGCGAATAGGAACAAGAAAAATACAAAAAGACTCTCCTACTTACAAATTTGGCGAGACTCTTTACTAATTGATTTTCCTTGATTCAGTTAAAGGGATTATCATCAACTTCGCAGGAACTACGAAATGTGTGGAGGTTATATGCCAGCGAAGGCGAGGAGTGATGCTCACCAAGAGCTGGCTGGAATAGCCAAACCCAGCGGGATCAGCTGTGTGGATGGTGAACAGAGAGAGAGAGTACCTGAACTGTGCTCATGTCGTGTGGCCGGGAGTACGTACTGCAGTTCGACCATGAACGAGACGAAAGAAAAAAAAAAAGAAAGAATAACTTTTGGAATATGTTTTAGCACGGAATGGCATCGCACTCACTTACGCGCTTCCGATAAAACTCATAAAGGAATTGACCCTCCCGCAGAATACGTGAATCATGAGTTGGTTTCATCCAGGCTCAAAAGGTGGTTTGCATGGAACTAGAGAAAAGCCAAAATAAACTACCCTCGCTTGGTTTTTCAGCGCAACCCATTTTTTCACAGGCAAATCATATTACGTAACCCTGCATGAAAACTTAATCAAATTCCATGAAGAATGAAAGCGCATGCACACATTTTTTTTTTGTTTGCATTTAAGACCCGGTGAGAGAGAAAGACAAAAAAAAAGTAATCTATGCAGCGTGTCAAAAACAAATTAACAGAAGTCGGAGAGAATATATTAGGTCAATAAAACACGAGAAAAAATAATATATATATATATATATATATATATATATATATATATATATATATATATATATATATATATATATATATTTTCTTTTATCTGGAATCATTACGAACAAAACTTTGCCTCAGAATAAAGTGCCTCTCTCCGTGCAGCCATGAACGCGGATATAATAAAAACAATTTCTGAACCAGTTAGCCTAACATGAATTTACTGACAGTCGTTTCGGGATACAGTGATATTGGCTGATGGAAGAGTTCATTTGACATTAATGCAGTAACGTACGAACCGAAACAAGTTTTTTTTTTATGACGAGTGAACTCAATGTATATTAAACGCGTGTGATTGAACTGAATTAGTTCTAAGGTTTTACACTCAAGAGGCTTGAACACTGATTCAATCTAGGGCTGTGTACAACCTGTGTAATCTATGTGTCTCAGTACAGGATTACTTGCCAATCCTCAGCGTTCACCAATATTACAAAAAAACTGAAGCACTGAGAAAATGGTTTGTCTTCAGCCGAAGAATGCTTTATGACTGAGAAAGAGTCCCAGTCTACTTCATGTACTGTGCTGTGGCTCCGGAGAAACATCGTGTTCCAGCGGACGTACCCGTCACGCTTTGAAAAGGACGTACTGTCGTGCTGAGGGACCACGTCGTCGTGCTCAAGCAGCGTCGTTTTTAGGGGCTGCATCGTCGTGCTCAAGGGTTGTGCCTTTGTGATTAAGGGGACTACCGTCGTGCGCAAGGATCGTACCCTCGTATTAAACGATAACGTACCGTCGTGTTCAAGGATCGTACCTTCGTATTAAACGATATCGTACCGTCGTGCTCAACGGGTTACAAATAGTACTTCAACAAAGGAGTTAATGTTCTCGTGTTCACATCCTCAACTGACGAGGGACAATCCTTCGTCTCCGCACTTCGATACAACAACTTGGGAGCAAATCCCCTCATACGGTGCGGGAACCGGTTTTAGACCTCATAAGGTAGGGTTATATTGGTTATTACGCGAGCCTCACAAGATGCTCAACTTTCTTTACGAGGCCTGAGAGGATCCCGCGCTTTCTTCAGCTGCTTGGAACAGCAGCAGCAACAGCAGCGGCGGCGGCAGCAGCAGCGACCCTAAATTCCCCGTGTCTCGCGTAGTAGCCATATCCCAGCGTCAGGATAATCACTCGGTGCTAAAAGGAAGAATAACGAGTCATTAAGCAGCAGCAGCTGCTCCTGCCGGCGGTGGCATCGTGGGCCCAGGAGTGAATGAGTCAGTCATTCTGCAAGATCCTCTCTCAGTCTGCAGCCCACCCCCTCTCTCCCCTGGTATACAGGAGTCCCCCCTCTCAGTCTGCAGGGTTCCCCCACAATCCCCCCCTTCCCCGGGTCTCTGCTGCTGATGATCGTCCACACATCACGTGATCTACAGTGGACGACCTCGCCTGAGCTTCATGAAGAGTGACTGATCCAGATTTACAGTGGTGGAATATTTGGCCGCTGTGCTCCAGTGTATGTATGAATAGATAACTATATATATATATATATATATATATATATATATATATATATATATATATATATATATATATATATATATATATATATTCCTATGAGTCCACGGGGAAAAATGAAACACGATAAGTTCCCAAGTGTACTTTCGTGTAATAATCACATCATCAGGGAGACACAAGACACAAGGACGCCATTTGGTAAACATGCGATTGTCCAAGACAGACAACGAGCGTATCATAAACTTATTATGTGGACAAGAAGGTGAATTGTTTATAGATTTTATCAACAATAAAGTTACACTTGATCACGCGCAAAATTGTGATCCTTTCCAATATATACATACATACATACATACATATATATATATATATATATATATATATATATATATATATATATATATATATATATATTATATATATATTTTTTTTTTTTTTTCCCAAAAGAAGGAACAGAGAAGGGGGTCAGGTGAGGATATTCCCTCTAAGGCCCAGTCCTCTGTTCTTAACACTACCTCGCTAATGCAGTTAATGGCGAATAGTATGAAGGTATGATAAATATTATACATGTATATATATATATATATATATATATATATATATATATATATATATATATATATATATATACTGGTTGTGGTTACACTAGAAAGGAAAAAGACGCCTCGTAACATTTCAAGATTTTGTTCATTCCTGTTTTATTCTTTATATTGTGTTGTATAATTCATAATCAACTGAAGGCGGGCAGTGTGCCCGAAAAGTCTCCTGTATTTCAGAAATAAAGTGATAATGAATATAGGACATATAATTCTCACTTTATCTGATGAAGAAAAACTTGTGATATATATATATATATATATATATATATATATATATATATATATATATATATATATATATATATATATATATATATATATATATGAGAGGATCCCGCGCTTTCTTCAGCTGCTTGGAACAGCAGCAGCAACATATATATATATATATATATATATATATATATATATATATATATATATATATATATATATTTATATATATATATATATATATATATATATATATATATATATATATATATATATATATATATATATATGGGAGGGTATTGATTGAGAGGGTGAAGGCATGTACAGAGCATCAGATTGGGGAAGAGCAGTGTGGTTTCAGAAGTGGTAGAGGATGTGTGGATCAGGTGTTTGCTTTGAAGAATGTATGTGAGAAATACTTAGAAAAGCAAATGGATTTGTATGTAGCATTTATGGATCTGGAGAAGGCATATGATAGAGTTGATAGAGATGCTCTGTGGAAGGTATTAAGAATATATGGTGTGGGAGGAAAGTTGTTAGAAGCAGTGAAAAGTTTTTATCGAGGATGTAAGGCATGTGTACGTGTAGGAAGAGAGGAAAGTGATTGGTTCTCAGTGAATGTAGGTTTGCGGCAGGGGTGTGTGATGTCTCCATGGTTGTTTAATTTGTTTATGGATGGGGTTGTTAGGGAGGTAAATGCAAGAGTTTTGGAAAGAGGGGCAAGTATGAAGTCTGTTGGGGATGAGAGAGCTTGGGAAGTGAGTCAGTTGTTGTTCGCTGATGATACAGCGCTGGTGGCTGATTCATGTGAGAAACTGCAGAAGCTGGTGACTGAGTTTGGAAAAGTGTGTGGAAGAAGAAAGTTAAGAGTAAATGTGAATAAGAGCAAGGTTATTAGGTACAGTAGGGTTGAGGGTCAATTCAATTGGGAGGTGAGTTTGAATGGAGAAAAACTGGAGGAAGTGAAGTGTTTTAGATATCTGGGAGTGGATCTGGCAGCGGATGGAACCATGGAAGCGGAAGTGGATCATAGGGTGGGGGAGGGGGCGAAAATCCTGGGGGCCTTGAAGAATGTGTGGAAGTCGAGAACATTATCTCGGAAAGCAAAAATGGGTATGTTTGAAGGAATAGTGGTTCCAACAATGTTGTATGGTTGCGAGGCGTGGGCTATGGATAGAGTTGTGCGCAGGAGGATGGATGTGCTGGAAATGAGATGTTTGAGGACAATGTGTGGTGTGAGGTGGTTTGATCGAGTGAGTAACGTAAGGGTAAGAGAGATGTGTGGAAATAAAAAGAGCGTGGTTGAGAGAGCAGAAGAGGATGTTTTGAAGTGGTTTGGGCACATGGAGAGAATGAGTGAGGAAAGATTGACCAAGAGGATATATGTGTCGGAGGTGGAGGGAACGAGGAGAAGTGGAAGACCAAATTGGAGTTGGAAAGATGGAGTGAAAAAGATTTTGAGTGATCGGGGCCTGAACATGCAGGAGGGTGAAAGGCGGGCAAGGAATAGAGTGAATTGGATCGATGTGGTATACCGGGGTTGACGTGCTGTCAGTGGATTGAATCAGGGCATGTGAAGCGTCTGGGGTAAACTATGGAAAGTTGTGTGGGGCCTGGATGTGGAAAGGGAGCTGTGGTTTCGGGCATTATTGCATGACAGCTAGAGACTGAGCGTGAACGAATGGGGCCTTTGTTGTCTTTTCCTAGCGCTACCTCGCACACATGAGGGGGAGGGGGATGGTATTTCATGTGTGGCGAGGTGGCGATGGGAGTGAATAAAGGCAGACAGTGTGAATTGTGTGCATGGGTATATATGTATGTGTCTGTGTGTATATATATGTGTACATTGAGATGTATAGGTATGTATATTTGCGTGTGTGGACGTGTATGTATATACATGTGTATGGGGGTGGGTTGGGCCATTTTTTTCGTCTGTTTCCTTGCGCTACCTCGCAAACGCGGGAGACAGCGACAAAGCAAAATAAATATAAATAAATATATATATATATATATATATATATATATATATATATATATATATATATATATTTATATATAGTGTGTGTGTGTGTGTGTGTGTGTGTGTGTGTGTGTGTGTGTGTGTGAGTGAGTGAGTGAGTGAGTGAGTGTGTGTGCATACGAGGTTTGTTGATGCATATAGTTGTTTGTATTCGCACTCCAATTTTTGGCTTAGCATAGGGAATCTCACTTGGAAATGGCTTTCCATGAGTTCTCTATTTCCTCTACCATCCCCAGGAAGTCTTCAGTGTTCGCATCACCGTCCCCAGCGCTTCCTCATTCTACTGAACCCCTACAGATATGTGCCACATCAAGATTCCGTGCCTTCAGAGGGTAAATAAAATCATAAAACAGCCACAATGTCCTACACACACACACACACACACACAGAGGAACGAGATAATAAAACAGCAGCAGCAGCAGCAGCAGCAGCTCCTGTGTTGAACGTAAAGCTAGCAGAAGCAAATCTGACTAATGCGTTTGCAATGCGGGTCAGGATTATTCATCAGGTGCTCGATCTGATGGCTGGTGACCATGCAAAACAGATTCATTTATTCTGAACTGGATTAATTTGTTTTTCTTCCCAGATAATCAGTGTATGAATAGTGCAGTCGGCCATTACCTGTTTACCAACAGGGGTAGTGAGGACTGCTGTTGTACCCACACGTACACGGCTTATGAGGGAGGGAGTGGGGTAGGGGAGCACATAAGAATCATGAGGGGGAGGTAGATGTAATAGGGGGAGGCTCGGAGGATCAGGGCGGCGGGGGGGTAATTGCCATAGGTAGGGACAGGGGGTATATGTGACATAGGAAGATGGTCGACGTGTAACAGGTCGTGACTGAAGGTAGATTTGATACGGTCGGGAGAGACTAACAGAGCGGTTCTGACCGAGTTCAGTGGGTAACTAACTTACTTTGGGGCTGGATGGATGATGCACTCGGTTACCTTAATAACGAAAACATCCTGAGGCAAGGGGGAAACCTTGCAACGTTAAGGCACTGATGGTTAACAACCCTATCTTACTTCTAACTTACTGAGCGAACTAAAGGTTAAAGATCAGATTATCTCAATAAACTTCAACTCGAAAAGGGAATAAAGCTGTAACTATAACATTGCTATTCTAAAACAAATTTCCCCAGGTTAATTCTGGAGCTGCAATACCAGGAATGAGCAGAGATTATAACTCATTATTTGAACTAATAAGTCCGGAGCCAAAACATTCAGCTGATGTTTCAATTTTCATGTAAATGAGCACTCATGATTATACACCGTTTATCATGAAATTAATAGCGTAAAGTCCACAAACAAAATACATCCAATTAACATTTACGCTTCTTCAATAACCGTCCTTATCCCCTTGAGCAGGACACGTTGATCCTCAAGCAGGACGGGGCGATCCTCAAGAAGGATGGGGCGATCCTCGAGCAGGACGGGGCGATCCTCAGGCAGGACGGGGCGATCCTGAAGCAGGACGGGGCGATCCTCGAGCAGGACGGGGCGATCCTCAAGAAGGATGGGGCGATCCTGAAGCAGGACGGGGCGATCCTCAAGCAGGACGGGGCGATCCTCAAGCAGGACGGGGCGATCCTGAAGCAGGACAGGGCGATCCTGAAGCAGGACGGGGCGATCCTGAAGCAGGACGGGGCGAATCTCAAGCAGGACGGGGCGATCCTGAAGCAGGACGGGGCGAATCTCAAGCAGGACAGGGCGATCCTCAAGCAGGACGGGGCGATCCTCAAGTAGGGCGGGGCGATCCTCAAGCAGGACGGGGCGATCCTCAAGCAGGACGGGGCGAATCTCAAGCAGGACGGGGCGATCCTGAAGCAGGACGGGGCGATCCTGAAGCAGGACGGGGCGAATCTCAAGCAGGACGGGGCGATCCTGAAGCAGGACGGGGCGAATCTCAAGCAGGACGGGGCGATCCTCAAGCAGGACGAGGCGATCCTCAAGCAGGACGAGGCGATCCTCAAGCAGGACGCGGCGATCCTGAAGCAGGACGGGGCGATCCTGAAGCAGGACGGGGCGAATCTCAAGCAGGACGGGGCGATCCTGAAGCAGGACGGGGCGATCCTGAAGCAGGACGGGGCGAATCTCAAGCAGGACAGGGCGATCCTCAAGCAGGACGGGGCGATCCTCAAGCAGGACAGGGCGATCCTGAAGCAGGACGGGGCGAATCTCAAGCAGGACAGGGCGATCCTCAAGCAGGACGGGGCGATCCTCAAGCAGGACGAGGCGATCCTCAAGCAGGACGCGGCGATCCTGAAGCAGGACGGGGCGATCCTCAAGCAGGACAGGGCGATCCTGAAGCAGGACGGGGCGAATCTCAAGCAGGACGGGGCGATCCTCAAGCAGGACGGGGCGATCCTCAAGCAGGACGGGGCGATCCTCAAGCAGGACGGGGCGATCCTCAAGCAGGACGGGGCGATCCTGAAGCAGGACGGGGCGATCCTCAAGCAGGACGGGGCGATCCTCAAGCAGGACAGGGTGATCCTGAAGCAGGACGGGGCGATCCTGAAGCAGGACGGGGCGATCCTCAAGCAGGATGGGGCGATCCTCAAGCAGGACGGGGCGATCCTCGAGCAGGACGGGGCGATCCTCGAGCAGGACGCCACGATCCTAAGCGATCCTAGGCACTGAGCGGGACAATACGATCTTCAGCACTGCAGTAAGACCTTTCTGTATGACGTGACCTTTGACCTGACCCTTAAAGGTTTAAGTCGAAGGCTGGCTGTCATACCCGAGGGTCTTGGCGTTGTACACAAGGGTTCTAACGTCGTGGACAAGTGGATAAAAAATTTTACAACCCAAATGAATAACAAGACTCACATAACTAGCCACAGACCTAATTCTGAGACCAAATTGCAGTAACATGAAAAAAAAGCAAAAAAAAAAAAAAAATGCATCTTATTTTGCTGTGCGGATCTGTCCACACATCAAACAAATTCCTTTCAAACTTCTTCCATGAAAATGCATACAAACTCCCGGATTTGAATTTTCATGAGCATTTCCGTTCTATGTTCTTCGCCATCTTCGGCGATTGTACATAACCTCCAAAAACCCTACGAAGAGAGAGAGAGAGAGAGAGAGAGAGAGAGAGAGAGAGAGAGAGAGAGAGAGAGAGAGAGAGAGAGAGAGAGAGGCCATAAATTATCGTGTACTTTTCGTGCCACACTTGCCCGAGATCTTCAGGCTACACAAGAGGCTATATCAACCTTCTCGTGTACCTTAAGTGTTTGGCTTCCCGTATTTCGAGTCAATATTAAGATGC
Organism: Panulirus ornatus; assembly: GCF_036320965.1. NCBI lineage: Eukaryota > Metazoa > Arthropoda > Malacostraca > Decapoda > Palinuridae > Panulirus > Panulirus ornatus. Next base: position 53,533,553 of record NC_092235.1, on the reverse strand, counting down.
AAGGATTTTCTAAAAGGAAGACCAATTCAGATAATCAAGACACACACTAAAACACTGACTTTCCTCTTCTATTTTCTGTATATGAAAATACATACTAAGTTTTACATAAATATTATGTACACGAATAGAATGTAGCGAACACGCAGTTTCACAGAACACATAATGCTCTCCTGACACTGGGATTCGAACCACTGACATGTGTGCGTATGGAAACTGGGTACACAAACAACTTGGCTGTGGAGCCTCATACCCTTGTTGCTAATGTCCCCAGCTCACACACAAATGGCAGTGGTTCGAACGTGTACACAAGGTAAGGTGTTAGTGTGGCAAGTCTAACGTTGGAGTCCTCCTTTCCTTCGGTTACGTCATGAAGTGTGCAGCTCATGCCAGATCCCTATTATCTGACGATGCTCATAGCATTTCAGAGTTAGGGAATGACAACACCAGAGCTTAAGGAACTGTGACACGATTCCGCCGTGCTAGACTCATTTCCAGTCCTTCCGCTGACGACAGCATCATTCGCCTGGCTAGTGGTTGGTGGGTTTATTGGCTTCGGGCCCATCGACTGTAAGGGTCGTTAAGGTTTTCAAGTTCATATAATAACAATCCATCGAAAATTCATGATAACTTCCTTCAGGCGTTTACGATCATTCTAAGATCATATCATAATGGTCCTCGAAGACGCAATGAGTTGCTCATGGAACCTCCGACAGACAGTGACGGACATTCAACATCAGCTCTGAAACCTTCTATCAAGTCAGCGAAACAAATGAAAAGTAAGTCAAACTTTTCAACCATTATAAATATCGCAGGACAGGCAATGACTAAGTGAAAATATTAAATATTCAACAATTTTCGGATTGCCATCCATGCCTAAAAGCTGACATACATCTGTGTGAGAGTGTCAATACTGGGAGTGATATATTCAAAACACTTTATCCCAAGCCGTACAATCTTTGAGCAAACAAATCTGAATACAATGTATCAAAACCTTTCCATTACGTCTGATCTGATTTATTGAATCGCTCCTCCAAAATCGCTCGAACATACGGACGACGAATTGACAGACAAGCTAATTACACCCGCTGGAAATACTAAAGGTCGTCTTTCACACGAATGATTTTATGGTCGTTAATTTTGGAAGGAAAGCAACAACAACAGCAGCAGCAGCAGCGGGCAAAATGACCCTCATCAGGAGATTTGTGTCGAACCAAAATTCTGTTTTTGTATTTGCCCAAACCGTCCCACTCAATATAAACAAAAACATATTTAGCTAATCTGTTTAATCACGCTTTGATCAGCCGTGATTTGCGAGGGTCCAATTGTAATTTGTGTTGGTAATGAAAGATTTACCCGCGTGATGAATCGCATTATAGAAATACCTAAAAATGCTGGTTTTACACATTTCTCTCGCCCTGTTTTTCCATCGAGTATGGAGCCATTGGAAGCGGTGGTAGCGCAGTGAGAGTCTCTTGCTGACGACATACAGGAGCCAGAGAGCAAGAGTGAGAGGGGAGGGTGCTGGTCTCCTCACACTGGCCGGTATATCATCAAAGAGATATCTTACGTCCGTTAATAGAGTTATGTAAAGCAATCTAAATGAAAATATATATACTTAAAAAAAAAAAAAAAATATGGCTCTGGTTTCTCTTCCCTAACCATCCTATTCTAATGCGAAAAAAGCGAAATAATTCGGACGCCTTCCTGTAGCCGCAGACGTTATTCTGAAACCCTGTAACAGTAACAGGTCTTGTTCTAAGGCCTCGTAAAAGCTTCAGGGCTTATCATGAAGCGTTGTAATACCAAGAGTCGCTATTTCAAAAGCCTCGTAACGGGAACAGGAATTATTCTGAAGCCTTGTAACAGACATTTTTTGAAGCATTGTAAAAGCAACAGGTATCATTTCAAGCCTCGTAACAGTAACAGGCATTATCCTAAAGCCTTGTAACAGTAACAGGCATTATTTTGAAGCCTTGTAACAGAGCGTGTATTATCTGGAATCATCGTAGCACTAACAGGTATATCATTTTGAAGCCTTGTGGCAGCTTGGAATTGTTTTGGAGTTTTATGCTGCCAACATGCATAAGAATAACAAAACAAAAAAAATTAGCACAACAATAGACAACAACAAAGACAGAGCTATATTAATCACAGACAAGGACATAGAGATACATCACTCACAGACAACGTCACAGACTCTGCTTCATGAATCACATGCCAGGACACAGAGTTACATCAGTCAACGAGACTACAGAGGTCCTAAGACAGCCATAATGTAACCATGACATGAGCCTTAGCTTAGCTTGCTTGCTGAGGAACCCGTACCAACACAGCCAGACACAGACAGGTACTGCTGCCGCTGACTGTGGAGATGAAAACCACAGACAATCACTGAAGACCAAAAGACAGATCGACAGGGAATGGAGAGGCAAGTAAGAAAAGACAAGGAGATAAAGACAGATAAAAAGATAGATTGATAGATATATACATAGAGAGATAAGAGAGAATGTGTGGGTGTGGGTGTTCGTTTTTAATTACCTATTTGTACTGTATGAGAAGAGAGTTTTATACTAGTGAGGCCCATCTCTTGTGTTCCCCTGGCTGTGTGTATACGTGTGTGTGTCTAGGCATGTATGTGTGTGTGAAAACTCGCTAGTGTGTTCATGTTCGTGAGCGTGCCGGCGTCGGGGAGAAAGAAGCCAGGCAATGTTTGTACAACATATCAGACAAAGATATTCAATTTAGCCGCAAAAGCGGCGACTTTATTGCACGCTCCTACCCTGTGGGCGGTGACGCAAGAGAGATAACAGAGTGCACACACACACACAAAAAAGAAGAGGTCCAGCGACTGAATCATATAAGCTAAAAGGTGAATCACCAATTCACATATAAGAGGCTAGCTTAGGTCACGTCTCATGCACGGGTCAAATTTCTTATAAAGTATGGAAGGAATTACCTGGAAATTCATTGATTTTTGTACCAGTCAAGCCCAGAGAGTTGCTGGGTGTAGGGGCAATTCTGCTGGCAACGTTCGTGTGTTCGGTATCAACTGGAGGAGCAGAATGACATGAGTATCCACAGCCCAGCGTGACTCGAGCGACAGTATCATCAAGGTGTTTGCTGATCCCGTTGGGAGGGAGAGGGGAGGTGACCGAGAGAGAGAGAGAGAGAGAGAGAGAGAGAGAGAGAGAGAGAGAGAGAGAGACAGACTGATGGGGAGAGATAACGCGAGTCACACACGGACACAGCAAACACACCAACAAAATGGCGACACCTAACATACAAGGGAGACATATTCAAAGAGACGGTTTCGCAATAACGAGACTGAATGAGAAATACACAACGTAGAGATAGTAAGGACCGCACAACAGAGAGAGAGAGAGACAGACAGACAGATTGAAGGACACTCGACCTAGAGAGACGGAGAGAATAATGAGGAACACACAACGTAGAGAGACGGTGTGAGAAACACACGACGCAGAGAGAGAGAGAGAGAGAGAGAGAGAGAGAGAGAGAGAGAGAGAGAGAGAGAGAGAGAGAGACAGACAGACAGACAGACAACGTAGGAAGAGCGCGCGAGAAATATACAGCGTAAAGAGAGCAAGAAAGGGGAACACATAAAGCCGGGAGACAGACCGAGGACGACAAACCACAGAGAGACAGTAAGTGGCACAAAACGAAAAGAGAGACAATGAGGGAAGCATATTGTCGAAAGGCGGTGAGGTACACACAGGGGAGGGACCAGGGAGGAACACCCTACCGGAGAAACCAATGAGGAACACATCTCGTGGAGAGAGGGTAAAGACCATACAATTCCGACACGAGTCATGATGGATACCAATTATAGTGCTGCTCTCTACGGTATTTCTCGTGTTCTACCTACGTCCAAATATACACCAGAGAGGTCGGTGAGCGAGAGGAACAACAAAGCCATCCTTATAAGGTATATAAGGTAAGGAAAGCATGTACAAGACCCCATGGTTCGCATGTAAACACACATCATGCCAGTGACGAGGTATCTGCCAGAATCTCTTTTAGAGCATTTTTTTTTCTCCTCTGGAAGGCATATAACACGTCAGGAATCGTTTCCGGTACAGAGGGATGGTCATGGAGCACATACGTTGACGAATCTATAACCTAACTCGAAGAGTTTCCCCGCGCAGCTAGCGCAGGCTGTCGACACAGACACCCATAGAGCCTCAACACGCAAGGCTCGGGACAAGGTTCTGCCACTGCAAAGCTCTCGCTTTCTAGCACGTTCGTATGAAGCAGGTGCTCTCAAAGGTTCTTAGAAAGTCTAGATTTTCTTACACCACCCATTATGAAAAGAAAACGAGAAGATGGAAAATTCGACAAGAATCGCCATGACCAGGACTGGCACCTGACCAAAGTGTACTTTGGAAAAAATAAAGAGATGATATGAAACGAGAGAGAGAGAGAGAGAGAGAGAGAGAGAGAGAGAGAGAGAGAGAGAGGGAAAAAAGGTTGCATGTAGCACTAACTATGATTATGCAAATGCAACGGTGGCTTATGGTAAATTTTTTCCCGAATTTCATTTTCCGTTGTGATATAAAGCGAGCTTTGTGGAATGTTTTGTGCGGACGGCGGGCGCGATATATATGACGGGCGGGCGGGGGGCCCCAGTGTCACTGCTAACAGTACACGTGTCCTCACACTAACACCACGATGATGGACGGGAGCCCATTGTCAATGCTAGCTGTTCGCACGTCCTCACGCTAAAACCAGGTTGAATTATACTCATGTAATTCATTACCAAACATTGACTGTACTTTCCTTATATATATATATATATATATATATATATATATATATATATATATATATATATATATATATATATATTTATTCATTCATTTTATTTATTTTGCTTAGTAGCTGTCTCCCGCGTTAGCGAGGTAGCGCAAGGAAACAGACGAAAGAATAGCTCAACCCACCCACATACACATGTATATACATACATGTCCACACACGCAAATATACATGCCTATACATTTCAACGTATACACATATATACACAAACATACATGTACATATATACACATGTACATAATTCATACTTGCTGCCTTTATTCATTCCCATCGCCACCCCGCCACACATGAAATAACAACCCCTCCGCATGTGCGCGAGGTAGCGCTAGGAAAAGACAACAAAGGCCACATTCGTTCACACTCAATCTCTAGCTGTCATGTAATAATGCACCGAAACCACAGCTCCCTTTCTTGGAGACTTGATTTTCACGGTTTCAATATAGTTTCTGACCATAGCCGGCGCTTTTCAATTACTCCTAACAATGGCAGAGCAAGGGAGAAACATAGTATCTTATAAACATAACCCGTAGGGAAGTTGCTTATCTAAATACAGCGTTCGCTTGAGTCTTTTGTCAGGTTTTCATTTGTCCTTTACAATTATCATTTTAAGGAAGAACAATGATTGCTTTGTAAACACTAATGAATGGATTATCTGTCCAGTTATCAAGTGTGCAAAATGAACCACCCGTGAAAACTGATCCTTCAAAACGATCACACCTTGAGTGGATGTCTAATTAGCTCCTTAAAATTCTCGCAATCTCTGTGAAACAGATTTCCCGAAGAGACTTCAAGATACTCTGAAAAGATAAAATGCAAACAACGAAACTGTAATAAAATCTGATTCAAATCTGATGTAGCAACCATAAGGCAATCTCGAAGGAAATTAGCTACTGTCTGCAACTCAACCATTTGCTCCACGATAGTGACACGAGAAAAACGTACAGGCAGTCAAGCCTCAGAAAACACAGTAAAGCAGTTTAGTCAAGGTCTTCAACAGAATCGCAAGAAAATCCGAACTGACAAGAGTTATTTAAACCGTGATTCAGTCTCTACCCTACGTATATGTGGTCTCCTCATGACCCATTAAGCCAAATGTCCTCATAAGTTTAGTGCTTAGAAATCATCCACATGGCCTGCAGAGCAGTCGCTACTCCTCGCACTCTTCGAAAAATGAGTGAGGCAAAGTTTGTACTGGCTGTATACATTCCATTCAGCAGGAACACGGATAATAAAGATGGGTGGTTACGTCACAAAGGGCCGTAACAGAGAGGCTATATCACCAAGTATCATAATGGAGAGATTCTGTCACAAAAGACTTCGTGCAGCACAATATCCCAATAGCTGTCACACTCTGACCTATAAGGAATTATGAAAAAAAATCCATTCAGTATTTACCTTCTTCCTGTATACGTAGAGATGGTACGTTCGGTCAAGCTTGTGCGGACATTTTAATGACTGACTGTGTGGAAGAAGCTACGTGAGCCTGTCAGAACGACTGCAGGAAGAGGCAAGTATCTCGACCAATATGTAACGACACAGTCAGTGCATTCCACTCAGCAAGGTCACAACAGACGCTCAAGCCATTTGCCATCTTTTCCTCGCTAGGAGACATGGTCCACCAGCTGATGGGAGTGATTCTTCGGTATAAAAAGTATCGGGCGGGGATAAGAAGTTCTTATATGTTAACATCCAAAGGAAACCGTACAGGAGACAGTGGTTGTGAACATTTTGCGGCAAGATGAGGGGCAAATGATGATCAAATAGTAGTCGACAGCCACTGAATCATGTCCGCACAAGACAAACATACACACAACACTAACACAACAAGCGCAATGTTCTTATCCAAACGAAACACCGCGTTTCTAGAACCCGTAATTAGTGGATACATCAAGCAAACTTCACGGTGAATGTTTCATCTTCGCGTTGGATGTGCGAGGAACGTGTCAAGAACGGCGGAGATCTGTGGCAGTGAATAAATAAGTGACTGATCCCAGGGCGGCCGTTTCAGTACCGATCCCGGCATGGAGGGTTGAGCACAGGGGTCCCATACATTCACGTGGATTACTTAAGTATTCTAAACACAAGTTCTGGGAGGTAGATTGTGTCTTGTGCTGGGGAAATTCAGGGGAACGCTGGGAGATGGCGTGTAGAGGACCTTTCCTAAAACCCACAGTAGAGTACTACATTAAGTTCCCCGTCAAACAGTGAGCCAGCAGAAGGTTAATAGAGCTTTCCCCTCCACACTGGGGAATCTAAAAGAGCCTGTTCCACCACAGTGTTCCAGCAGATGGCTAACAGAACCTACCGCTCCTCAGTGGTCCTGTACAAAAAAAAAAGCAAACAGAGCCTACCGTTCCACAGTGGGCTAGAAGGCTAAAAGAGCCTGTTTTCCCACAGTGGGCTATTAGAAGGCTAACAAGAGCCTGATCCTCCATGCTGGACTAGTAGAAGGTTAACAGAGCCCGCCCCTCCACAGTCAGCCAGCAGAAGCCTAACAAAATTTTATTCCCTCACAGTGGGCCAGCAGAAGGCCGACAGACACTATCCCTCCACAATGGAGACTAGAAGTGTGACAGATGTTCTTCCATAATGGGTGGTTGGTAGAAGGTTAACAGAGTCTGTTCGTCCACAGTGGGCCAACAGAAGGCTTAGAGAACCTGTTCCTCGAAGAGAGGCTACCGAGGATTAATGCTACATGAAATATCGTGAATTAAAGAAGCACACCTCACGCTCCCTAACTAACTAAAGCTTCATTCCAATTCATTTTCGAAAGTTGGAGAATAATACGACCTGGATATAGGAAGGGATGCTTGTCCCTTTGGTATTAAGAATAGACGAAGTTGTGTCCACTTTTCAGTGATGTTGATAAAACGTTAATGCATATGTGTTGGAGTCACCAATAGTAGTCACAATCGTCTGAGTCATCACTGTTAAGAGAACATATCACCCCTTAGTGAACTATGTTAATATCTACATGGTTAGAATCATCTGTTCGTCTTCATTAATAGTGTCATTTTTGTTAGTCATCATCATCAGAGTCATCACTGCCAGTCACCACTGATAAGTCATCGCTGCAAGTGTACTTCTAGTTGCTGAGAGGGATGAAGATCTCTTTGCTATAGAGGCGTCACGAGGTCACCGAAAAAAGACATAATAATGTTCACTTCTGGAGGAAATACGTATGTGAGAATTGCTTGGTAAATGAACGATAGAACTCCCATAATTCTGGCATATGCACTATGACGGCGAGATTAAGGGAGATTGCGAAGCAGACCACAGAATACGTAAGCAAAAAAGACCCTGGTTCAAAACAAGACACTGGTTCATAAAGCATTGCCGATGGTCCGGTTCACAACAAGACACTGGTTCATGAAGCACAGCCGTTGGTCCGGTCCAACTCCCACGATATCAGCAATGGTTTATCAGCCAAGATAAAACACCGGATTATCTTGCATTAACAAAGGACTAGTTCAACATCTACCGAAAAAAAAAGAAAAAAAAAAATCGGCTCACTCTGCATCTACACACACTATTAAGCGTCGGATCATCAAGAACCAACCAATGAAACACTGGTTCAATATCACCAACTAAAGAAACACTGGTTCAATATGCACCAAGTGACGAAACACTGGTTCATCATGCATCAGTTAACGAAACATTGGTTCATCATGCGCCAGTAAACGAAACCCTGGTCCATTATGCACCAAATAACGAAACACCGATTCATTATGCACCAGCTAACGAAGCACTGGTTCATAATGGACCAACCCTCGAAAAAACGGGTCATGATGCACCAACTAACGAAACATTAGTTCATAATGCACCATTCGACAAAACAATTTCACCATACACCTAAATGAGACACTGGTTCACAATGTACCAACAAATGAAGCACAGGTTCACAATGTACCAACAAATGAAGTACGGCTTCCCCCGTGCATCAATGAAACACGTGTGTATCATGCACTAACCAAAGACGAGCATACAATGTACAAACAAAAAAGGCATGGACAAAGTATTGGTTATTCTTCACGAACAAAGAACAAACGTATTATACACTAACAATTTACTGGTTCCTCGTGCAGTAAAAGGACAGAAAAAAGAAATAAATAAAAATAACAATAGAGAGGATTAATCTCAATTAAAAATTTTCAGGTTCAAAAGAAACAATAAACACCCAAAGGAAGGCCAATCGGGAATGCATAACTGAATACCAATTTGTCGTCAGGTTAATTGGTGTGTGTGTGTGTGTGTGTGTGTGTGTGTGTGTGTGTGAGAGAGAGAGAGAGAGAGAGAGAGAGAGAGAGAGAGAGAGAGAGAGAGAGAGAGAGAGAGAGAGAGAGAGAGAGAGAGAGACCTACCTACGAGTACTTACGGCAAGTTTTTGCCACGAGGCAGGATCAACGTGTAACGCTCATCACAGAGTACTCGAGAGAGAGAGAGAGAGAGAGAGAGAGAGAGAGAGAGAGAGAGAGAGAGAGAGAGAGAGAGAGAGAGACGTATTTTGGAAATGTAAAAGATATATCATGCTAATTCTGACCAGTTTCACCCCTTGCTTCTTGACCAACATCGCAATACGATCTACACGTCACTCGCCTCATTCACTCCAACTTTACGGAGACAGTGCCTCGTCTGCACAACCCGGACACTGAGCTGAGGAGACATCTCCACGACCCGGGTACCTGGACCGAGTTCCACTTCAGGATGGGTCAAACGCTAACAAAAGCTGGGCATCGTAACTGAGGCTACTAAAGGAACTGGAAGAATGGTTCATCGGACACCTCTTGTGTCTCCTCCATTCCACCACCGACCACCAGTCACTATACTGGGAGAGGGGGAATGAAACGGGTGGAAATGTTTTCAAAAACACCAAAAACATCACCCATATCAAGTTCTTTAGAAGCAAAGGCGCGGAATTTTCTTTTAAGTTCTGAGCCAGGTTAAGTTTCAGGTTGAGCTTTTTATATTTTCCTTACAAGAAGGCAGAACTCAGGAGGCAAGATCCAAGCTGGATCAATGGATCTTGTGTTACATTCAGGTCCTCAGATGTTGGAGAAACAAGTGAATGGAGGATCCTGTCTGATGCGTCTGACGCAAACATCGAACGGACGACGGACGAGAAGACGAACGATGACGTCGAAGACGACGACCGTCGGACGGACGGACGTTCTATGGTCAGATGGACTATGACGCTGAAGACGACCGTGGGCGGACGGACGATGGTCGGACGGACGACGTATGAAAAGGCAGACAAGAACGACGGACGGACAACTTGGGGGTCTGCTGTGCCACGCAAGCGACACAACACATAAACGGTGATGACAGAGACGATCAGACGGATGACAATAATGATCAAACGGATGACTGTGACGATCTGACGGATGACTGTGACGATCAGACGGATGACTGTGACGATCAGGCGAATGACTGTGACGATCAGACGGATGACTGTGACGATCAGACGGATGACTGTGACGATCAGGCGGATGACTGTGACGATCAGGCGGATGACTGTGACGATCAGGCGGATGACTGTGACGATCAGGCGGATGACTGTGACGATCAGACGGATGACTGTGACGATCAGACGGATGACTGTGACGATCAGACGGACGACTGTGACGATCAGACGGATGACTGTGACGATCAGACGGATGACTGTGACGATCTGACGGATGACTGTGACGATCAGACGGATGACTGTGACGATCAGACGGATGACTGTGACGATCTGACGGATGACTGTGACGATCAGACGGATGACTGTGACGATCAGACGGATGACTGTGACGATCAGACGGATGACTGTGACGATCAGACGGATGACTGTGACGATCAGGCGGACGACTGTGACGATCAGACGGACGACTGTGACGATCAGGCGGATGACTGTGACGATCAGACGGATGACTGTGACGATCAGACGGATGACTGTGACGATCAGGCGGATGACTGTGACGATCAGACGGACGACTGTGACGATCAGACGGACGACTGTGACGATCAGGCGGATGACTGTGACGATCAGGCGGATGACTGTGACGATCAGACGGATGACTGTGACGATCAGACGGATGACTGTGACGATCTGACGGATGACTGTGACGATCAGACGGATGACTGTGACGATCAGACGGACGACTGTGACGATCAGACGGACGACTGTGACGATCAGACGGATGACTGTGACGATCAGGCGGATGACTGTGACGATCAGACGGATGACAGAGACACTGGTGGACCTGAGTGATCATTGCGATGAAAGTAAATATGGAGATGATAAATATCCCAGATAAAAGCGTGTGATGAATGAGGAAGCAGTGATAATGATGATAAAAACCCTATTACACAAATGAATGTAAACCTGAAAAGAACAAACCTTTTAAGAAGAATTAACCTCGATAGGAATAAACCTGATAAGAATAAAGCTAATAAGAGTAAACCCGATTTAAGAACAAAACCAGATAAGAATAAAACCAGATAAGGAAAAAAAAAACGATAAGAATAAAACCTGAAAAGAATAAACCTGACAAAGAGTAAAACCTGATAACACCGATAAACTTTTTAAGATAAAAACATGATGAAGATTAAACATGATAAGAATAAAACATTTATAGGAATGAGAGATGTATACCTCCGCCGGGTGTAATGAAGATGCTGTGAACATTTTCTATTTGTAAGACGTTATGATGCGCGTGTTTGGGTGGCGCCCAGGCCAGCAGCCATGAGAGGTATACAGTGGCCGGGGAGGACACGGGAACACAGCCTCTTGTGATTTCCCCCCCCCCTAGACCAGCACATCCCCATCACTAACCTCTAATTTCAAGCGTTATTAAAGGCTTTGACGGCCTCGTCAAAACCTTAGTGAGTGGTAAAACCTAGCACGGGGAGAGAGAGAGAGAGAGAGAGAGAGAGAGAGAGAGAGAGAGAGAGAGAGAGAGAGAGAGAGAGAGAGAGAGAGAGAGAGAGAGAGAGAGAGAGAGAGACGGATAAAGGGAGGAGTTCAGAGTTGAGAGAGGGAGGGAGAGAGAGAGAGAGAGGACATGGCCCACCAGCGGTTTAGAGATAGTCCAGGTATGACTGCGATAAACAATGGAGAAACAATCAGCTAAATGGGGGCAGACGGCCACACGGGAAATCACGGAAGGACCAGCCCTGCCGCTGGCCTTACCAACACACGCACTTACACACTAACATAAACCTCTCCGCCGCCTCCTGCTGCTCCTGCTGTTGTTCTCTGCTACGAGGTCTGCTTCTGCTGCTGCTGCTGTCAATACTATGGGTTCTGATGCTGTTGCTGTTATCATTACCATGTGTGCAGCAGCAGAAGCTGCTACTACATGATGCTGTAACTGCAGCTTCAACTCCTGTTACTGTTACTACACCTGCTGCTTCTGCTGTTGCTGCTACTGCTACTGCGCAAGTCTTGCGTTCTCTGCTGTTGCTAACAATACACGAGCTATACATCTGCTGTTTCCTTTTTCTTTTTCTTCGGAGCAGATGATGTTCTGTTCCTCCTCTCTCTCTCTCTCTCTCTCTCTCTCTCTCTCTCTCTCTCTCTCTCTCTCTCTCGTACTCAAGAATAGGAGGGGAAAAGTCCAACCCAAACACAGGTACACAGTGGAAGGGGGGAAAAAAATCCATTTCTCCACATCGAACACAGTCTCCTACCACACGGGAGAGTAGCCCATGCAACCTTGTCCTCGGTCCATTCTAGACTGTTATGGTAACTCTCTCTCTCTCTCTCTCTCTCTCTCTCTCTCTCTCTCTCTCTCTCTCTCTCTCTCTCTCTCTCTCTCTCAGGTAGTAGGTGGTAGGCAGCCACCGACCAGAGTGTGTGTGTGTGTGTGTGTGTGTGTGTGTGTGTGTGTGTGTGTGTGTGTGTGTCTATTGGGAGGGTTAGTGGCGGCTGCGCAGTGAGCCAGCACTGTATTGGCTGTAAAGGTTCACTCCAGTGGCCTAGGTAGTCCTCCTCTTTCATTTCTGCATCACCTACGCCTGCTCTACTGGAATTCAGTCCACAGACATACAGTCTTTTCATATAACACATAACATACGACAACACGTAACTCAGTAAGACTCGTTCTTCGTAACTCTAGATTTTCCTGCAGTAAGAGCTATGCACCAGCCCTGCCTCGACGCAAAAACTTGTCATAAGAACCCGTGGGTATATAAATACTCTTATATTCTGCCTCCGTATAGCAATGTTCAATACATGTTCAAACTCTTTTTTAGAAATGAATGTTCAACATATGTTCAAACTATATTAGAAACGAATTCTTCATTTTCAAAACTACTACTTTTTCTGTTCAGTTCCTGATATTGACATCTTTTCAGTTTTACTTCTATCCAGTCTTCCTTCTACCCCGATTCTCATGCGTTTAACTTTATCAGTGAACGCCATCAATGCCTTAAAACAAGTTCACGGTTCCATGTAGACGAAATATGAGCAGTGAGGCCAACCAGAGAAGTTACAAGAATGGATAAGATAATCAACATCAAGATAAGATGAGATTTAAAGGTTACACATTGTTGGAAATAACTGAAAAAGGTGGTAAGGCTATGTACAAATAATGGAAGACACGAAATATGCCAAGAAGTATTTGAATTGACTCCTGAAGGGAGACGTTCAGTTGGACATCCTAGAACGAGATGGATTGAGAGCATCAAGAACTCGCTTCAATGAAGAGGGATGATGCTGGAGGTCGTTGAAGGAGAAAAGGATGACAGGGAGGCCAGAGACTGACAGACATTGTCTACCTGGCAGCTGATGATACAGGTGTGAGAAAGTAGCAGCGTCTACCACATCAGCGAACCTTTCACAATCTTCCACGGACCGTCAGCAACCGATCTATTATATCTGATCACCAGATCTCGAACCCTTCCCAAGGTCTAACCATCCAGCTAGATTTCACACTCTCGCTCGTTGGTCTTAAGGGCCACAATCATTTTCCCGCTCAAACTTCCTTTCAGACTCCTTCTCTTACAAATTCTAAATTCATTCACAGTTCTATGCATTTTCTTCCAAAGAAGTCTCGCCCATAGTTATCATAACTTCACCACTCCCTTCTCTCTATCTTCATCGAACGTAGTAACAGTCATAATATCATAGATTTATTTTTATCAATCCATCTTTATATTCCTACGTACTGGTTCTACTAGCCTTCGAACACACGAGCCACTCTCTCCCTCCCAGCGATACCCAGTCCCTCCATCTGCCCTTGAACGCTGGGTGGCGCTGCTGGTCAGATCACCCCATATGCCACCCGAAGACTCTCGTTCTGCAGCTGCTGCACAGATTGCTGGCCTTCATCTGCTCCTGGCCGCTGCTCTGCTACCGCCACCGTTTCTGGTCAGACTCATCATATCCTGCTACGGATCTTCGTGCTTCCGCTGTTCATTCCCCTGCTTGCTTCCCCTTTTGCTCCTGTACACGTACCTGCCTGTCACCCTTGCTGGTGTTCCTCATGCCTCTGCTGTTGCTCATCCTGCAGTCCTGCACCACTAGGGCAGGAGGGACGTCGTTATAACACGGCTCTTGCTATTACAGTGGATGATGACTGAGAAAAAGGGGAACACTCTAATTGCGACCATTCATACAGTGATATGTATCTGCCGTGCAGGTCTGGGATGTATATACGACTGGAACAGCCACAGGTAAACGGAAATTATGCTGATACATTGTATGCTTGCGAGGTTAACAGTGACGGGAGGTGTGGTGAAGCTGCTTCTGCAGCAGCAGGGATTGTATTTAGTGCTGCTGATGCTGTGCTGCTAACGCCACTAGGGATGTTACTTCTGTTGCTAATGGTGATGTTATCAACGCTAACGGCGCTAGGAATGCTGCTGTTAGTGATGATGCTGATGCTATTAACGGCAATGGCGCTTGGCATGCTGTTGCTGATGTTGGTGTCGTCATAATGCTAGGCACGCCACTCATGTTGCCAGTAGTAGTGATATGTTTTTGCTAGTGGACGTGAATGTAGCGCTCACAGCTGGTTCCTTTACGATGCTGTGGGCGACGCCCTTTCGTGTTGCCCTTGTAGCGTCTGATGAGTTTGTTGTGACCCCTGCTGCCCTGACTGATGTGTCAGCCTACAAAGGTGATGGACCATCCTTACTGGCCTCTCACTGGTGCTGACACTTTAACCCCTGCTGACCTTCCTGACGTGTCAACCCTCCAGGTGCTGGACCTACCGTACGAACCTCCCACAGATGCTGACGCGCTGACCCCTGCTGACCTCCCTGACGAAACTAGAAGCACGGGAGTTATAAATCACACAGAGCATTCATCGTGAGTCCTGCAGGGGCATCCACCTTGAAATCGTTCATGTCTGTAATAACCTACACTATACAGTACGGGGAGGGAGCTCCGCTACACTCGTGGGCTCCCATATCTCCCATAACTTCCTCTGGAATCGCGGAGGTTTCTAAAAACTTTTGTACGGTAACAACGTTCATAATTTCATCACTTAGCTTATTTCCTGTGTGTGTGTGTGTGTGTGTGTGTGTGTGTGTGTGTGTGTGGACCCTCCCCTAGACCTGACAGCAGTGGGTGTGTACACACACACACACACACACACACACACAGGGGACAGTAACTCAACCTTAACTTTTTAACTCTATTTCCGTAGCCCCCGGCCGCATTTAAAAGCTTGCATGTAAAGTAATACCCGCACCAGAATCATCCTTTTTACACGGATTAACATTCAGAACTAAAATACACAAAATTAATGCCGCAAGTAAAATTGGAGCCGGGCAAGTTGCTGGTTACGGGGAATAAAAAGAAAAAAAAGTCGAACGTTTGTATAAATGCGACCTGATGATTATAGAAATGGCAAGTATATAACACAATAAGCGATCGGTTATAATTCTACCACGGTGGGGCACGGGTTATATACATATATATATATATATATATATATATATATATATATATATATATATATATATATATATAATCTTCTTTCATACTATTCGCCATTTCCCGCGTTAGCGAAGTAGCGTTAAGAACAGAGGACTGGGCCTTTGAGGTAATATCCTCACCTGGTCCCCTTCTCTGTTCCTTCTTTTGGAAAGTTAAAAAAAAAAAAAATGAGAGGGGGTTTCCAGCCCCCCGCTCCCTCCCCTTTTAGTCGCCTTTTACGACACGCAGGGAATACGTGGGAAGTATTCTTTCTCCCCTATCCCCATATATAACCGGGATAGCTTGATAATTACAACACTGATGGGCACTTGTTATAACCGAAAGGATGATAAAATCCTAGCACAGCTGAGGACTGTTATATAACTAGGAGTATGATAATCACAGCGCAGCTGAGTATGATAATCACACAACGACTGAGCATGTTACGGCAGCCAAGGGTATGATAATCATAATACGGCTGAGCACGTGTTGTAACGGGCAGTTTGATAATTTCATCACAGATCCGTCACGATCCATCTATCACCAGATACGAGAACGGATATTGTTTCAGCTTAATTGGGTTTATTTCCGTAATGAGTTGCTTGTAAAGAAAATGCGACTGATTGGAGATGAATAGTGCTGTCTAATTAGTGATTATTTATGTCCCTCAGCAAGCAATTTGGTAGGTCATTAATCTGAGGCTGATTTTTGTTAATTAGAGCTATAGGTTGGTATGGAAAAAATCCCCCCACCCCTGAACGGAAAATTCTATGCTATTAGTTGCCAGCCGAATGGCGAGCGGATGAAAGGGGAATATTACCATTTTTTTCTACTTATAAAACTGGGGAAATTATTTCCTAAATTCATTCTTCACTCGTGAATAGCGCTATCTCAGGACAAACTGAATTAAACCATTATTCAGGGCATGATTTTTCCAATCGAATTAAAGAACAAAAAAATAATATTAAAAACTAAGAGCCAGTAATAGCAAAAAGGTCCTTAATTTAGCGATTTTGGCAAATTACCATAGTTAGCGAGGGTATTGGTCGGCAACGTGGATGTTTACTGGCGCGCCCTCCCAAGCCTCATTACGCCCACTGAGGGGCCATTCACGGGGTAACTTAGCCAATGGTTGCCGGCGGCCCGTTATCCCCATTCATGCCACGGACACTAACCCTCCATGCACCGACCTCCTGGGGTGAGCCGCCCCGGGTGGGTGGGTGGGTGGGTTTGGGGTGGAGGCGACCTTAAACAAGCGCAGGTGGGGGAATTGGGGAGGTGATGATGGTAGGGAGGCTATTATGTAGTGTACGGTAGGGGATCCTTAACAGGCATTGGTGGGGAGTAGAGATGATGGGTGGGAAGGCTACTTTATAACTGGTGGGGAGATTGTGGGCACGGGCTACATTGCTGGGGAGAGTGGAGGTTATCTATCACGCACCTGTGGGGAGTATGGAGGTGATGGTGTCTACCTGTAGGGCAAGGTGGCGCTACCGAATATAGGGGAGCAATGGGGGTGGATTGCTACCCATCCATGGAGAACAGAGAGGGGTAGTGGTTATAATGGCTGGGGTAGTAGCCATGAAGAGCTGGGGTAGTGGCTCATGGGATACGTTGGTAGACAGAGATGGCTGGGGAGGCGATCATGAGGCCGGAGGGTGGGAGAAAAAAGGGGAGGAGAGTGTTGGTTGGGGGAAGGGTAAAGGGAGTGTTGGGGAGGGTAAGTGAGGGAAGGGGCGTCATCTCCCTCTTAGTCTTACCAGTGGGGAGTCAATCTTACCTCCCTCCGTCTCAGTGTTCGTTAAATAAATGTGTTTCACTTTCATGTATCAGACGGTGACAGGTTTTCATAAAAAAAATATGTAAATGATAATAATAATAATAATAATAATAATAATAATAATAATAATAATGATAATAGTAATAACATTTCTTTATACTTGATCGCCGTTTACCGCGTTGGCGACGTAGCGACAGGAACAGACGAGGAAAGATCACATCCGCTCACATCCATTCTTTAGTTGTATTTTGTAATGCATTGAAACCTCAGCTTCCTGTCCACAATAATAATAATAATAATAATGATGATAATAATATGCAGTCCAAGTGATGTTCTTTGGGCGCAAGTCGTAAATGAAAAGAACGGAGGAGGGTGGATGTGTTGGAAATATGTCCGAGGTCAGTATGTGGTGTGAGGAGGACTGTTCGAGGAAGGAATGACAGTGGAAAATCGCAGAGTATGACTGCGGGTCCTGAACGGGATGTGTTGAAGTGGTTTAGACAGATGGAAAGGATGAACGAACTGAGACTGACTGAGAGGATATGTGTGTCGGAAACAAAGGGAGCAAGTGAGAGTGGGAGACCGTAAGAGAGATGGAAGAATGGAGTAAATGATGCTTTGAGTTATCGGGGTCTGAACATGCAGGAAGGTGAGGGGCGTAGAAATGATCGAGCGAATTGGAGCAATGCGATATACAAGGGGTCGAAGTGCTGTTGGTGGATTGAACCAGATGTGAAGTCTGGTTTGTAGTTTTGTGGGGCCTGGATGCGGAAAGGGAGCTGTGGTTTCGGTGCATTATACATGACAGCTAGAGACTGAGTGTGAACGAATGTGGCCTTTGTTGTCTTTTCCTAGTGCTTCCTCGCATTGCTTTGGATACGGGGCTCTGGTTAATGTTCCTGACCGTGATGCACTCAAGGGCCGCCAGGGGTCGAATCCCTATATTCGAATCCTAGTCGCAACAGTCAGTCCACAGACAACCCAGCTGTTCAGCTGTTTCAAATAGTACAAAGTCATAGTCACTGGGAAACACACGAGAGGGTAGAGTTCCAAAGCTTCAAGGTGTAGGGGAAGAAACAATTACCACAACGTCCCACCCACATGCACATATATATACATACACGTCCACACACGCACATATACATACCTATACATTTCAACGTATACATAAATATACATACACAGACATATACATATATACACATGTATATAATTCATGCTTGCTTCCTTTAATCATTCTCGTGGCTACCCCGCCACACATGAAATGACACCCCCCCCTCCCCCCGCACGCGCGCGAGGTAGCAGTAGGAAAAGACAACAAAGGCCACATTTGTTCACACTCAGTCTCTAGCTGTCATGTATAATGCACCGAAACCACAGCTCCCTTTCCGCATCCAGGCCCAACAAAACTTTCCTATGGTTTACCCCAGACGCTTCACATGCCCTGGTTCAATCCAATGACAGCACGTCGACCCCGGTATACTACATCTTTCCAATTCACTCTATTCACTGCACGCCTTTCACCCTCCTGCATGTTCAGGTCCCGATCGCTCAAAATCTTTTTCACTCCATCCTTCCACCTCCAATTTGGTCTCCCACTTCTCCTCGTTCCCTTCACCTGACACATATATCCTCTTTGTCAATCTTTCCTCACTCATTCTCTCCATGTGACCAAACCATTTCAATACACACTCTTCTGCTCTCTCAAAAACTGTTTTTATTACCACACATCGCTCTTACCCATTCATTACTTACTCGATCAAACCACCTCACACCACATAGTCTCCTCAAACCTCTCATTTCCAACACATCCACCCTCCTCCGCACAACCCTATCTATAGCCCACGCCTCGCAACCATATAACATTGTTGGAACCATTATTCCTTCAAATATACTCATTTTTGCTTTCCGAGATAATGTTTTCGCCTTCCACACATTCTTCAACGCTCCCAGAACATTCGCCCCCTCCCCTACCCCGTGACTCGCTTCTGCTTCCATGGTTCCATCCGCTGCCAAATCCAGTCCCAGATATTTATAGTACTTCACTTCCTCCAGTTTCTCTCCATTCAAACTTACCTCCCAACTGACTTGTCCCTCAACCCTACTGTACCGAATAACCTTGCTCTTATTCACATTTACTCTTAGCTTTCTTCTTACTCACACTTTACCAAACTCAGTCACCAGCTTCTGCAGTTTCTCACCCGAATCAGCCATCAGCGCTGTATCATCAGCGAACAACAACTGACCAACTTCCCAAGCCCTCTAATCCACAATAGACTGCATACTTGCCCCTCTCTACAAAACTCTTCCATTCACCTCCCTAACAATCCATCCATAAACAAGTTAAACAATCATGAAGACATCACGCACCCCTGCCGTAAAACGACATTCACTGGGAACCAATTACCTTCCTCTCTTCCTACTCGTACACATGCCTTACATGCTCGATAAAAACTTTTCACTGCTTCTAGCAACTTGCCTCCCACACTATATACTCTTAATACCTTCCACAGAGCATCTCTATCAACTCTATCATATGACTTCTCCAGATCCATAAATGCTACATACAAATCCATTCGTTTTTCTAAGTATTTCTCACAAACATTCTTCAAAGCAAACACCTGATCCACACATCCGCTACCACTTCTAAAACCACACTGCTCTTCCCTAATCTGATGCTTTGTGCATGCCTTCACCTTCTCAATACCCTCGCATATAATTTCCCAGGAATACTCAACAAACTTTTAGCTCTGTAATTTGAACACTCACCTTTATCCCCTTTGCGTTTGTACAATGGCACTATGCAAGCATTCCGACCAATCCTCAGGCACTTCACCACGAGCCACACATACATTGAATATCCTCATCAACCAGTCAACAACACAGTCACCCCCTTTTTAAATAAATTCCACTGCAATACCATCCAAACCCGTTGCCTTGCCAGCTTTCATCCTCCGCAAAGCTTTCACTACCTCTTCTCTGTTTACCAAACCATTCTCCCTAACCCTCTCACTTCGCAAACCACCTAGACCAAAACACCCTATATCTGCCACTCTATCATCTAACACATTCAACAAACTTCAAAATACTCAATCTCCTTCTCACATCACCACTACTTGTTATTACCTCCCCATTAGCCCCTTTCACCGACGTTCCCATATGTGTGTGTATATATATATATATATATATATATATATATATATATATATATATATATATATATATATATGTGTGTGTGTGTGTGTGTGTGTGTGTGTGTGTGTGTTATATGACCCTAGGTTTCTATTCATGGGTATCCTGCAACTTCGAGACTACCCTGCACGAGGGAGCTTCATAATTATGTGGGGCACTTTTTGGAATGAGGTGACGCTGCGCTCTTTCCCTTCCAATGACCACGATGCAACCTGGTCGAACGTGACTTATGGTCAATAAAGGTGTTACCTTGTGCAAGTATGGTCAGTTAACACCAACGTATATATATATATATATATATATATATATATATATATATATATATATATATATATATATATATATATATACATATATATATATATATATATATATATATATATATATATATATATATTATCATTATTATTATATTATTTTGCTTTTAACCAGAGATTTCCTAAAACATTTTGCCGCAGATTCTGTCACTTCGGCAGCGTCAAAGGCTTTACACATTGCCTATGATGAGTGGAGAGTGGCTGAACAACAACAACGATATTTTCTATTTTGATGAATATGATAGACTGAGAGAGGCTTTCAGCACGCCATGGAAACCTGTACTACAGTGCTTTTCAACGCAGAAGATTCCAAGGGACAGAGGCAAATGCTTGAGCTACGTAGAACTGTGAAGTTTGAAGTGTTCTGATGGGCTCCTGAAATCATATCTGAAGTATAGAATCCTTTACGCATAAATCAACTGATATTTCTACTCTTATTTCACGCAAGAATGGACGATATTCACTGACAGGTTTCGCCTATGCTGCAGACGCAAAATTCTTAGGTAATGATCATATCTTGGGTCTGTAAAATCTGCTGTTCACGTAACTGTTTATTTGTTCATCATGAGGTTATTACTCCTTGAGAGCTATGGTGCGACACTTTAGAACTACGGTACGACCCTCAAACACAACAGTACGACCCTCGAACACAACGGTACGACCACTGAGCACAATGGTACGACCATTGAGTACAACGGTGCGCCCATTGAGCACCCCGGTACCACTCTTTAACAACGGTGCGACCCTTGTGCACAACGGTACGACCCTTGAACACAACGGCACGACCACTGAGCACAAAGGTACGACCCTTAAGCACAACGGTACCCCCTCTTTAACAACGGTACGATCCTTGAGCATAGCGGAGAGACCCTTAGGCATCATTATGGCCTGCGTTTGACCCGACCCTTAACATGAGTCAAGTTCGCTAATGATCACGCCATGGGAAATAAGGTGTGTATCGTCGTGTTCAAGGGAATGCAACACAAGCAGATAAATACATAAAACCAACCAAGAGACTAATAACGCGGGCACAGCTTTTATATTTTTCTTCTCCGTTGTTTTGCGAGTTAGAAAAAAAAAGATACGTGTCAGCGAAGATCTTGGGTCATTAGGATCCTCATCTACATACGGCTACGGGAGGTACTATGTCTTAAAAACGAAAATGAAATCAGGTCGAGGGTCTCTGGAGGTGATCGACTCAACAAACATGTATATATATATATATATATATATATATATATATATATATATATATTTTTTTTTTTTTTTTTTTTGCTTTGTCGCTGTCTCCCGCGTTTGCGAGGTAGCGCAAGGAAACAGACGAAAGAAATGGCCCAACCCACCCCCATACACATGCCTTGATTCAATCCACTGACAGCACGTCAACCCCGGTATACCACATCGCTCCAATTCACTCTATTCTTTGCCCTCCTTTCACCCTCCTGCATGTTCAGGCCCCGATCACACAAAATCTTTTTCACTCCATCTTTCCACCTCCAATTTGGTCTCCCTCTTCTCCTCGTTCCCTCCACCTCCGACACATATATCCTCTTGGTCAATCTTTCCTCACTCATTCTCTCCATGTGACCAAACCATTTCAAAACACCCTCTTCTGCTCTCTCAACCACGCTCTTTTTATTTCCACACATCTCTCTTACCCTTACGTTACTTACTCGATCAAACCACCTCACACCACACATTGTCCTCAAACATCTCATTTCCAGCACATCCATCCTCCTGCGCACAACTCTATCCATAGTCCACGCCTCGCAACCATACAACATTGTTGGAACCACTATTCCTTCAAACATACCCATTTATATATATATATATATATATATATATATATATATATATATATATATATATATATATATATTTCTTTTCTTTCATACTATTCGCCATTTCCCGCATTAGCGAGGTAGCGTTAAGAACAGAGAACTAGGCCTTTGAGGGAATATCCTCACCTGGCCCCCTTCTCTGTTCCTTCTTTTGGAAAATTGAAAAAAAAAAAAATGAGAGGGGAGGATTTCCAGCCCCCCGCTCCCTTCCCTTTTAGTCGCCTTCTACGACACGCAGGGAATACGTGAGAAGTATTTTTTCTCCCCTATATATGTATATTGGACCAACCGTCAAACCTCGACGGCTCCAGCTGGCCTGACAACAGCAACGCAACCCTGGATTATTGAGTACGACGGTGCAATCGAACCGACGCGTCGTGGTCTGGGATCGTACCGTAATGGCATAGGGTCGTACCGTCGTGCTGAATGAAGGGTTTAACCACAACAACAGCAAATTCAACACCAACAAAACGCCCATCCTTCCCAAAGGCACCAACTATACTGCCAACAGCATCACCAACAACACTAGCCTGCACCAACAATACTACTACCATAACTCCACCAACAACACCCCCAGCCAACACCGAGAACAACGACACCATCACCAGCAGCAGCACCGGCCATCACCAACAACAGCCCTAGATCCGTCACCTGTAAAATGAGAGCATTCACCAACCACAGCTTTCACCAACAACAACAAACAGCACTGCAAGTCTCCAACATCACCATCAACACCAAACGCCACCAGCAGCTGCTCCTAAAGAACTCCGCTCACCGCTTAGAGCATCATCAACACCAACAACAACAGTATAATCAGCAACAACAGCAATAGCAACTGCAACAGCAGCAGTACAGCCAGAACAGCAGTACAGTCAACAGCAGCAGCACAGCCAGAACAGCAGTAAAGTCAACAGCAGAGTCTGCAGCACAAGTACAGTCAGAAGCACCAGTACAGTCAGCAGCACCAGTATAGTCAGCAGCATCAGTACAGTCAGCAGCATAAGGACAGTCAGCAGCACCAGTACAGTCAGCAGCACCAGTACAGTCAGCAGCACCAGTACAGTCAGCAGCACCAGTATAGTCAGCAGCATCAGTACAGTCAGCAGCATAAGGACAGTCAGCAGCACCAGTATAGTCAGCAGCACCAGTATAGTCAGCAGCACCAGTATAGTCAGCAGCATCGGCCCTCTCAGCAGCAGCACCTTGACCCGGGCTGGGGTCCGGGGCCGGTACTGGGTGTGGGTCCGGGGACCGGGGGCAGGAGCAGCTGGCGGTAATGGGCGCCGGCTAATGAGCTCACATTCAGCGGGCCACTTTTCATGGTCCCGACCCGAGCAATTACTGAGGGTTTTGCTAGAGTCGACCCGGCTCAAGGGGGCGCACTTTGAACTCTACATTAATTACGGCCAGAGTCATGATCGCTGATTTCCAGGGGGCAGAGGAGGGTGAGTTGCCCCCCCTCCCTCATCCTCCTTAGAAACATATAAATTGATCTTTTAAATATTCATTAAAAATCAAGATTCTTTTTTTTTTCTTACCCTGTATTCAAAGGTTGTAAATTTATATAGATTTAATGAACATAAATAAATCTAATGACTGAGGTACATAACAATCATGATAATTCTTATACCTTCACGTCGATAAACTCTGGGGGAAGGGGTTAGAGAGGGGGGTATTAATGACGGGGGAATTGGGGTGGGGGTGAGACCAGTTAATGATTTGCTCCGGGCGTCTACTACCGCTCCCGCTTCCTCCACCACCACCATCCAGACAGATCCCAGGAACCCCCGCCAGACACCCCCCCAACCCATCTCCCCCGGCTGGGGGGGGCGGCGAGGGAGAGTTTCAGAGCCAAGTTCAGACGCCAAAAATACCTGATGAGTTGCTTCATTCTCACACTAATTAGCCCGACGCCCGTCCGCTCAGGTGCTGCACCACTGGAATACTAATGCCGGGAAGACGATACTAGACGCTCCAGATCCATTTCTAAGTTCGTACCAGATCGCTAATGATACGTTTCCTGGAAATATGCTCTCGCACTTCCTCGTATACTTCGTCATGAATTGCAAACCATGAAATGAATATATATATATATTTTCATTATAATTATTATTATACGAAGTCGATGTCTCCCGCGTTAGCGAGGTAGCACAAGGAAACAGATGAAAGAATGGCCCAACCCACCCACATACACATGTACATACATAAACGCCCACACCTGCACATATACACACCTTTAAATTTCAACGTATATATACATATACATATACATATGTACACATGTACATATCCATACTTGCTTCCTTCATCCAATCCCCTCCAATTTGGTCTCCCAATACTCCTCATTCCCTTTACCTCTGACACATATATCCTCTTTGTCAATCTTTCCTCACTCATTCTCTCCATGTGACCAAACCATTTCAATACACCCTCTTCTGCTCTCTCAACCACACTCTTTTAATTACCACACATCTCTCTTACCCTTTCATTACTTACTCGATCAAACCACCTCACACTACATATTGTCCTTAAACATTTCATTTCAACACATCCATCCTCCTCAGCACAACTCTATCTACAGCCCACGCCTCGCAACCATATAACATTGTTGGAACCACTATTCCTTCATACTTAACCATTTCTGCTCTCCAAGATAACGTTTTCGCCTTCCACACATTCTTCAACGCTCCCAGAACCTTCGCCCCTTCCCCCACCCTGTAACTCACTTCCGCTTCCATGGTTCCATCCGCTGCCAAATCCACTCCCAGATATCTAAAACACTTCACTTCCTTCAGTTTTTCTCCATTCAAACTTACCTCCCAATTAACGTGTCCCTCAACCCTACTGAACCTAACAATCTTGCTCTTATTCACATTTACTCTCAACTTTCTTCTTTCACACACGAACACACACACACACACACACACATATATATATATATATTCATTTAATTTATTCATTTCTACATAATCATCCCAGGACCCCTTTCTAAGAAAAGGTCCTAGTGTCATCCTGAGTCTCCCTCCAGGAACTCCTGCAGCTGCGTAATTTCCAGCAGTAGAGAGATGACGGACTTCTCTACACTGGGTCCTTTGAGGAGACTGTACTCTTAATGACGCAGCTTCCTTTTCACTCCCGGTGTAACCTCGCGCAGGCGGATCTCGGTAACCCAAAATATATATATATATATATATATATATATATATATATATATATATATATATATATATATATCTGTGTGTGTGTGTGAAGCAAACATGACGTAGCTTAAGACAGTATACTGAGGACAGATGCAGGTGGTCGGTCGCTGAGCAGAACGTCATGCACAGGAAGACCACAGATGGAGGCACCAGAGGCCAGGCCAGGCCAGGCCAGACGGGCCAGAGGATGGAAGAGCGGGCAGATGGAATAGTGGGACGGGTACAGCAGGAGGTGGAAGAGGAGGCAAGCAGGGAAGAGGGCTTGACGTTCGCACTACGTGGAAGGAATGTGGAAAGATGGAATATTGTGGATAACAGCAAATTGAGTAATGTGATGATGACGGAGAGAGTAACGTGAGTTGGAAGCCAGTGGAATGAAAAAGGAGCAAGTCTCAGGTAAGTATTACGACCACTAATGACTGACTTGCGATGAACGAACTGCATTACCTGTCCATAAGTAGCTAATTCCCATCGGAAAAATTTACCCACGAATCTATAAGTTCATTTAAAGACGCAGTATGTCCTCTCATATCTCGTCCACCATATCTAAGTGAAATATCAATGTATATATTTGATTCCTATCACCTAAAGATTACAATCAGTTCCCGGTATCTGGCATATATACAACTGTTTAAGTCTATAGATTGGATACCCTAACCCTGTAATTGGTGACGCCCTGTTGTGCGTAACGGCATCTTATGCATTTACCATAACTACGGCCTGTGTGATAAACTGGTTCCATCTATGATGGTCGTAATACATACAGGATCGAACCAACTACCCACATACTTCGAATCTACTACTTCGACGACGCAGCGGGTCTTATTGAACTGGGAGATGTCAAGGGCGTGATGGGAGTGACCAATCAACGACAGTGGATGATTCTCTTTGTGGCGAGTCTTCAAGAGGTGTGTCACGAAGAGTCCATCTCTCTTACATAGGGCACCTGCAGCTTTGAGGCGACAACCCAAGCTGGAGTAGCGTAAGATGTGTCCTCTCACTGAACGCTACTTACCTGTGGTATTGTGTATCTACTTTAGTGAATCGCTCCTTTACATTAGTATCTATTGTTTCTAAATACCTGTATTCATTTAACCTCCTGTGCATAAGGCAGGATGACCCTTTGGTATAATGGTGGGACCTTTGACCTAACCTTTGAGCAATTTACCAAAGACCAGGTCATCGCACTCAATGACCGTAAGGTCTTGCTAAAGAGTCGTGCGTCTGGTTACAGACGCATCAGGCTGTTTCGTTTTCGAAAACCACATTTATGACAGATATTGTCCCTGGTGGTCCGAGACATCGACAACGAGGTTGACATCGTAAAGACGCGAGGCTCCGTCAAGACGACATCAACGTTCATGTGGATGATGGAGCAGTGACACAAGAGGTTTTGTGTACTGGTGGCCACAAGCAGCTAGTATTGTAAAACCAGCTTTAGTAAGCTGTCACTGACTCGATACAAACGATCTTCAAAACTGATTCTTCGTTCCTCTCAAAGCCTTCAGGTCAAGCCACCTAATTGCTTACCCAAGAAATGAGTCAACCAACAAGCGACTTCAGACTGAAAACATCACAATGAAAACGAACGTAAATTTCGACCTGCTTAACTGTTTGTACCCACCCAACAAAATATATGCAGCCAAAGAAATGTTCCTGATAGACACGAATATCGTTTTATATGAACGACTTTTCCCTTTGTTGATAGCTGCTGCTGAAGATCCTTCCTCTGGATTGTAGTCGTCAGCTTTTAAGACTCTTCATATATATATATATATATATATATATATATATATATATATATATATATATATATATATATATATGTGTGTGTGTGTGTGTGTGTGTGTGTGTGTATAAATATGTATACGTTGCGATGTATAGGTATGTATATGTGCGTCTGTGGACGTGTATGTATATACATGTGTATGTGGGTGGGCTGGGTCATTCTTTCGCCTGTTTCCTTGCGCTTTCTCGCTAACGCGGGAGACAGCGACAAAGAATAATAAATAAATAAATAATATATATATATATATATATATATATATATATATATATATATATATATATACACTGCCTGACCACCAAACACACAATTCATCTCTTCAAAGGAATTTCAGAAAAAGTGATTATTTGAGGTTTCCAGGCTGGAGCACTGATCATTTCCATCTGTGTGACGCGTTCCCCAACTTTTCAAGAGTTGAACTGCTCGTGTTGACGGCACCAAGAAGCGAGGCTTCCTCCCCTCTGTCTTCATAAGTCTGGCGGGTTTTTCTCCTCGGGCTGGAATCTCCCCAAATTACCGTCAGACAAGCAATTACTGGACGGCTGTGTTCTTCCGCACATGAAACAACTTAAAAACTACATACCGCGCAGCAATGTCGTGTCTTTATACCAGAAATAAGAATGCATGTATGTATACAGCTTAATGCCAGTGTATCTACGTTGAAAGGCAAGTAACTAACTGTTCGCAAGTATCTACGAGTAGAACTGATGAGTGTATATAATTCCTTGAAGAGATACGTGGACACGCAAAACAAGAAATGTGCATATAAAATAAATGTTATACCGTATGTATGCAAATTAATACAGCTTCTCATAACACATGACAGATCTTGCTGAAGTAGAACACAACGTGTGTGTGTGTGTGTGTGTGTGTGTGTGTGTGTGTGTGTGTGTGCGCGCGCGCGTGTTCAAGATGTGGTTCTCCCGCCAAAACCAAACTTCTCTCTTCCTCTGTTATTTCTTGAACTTCCAGAGGTGTTATCCCCTGACTCTCTCCCTTCCCCTGTTATCCCCTTCCTCTCTCAGCCCTGTCATCTCCTCATAACTCACCATCTCTGCTAACAACCCATTCTCCCGGCTCTAT
Source organism: Panulirus ornatus (assembly GCF_036320965.1). NCBI lineage: Eukaryota > Metazoa > Arthropoda > Malacostraca > Decapoda > Palinuridae > Panulirus > Panulirus ornatus. Next base: position 53,504,618 of record NC_092235.1, on the reverse strand, counting down.
TATCCCCTTCACTTTCCAGTAAATGCATAGGTAATGTAATAACCTCAGCTCGTCTGTCTGTTCGAGACATTCCCTGTCACGCAAGCTCGTCGCACATTTTTCATTCGTGGCCATTAACCTATCCTGCATGTCCCTTGCCACCCGCAGATTTCAAGAAGAGAAAAAAAAGGAAGTTTAGGAATTTTGATTTATATCTCTGGGACCGACATACAGACCCAAAAAGTGCCATGCTTATACATGCTTCAAGGAGTTGGAGGGGGGAGGGAACTTGTGCATCCTACACACGTCCAGTATCAATATAGTCGTGAATCATGTCTAGTGGGTAACACTATTGGAGGAACGAGGCGGCCGTAGTACGAATAATTGCCGCCAGAGGGATGGAATCATCTTAAGCCTCCTGAGGACAAAAGGCACGACCCTGGGGTATGATGGCCTGGCCTTTGACCTGATCCCGAGAGGGTCAAGTGGTGAAAGGCCACCTCCTCATACCCGCGTGTCGTGCCGTCATGCTCTAAGAAAGACGCATTTGACAACCCCTCAGCCACAGCTCTGTGCCTCAAGTGCTTTTACCAGGCTCGAGTGTGTCTACTGACCTGACGCTACCCAGTAAGTGCGTCTCTATATCCACTACCACGAACAGCATCTACCGAGTGTGTCATGAGTTCATCTTCTGACTCCAGTGCACGAATGTGTGTGTGTGTGTGTGTGTGTGTGTGTGTGTGCTGGTGAGGCAGACAAGGTCGTTGCGTGCCGGGACGACCGACCACCTCTCACCACCACCTGTGGCACAATATTACCCTCCCCTTCCCTCAGCTTCCATTTCTTCCCGTTCTTGCTGGAGTTGTTGTTATTGCTCTTGTGATCTCGTATCTTTAATTCGCTTTTTTTTTTGTGGATTTCCTCGAGCACTTCATTTATCCCCTGCGTCTTTAATTTCATCCTTCTACGACAAAAATTGTTTTAATTATATTTTACACTGTGATAAGTTGTTGTTCATTACTTTTACATCTAGTTTTGAATTTCAATTTCCATCTTGTAATTATATATATATATATATATATATATATATATATATATATATATATATATATATATATATATATATATATATACAGATGTTACTTATCCTTAAATATGCATCATATCATACCTATCTAACTTAGCCTTATAGCCTTGTACACAAATACTATCCAGCGTTAATTATACATGACTGCATTCTTACTATATATAATCTCTTCCTTTGACCTTTCGCTTACCTTCTACCTCTCATTTCCAGCCACCTCTCTCCTCTCCCTCAATGACAATCATGTCCTCCACCCTAGCTCTTCTCCACCAGGAGCCTGCACGCCTCCTCCACCCAGGTCAACGACACCAGTCCACTTGCTCTCCATCTCTTCCTCCACCTCCTTACCAAGATCTCTCCCTCCCTTCTCTCCCACTTACTCCATACTTCCCTCCCATGTTCTCTCCCATTAATATTACCAATACTTTCATCCGTCAGTTTCCAATCCTCTCTCCCTCCGTCCCATCCCTCCACTAGTTCCACCTCCCTTACCCTCCACCACCAACTCCACCTCCCCTTCCCTCCACCACCAGCTCCACCTCCCCTTCCCTCCACCACCAACTCGCCCTCCCCTTCCCTCCACCACCAAGCTCCACCTCCCACCCACCGTGGTGATGAAGGTCGTAACCCCTGGGTCTGGGCGTCATACAGAAGCAGACACCACAGTAATAAGACAACAGGCCATGTCCAACACGCTGCATTAAGACGCTCCCGCTCCTCTAAAAACATATATAAATGCTAATGTGCCCACCCGTGCTACCGTGCACATCCGGAGGGCGGGAGAGGGAGAGGCGGGAGTGTGAGAGAGGCAGGGTGAGGGGAGAGGCTGGGACACCGAGGGGAGCCGTGGTAAATTGCTGGCCCTGATTTCTACCGTCAAAACACCCTGTCCTCTGTCTCACCTCACGATTCCCTCCCTCGCCTCATCTCACGACGCCCCAACTCTGGCTTGCCTCACGAATCCAACCATCCCCCCTCCCCACCTCACGAATCCCCATTCTCTGGCTCACCTCATGACCTGACTCGTCCATTCAACTCACGTCCCTTAACCCCTCCCACTACATCCCTTCCCAACTGTCTTCTTCACCCTCTCCATAATCCACCCCCCCCCCTCTCTCACCTCCACCCACTCACCCCTCCCTAAATCTTTCTCTCATTTCCCCCCCGCCCTCCACCCCAACACCCAGGTCCAGCTGTAGTAGAATTTCCCTCAAACGTTTGTATTCTTTTTCTGGCTGAAACTCGTACGATAGTGTGTGTGTGTGTGTGTGTGTGTGTGTGTGTGTGTGTGTGTGTGTGTGTGTGTGTGTGTGCGTAAGTACTCATTTGACCTGTACGGGAAGGAAGTCTTACATTCGTGGAGCCCCATCTCTTGAACTTTCTCTGCTGTCATACAACTTAAATCTATGTATGCAGTCTGTATTAAAGATATGCTCAGTCATCTTATTCCATTCATCCACCATTCTTATACTTCACATTTTTTTTTCAACAAGTTTCTTGCGTCATTTCAAGCTACGTTCTCTCGTCGCTCTAACCTACATTTCTCAAAGAACTGATTAAACACTCTTTCAGGGTAGTCGAATTTAAGTCCTCTAACCTTTCCCTGTAACTCAACTCCCTTAATTCTGCCAATATCTTTGTTACCCTCCTCTAGTTTTGGCCTTACGTAGGATATGAACAGCTTGAAAGCTTTTCCGATATTTGCCAACAGACAGTTTGTCACTTTAACTAATCTACTTGTGTACGACTCTAGCGATAGATTTTGGAACGGTGTCGACTTCCAAGTCCTTTTCACACACACAATCCTGAAGCTTAATTACTGGTAGATAATCGTCTACCTGATACCTTCTTTCACATTTTCCCAGGTTGAATTTCATCGACCATGTATCAGACCAATTTTGAAGTCTTATTCAAGTCTTCTTGTAATATGATGCAATCCTCTCTTTTCATTTCTCTGATGACCTTGGCATCATCTGCAAACATATTCAGGTAGGAGGAAAGGTATGTAGCAAGGAGTTTTATCGAGATAGTAAGGTACGTGTGCGATTAGGAAAGGAGGAGAGTGAATAGTTCCAGGTGAAGGGTGCGTGATGCCACCATGGCTATTTGATCTATTCATTGATCTTTAAGAGGAGGAAGCATCTACGGTGTTCTGGTGAGTCAGTTAGACTCAGAGAGTGTTTGAAAGGAGGAATCCGAGAGTAAACGTAAATAAAAATAAGGTATTGTGGTTCGCTCGAGGGTGAAGACAGGTTGGTTTGAGTGTGAGCTTGAACTGAGGAAACCTAGAGAAAGTGGAGTTTCAGATACCTGGGAATGTGCAAGGCAGAGGATGGAACTATTGGAGCTGAAGTGAATCATAGGGTACGTAAGGAGGAAGGGGGACGAAAGTCCTAGGTGCACTGAGGAGTGTGTAGGTAGAGAGATCACTATCTGTGAGGGCAAAGACGGGTATGTCTGATGGTATGATAGTCACAACTATGAAGTATGGGTGAGAGTCGAGCTATCTAAACGCCAAAGAACAGAATAGTGGTGTGAGGAGAGTTGCTCGAGTAAGGAATAACACTAAGAGAAAGGCATGTGGTGGTATGCTGAGGATGAATGATTGAGATGAACAGTGTGTGCTGAAGTGGTATGGACATGTGGAGAAGATGAGTAAATACATTGACTACGACGATACGTGTGTCAGAACTGGAGGGAGCAAGGGAGAAGTGGAAGCCAAGAAGATAAAGGAAGGATGAAGGGATGGAAGCTTTGAGTTATCGAGGCCTGAACATACAGAAGGGTGAGATGCATGCACAAATTGAGAAAACTGGAACCAAGTGGTATACTTGGGGCGACGTGCTAACATTGGGCTAAACCAAGGCACATAATGTGGTAGAAGAAATCATGGAACGGTCTCTGGGGCTTAGGTGTGGCCATGAAGCTTTTGTTTCGATGCTTTATGCAATACAACGAGAGACTGGATGCAAGTACATCAGGCCGTTCGTCTTATGTACATGGCGCTATCTCGATAACGAGGGAAACAACGAATATGTGTGAAGTAAACTAACAAAGAAATAACAATGAGTAATAAACATTATATATATATATATATATATATATATATATATATATATATATATATATATATATATATATAGAAAGAGAGAGAGAGAGAGAGAGAGAGAGAGAGAGAGAGAGAGAGAGAGAGAGAGAGAGAGAGAGAGAGACACGAAACTACAGGCTGGGGGAGAGGAGGGGGGGGGGGGGGTGTTACACAGAGGTAGGTAGCCAGACAGAGAGCCACATAAACAGACAAACAGTTGGATACCCACAAAGCCGACCGCCCAGCTTTTAGACATAGAAAAAAACAGCGCCAGGTAATCCTTCTGGGGAGTCCCGCAACACTAATCTTAACATCTTTATTTCAGATATTTAAATCCTGTTTTCAGTATTTCCCATCCACCCAACTTGCCCCCCGGCCAGTGTTATAAACATTGTACAGGTGAGTTTAGCAGCCACGACGCTAACTGAATGTTGTGCTAACATTTAGAACATATATTCCGCTACCTAGCATGGCGGTCTCATTATTGTTTCCGCTATGCATCTCAAACCAGACACCATCTGCTCACATCCCTTTAGACTGATGTGTTCCTCACCCATACACTCCCTCATTCTTTCCCTCCTCAATCACCTTTTTTTTTTTTTGCCTTCTCCGTTTAACATCAGTTTTACCAATTAATAAACTGCACCTATTTTGTATTACCATATGTCCATACCAGTCCAGAACTACACCCTGTGCTCCCTCATTTTCCCTCTTCAGTGTGGTATGATCACCTTCTTACATCCCTATTACTTTCAAGTTACGCCTCTTCTAAGTCTAACGTGTCCACCACCACCACCACTGCTTGTACCACAGTGGGCCTCCTGGTATAGCAGTGGAGTGTTTCCCCTCTCAGCCACAGTGGGCCTCCTGGTATAGCAGTGGTGTGTTCCCCTCTCAGCCACAGTGGGCCTCCTGGTATAGCAGTGGTGTGTTTCCCCTCTCAGCCACAGGACGTGGTTGATCTACACCTTCCACTACACCTCACCGCTGCACCTTTTAGCTTATGGCATCTCCATTAATCTCTTCCCCCCGAGCACCTGCACCTTGCCTGTCTTTCAAAATTGTTTTTGTTCTCTCGGTTTTCATTCGTCCATCCGCGCTAAAAGTGCTTCCCAAAACTTACAATCCCGGAGCCCTCCAGCCTCTCACCACACAACGTATTTCACAGTCGGATAATCTTGAACACCAAAAATACCTCCATCACTTCACTTTTGTTCTTGTTTGTAGACATTTTCAGTTTCCTCTTCCTACACATGCTTAAAATCTATCAAAATCTATTACCAAACTCTCGTAGTTCCTCTGCAAACTTAGCTATGCAAAGTACATTATCCTGCACACACACACACACACACACACACACACACACACACACACACACACACACACACACACTCGCTAATTTTCCAGCTCCTTTTCCATTCTCGTGCCCCCATCCCACATCCCTTAACCAGACGTATATACCACACATCCATAATCATTTGAACCCTACAGCTCCTTCATAGGCTACAGCTTTTGACAAATAGAAACCAATCTCGCTTAAGACCAGTGACTTGGATTTGCAAATTTTCGATTTCACTCGACTTGCCACAAGCCATTCCCTTGGCTTCTGCTTCAAGATCTTTCAAGTGTCTCCATCCTTTTCATCAACACCAACAATACGACTTACAGAAAACTGCCAATCCTTACCGTTCCTCCGCCATCAGCCCCAGTTTACACCATACCAGACTTTCAGTGCACGTTACATTCATATCCACCTGCGGTATCATCTTACACACCACTCCACTCTCGTTCGTGTTCGCCAGCAGCTCTGGCATGGCTACCGACAAGACAGAACCAATATCACTCACTGACCTTACAACTATTCTACCTCGACTGTTTACCTCACTCTTGTCCCTTTCCTCCACATCCCAATATTGTCATGATTACAGTAATAAATACAGTCAATAACGGAAGCAATATACACTAACTCTAATTTCAAAATTATCAGTGTGTCACACCCCGAGCCCCTCGCCATTACGACACAAGAGCTGCTTTCATCTGACGATTTCCTCATCTTCTGGTACTATCTTCACCTCAAACATCTCCCATCGTGTTCTAACCTTACCCTAGTCACTCCAGCATGCTTAACTCACACGTACATACATTCTACTATACCCGGTAAAATACCCTACAGTATACTGCCCCACATTACGTAACAGTTCGAGACTGAAGACGAGCAAGCACCATATAGACACCCTATTATCTGGAGCTGAAATTTTACGCCATTCCTCAACCACCTCCCTTCCTGATTGGATTCTTTGGGCAAAAAGTCGCGACCTCATCGGGAACCCTTATCCATCTTGTGAGCGGTGGTGCAGAATACTGTTCAATAATGTTTTTCGTGTTCCTCAAAACTTAGATGCATACGAATACGATTCCCAAGACAGATGCCAGTCGGGGTAGCACGGAAAACTTCTGCTTGTGTTTCCCTTCATACCGTCATCAGAGAGAAACTTCGTCTCATAGCTTCAGCGGGATAACCTGATGTGTACTTGCAGCCTGCTTGTAAGCTCCGCTTCTTCGCAACGCAATGAAAGACTAGAATTATCGCGGCGTACAAACACACAAAACATTTAACTGATGTACAACTGGCTTGCAGTTTCTAGTTATCTGAAATCGTTATAAATGAATTCGTTAACACCAGTGATGAAGAAAACAATGGGAGGTGGACCGGTACGCTGAGCAATGGGAGGTGGACCGGTACACTGAGCAATGATCGTGTTGATTACCCCGAAGTTCAGTTCACTGTAAATTCTTTCCCCATAAATGAAGATTTGACAAACGATCTGCATGATCAGTTAGGTGTAAGCCACCTAAGTTGTCACTAGATACCGTTAACTAACTCGGGGCACCAGCATTTGATTCAGACGAAGTCAGACAAGGATGGGCAAGCAACTGGATTATGTGACGTTTTGGTTTGTCAAGAGCAGTGGGAAGGAGGCATCAAAAAATCCTCTAATAGAATCATTTGTTTTGTAAACTGCTCTTTCTCACTATCATGACTTCTCGAAGACACATGCAAATCGGATCATAGGAAGCTATAACTTGTGGAATCTCTTCCCACTTAATATGATTTCCCTGGCAATTCCACTGACTACTCAGGTAAGTCAGTTTCCTTTCAACTATTGTGGTTTCGTTAACTAGAGGAAGGTGTTGAAATGCATGATATAATCTGTGCCAGGATGTACCCGCTCAACAACAAAGTCCAACAAAAGAGCATCGCTGTAGCACATCTCTCGATTGGAAGAGGTTCACCAAGGCTCGACCTGTGGCCATGATTCCGTACAATGTTCCTGGCAGGCCATACATGTAGCAACACCACCCTCGCAGAAGGAACAACCGTTCGGGCCTGTGTTACCCAGAACAGGTCCTACGATCATCATCTCTGATGCAACGAAGGATTCGAGAGTTATGTATTCTAGACAGAGAAAGATCTAACTCGACACCATATCACGGCTGAAGTCTCTTGTAAACCGACTGTCTGGTGGTAGTCTAGTCTCATCGTTTCCCTACATCTTTCCCCAGCTTTCTCTTCCTCACTCTCACTTTCCCTCTTCCTTGGTCTCACCCTCCTCTACCTACACTCCGACCTCTCCCCCATCCTTTCTTCCTCCTCTTCCCGCCTATTCATCCTTCCGGTGAGGATTGACTTTTTCTTGCTCCTGGAGACGATGCGTCATGCGTCATATGCACTGTTTCTACACGCGAACACTCAATTTACACATTCATAATAATCAACCAAAGGAAAGATCTATCAATGGAGCATATATATATATATATATATATATATATATATATATATATATATATATATATATATATATATATATACGTATATACCATACCTGATCGCCGTTTCCAGCGGTAGCAAGGGAACGCCAAGAACAGACGAATAAAGGCCGCACCCGCTCTCATTCACTCTCATGCTGTCAGGTGTAATGCACCGAAACTCCAGCTCCCTATCCACAACTAGGCCCCACAGATCTCTCTATGGTTTACCCCGGACGTTTATATATCGCTTAAACATCACATATAACTTCCAAAAATAAGATAATCAAGAAACGTGATATACGTAATACAAGACTTCATTATATAAATTAAGGGATTTCACAAATCGAAGGATTTTACAATCCGTGTATGTGAGTACATAGACGTTTACATATATCAAGTTCTACATGCGATACGACCTTTAATTCTGTGTATATACAAGACAGACAGACAGACAGACAGACAGGAAGGAAGGAAAATAATCAGCTCGTGAATGAAATACACCCATTTAGTAAGGTAAATCGTGTTTAGCAAATACCTTGTTTTTGTGTAAACATCAATATAATCTAGATAAATATAACTTAGTAAGCCATCTTGGAAGAACACAAAAAAAAAAAAAAAATGAAAATAGAGGCGAATAATCTTTTATGCTGAAAGACGGGAAGGGATTTTATAGCGAATGATGCTGCGACATGGAAACTTGTGCTCCTCAAAGGCCCGCTCATCACGGCAAGTCGCCATCGCAATGGCTAATCTGTCTTAAGCTAGAATTATACGTGAATAAGAACCTACTGGATAATGAATTAAAGTCACAAAACGGGGGGGGCTTCCTTACTGTCTCATAACTCTGTGATGTATTAAACCTCTTGAGCACGATGGGAAGAGCCCTGAGCATGATGGTATATGATCCTTGAGCACGATGGTACGATCCTTGAGCATAGCGGTATGATCCTTGAGCACGATGGTACGATCCTTGAGCATAGCGGTATGATCCTTGAGCACGATGGTACGATCCTTGAGCATGATGGTACGATCCTTGAGCATGATGGTACGATCCTTGAGCATGATGGTACGATCCTTGAGCATGATGGTACGATCCTTGAGCATGATGGTACGATCCTTGAGCATGATGGTACGATCCTTGAGCACGATGGTTCGATCCTTGAGCACGATGGTTCGATCCTTGAGCACGATGGTACGATCCTTGAGCACGATGGTAAAATCCTTGAGCACGATGGTACGATCCTTGAGCACGATGGTACGATCCTTGAGCACGATGGTACGATCCTTGAGCACGATGGTTCGATCCTCGAGCATAATGGTACGATCCTTGAGCATAATGGTATGATCCTTGAGCATGATGGTACGATCCTTGAGCACGATGGTACGATCCTTGAGCACGATGGTACGATCCTTGAGCACGATGGTTCGATCCTCGAGCATAATGGTACGATCCTTGAGCATAATGGTATGATCCTTGAGCACGATGGTACGATCCTTGAGCATGATGGTACGATCCTTGAGCATGATGGTACGATCCTTGAGCATGATGGTACGATCCTTGAGCATAATGGTACGATCCTTGAGCATGATGGTACGATCCTTGAGCATGATGGTACGATCCTTGAGCATAATGGTACGATCCTTGAGCATGATGGTACGATCCTTGAGCATGATGGTACGATCCTTGAGCATGATGGTACGATCCTTGAGCATGATGGTACGATCCTTGAGCATGATGGTACGATCCTTGAGCATGATGGTACGATCCTTGAGCACGATGGTTCGATCCTTGAGCATGATGGTACGATCCTTGAGCACGATGGTTCGATCCTTGAGCATAATGGTATGATCCTTGAGCATGATGGTACGATCCTTGAGCATGATGGTACGATCCTTGAGCATGATGGTACGATCCTTGAGCACGATGGTTCGATCCTTGAGCATGATGGTACGATCCTTGAGCATGATGGTACGATCCTTGAGCATGATGGTACGATCCTTGAGCATGATGGTACGATCCTTGAGCATGATGGTACGATCCTTGAGCATGATGGTACGATCCTTGAGCACGATGGTTCGATCCTTGAGCATGATGGTACGATCCTTGAGCACGATGGTTCGATCCTTGAGCATAATGGTATGATCCTTGAGCATGATGGTACGATCCTTGAGCATAATGGTATGATCCTTGAGCATGATGGTACCATCCTTGAGCATGATGGTACGATCCTTGAACACGATGGTACAATTCTTGAGCACGATGGTACCATCCTTGAGCACAATGGTACGGTCTCTGGGTACGTTGGTACAATCCTTGAGCACGATGGTACGATCTATGATCACGATGGTACCATCCTTGAGCACGATGGTACGATCTATGATCACGATGGTACCATCCTTGAGCACAACGGTTTGATCCTTGGACACGACGACATACTCAAGCATCATACTGTCGTGCGCAAAGGTCATACCGTCGTGCTTAAAAGTCGTGCGTTGTGCCGTGCTACGTGCTGTCGTGCTCAAGTATCGTACCCTCTCGCTCAAAGGTAGGACCGTCGTGCTCAGTGGTCGTACCATCGTGCACAAGGGTCGTAGCGCCGTGCCCCATCTCCGTACCGTGCGTCTTGCTCATACCTTTGTGCCCGAGGAGGGAGCTCATCACAACACCGTCATGCTATTACTGTGTCAAGACATGACATTCCCTCAGTAGTCTTCACCAGGATATTCTGGCGTTCTTATTTGCGTAATTAGGGCCACGTAATCAACTATGATTATGCTCGAATAAACAACTTTAGTTCTAGGTTTATTAATATAATTACAATCATATAATCACCATAATATAACTAATGTAATTATTAGCTAAAGTGCTGTAAGTTAGACTTGGGATTATATTTACATGCGTTCCGGGCAGTACCTCTCCGCCAGCACAGTGGCGGGAAAGCCTGTTGGTTCTTTTTATATATATAAAAAAACAAAAAAACGTAGCAACATTTTTATAAAAATGTTAAGTAAATATTTTAGCAACCTTTATATATATATATATATATATATATATATATATATATATATATATATATATATATATATATAGGGAGTGGGGGGCTGGAAATCCTCCCCTCTCATTTTTTTTTTAATTTTCCAAAAGAAGGAACAGAGAAGGGGGCCACGTGAGGATATTCTCTCAAAAGCCCAGTCCTCTGTTCTTAACGCTACCTCGCTAATGCGGGAAATGGCGAATAGTATAAAAAAAGATATATATATATATATATATATATATATATATATATATATATATATATATATACATATATCACGGTTCGTCCTGGCCGCATGGCTCGCATCCTTCACTCTCACATGTCTGCACTTTATCCGCTGTCCACCGTGCTCTCCTCCTCCTCCTCCTCACCGCCACCGCCACTAGTCTTGTCACCTCGGTTCCTTCTCTCCCTTGAATTGTGCCGGTAACCCCGGCAAGTTTATTGGGCACCCCATGCTCATCCTATGAGCGGCAGCGCAAAAAGATTACAGGGGTCTTGGTCAGACCCTTGTGGGTGGATATTACTGTGAACACACATCTCACCATCCTCAGCCTAGCAGCTCTTACATTATCCACTAATCTCTACCCGATTTCTTTCGTGTCTAATGTTTCTCTCACCGGCATTACCAGTACCATCTGAAAATTCTTAATTTACTTTTCGTAGGTATGTATCCTCGCTTTCAATGAAACCAGGATTCCACTCTATATCAGAGTAGTTCCATAGAGTATTCTTGCTTTTCCTTATTATGTCACTTCTATCTATCTCCCTTCCATTGTTTGTCCTCACGCCTCCCACTTTTCGTATCATAACTGCAGTTCCTATTCATCTTTCTTTAATCCTTGCAAAATATACTTGTTAAAATACTACGTCGTATCATACATCTGCCTCGATGTATAGGTACAAGCACGCTTTTCTCCTGCCATTTTCTGAACTCATATTTGCATCAGCAAACGTTATTTTCACTCTACAACCTCGTCACTGAGCTCTCATACTGTTTTCAATTCCTATCCTGATGGATCAGCCTTTATCCCAGATCTAACGTCTGGCAGCGTTGTACTTTAGTCCTTCTTTTTACAGTCTGACTAAATCTCCTTAAAACCATTTTCGTCATACCTTCACTTTCGTTTTCTGAACATTTTCAACACATGACGATTAACACAAGAACTTCGCCTTTAACTTCGGGGGGGATTAATTGATTTTCATACTCAGGCAACATTTTCTTACTAAAACCTTCGAAGTCACGGCAGAAGCAAAAGACATTACCACCTGGAAGATGGCGAGACAAGCAATCTATAACGGTCTCTCCTCAGGAACTCCCGTTTTCTTAGAGAGCATCAAGTTTCAATCACTGGCTCTGTAAGGCGAGCCTCATTGCTCGTGGTTTATTGGTTCGCCCGAGACCCTGCCGCCTTCCTGCCACCATCCCACAAGTGATGCCTCCATATGTTACACCTTCGTATGTGACGTTCTCATAAGTGACGCCTCCTGAAGTGAGGACTTGCTTGAAATGTGTAGTTTAGTGGCAAGTAAAAGTGTGACATGCACACTACGCGTTCTTTACGTAAAAAAAAAAGAAAAAAGTTTTATCCCTGACACAGAAGGACTAGGCAGGAACAATCAAAGGACTTAAGTCTCAAAAGCCTTCGGTACTCGCATGACGATAAGACCCTTGAGCACAAAGGTGGTTTTCTTATTAAGAACTAGCCCGTGGACTTACACGATCACTAAGCACATAACTACCCCATTAATACAGTCTTCAAAAGTCACCTTGAAATTACCACAAACGTGTCGTCAGACCAGTACCCAAACACACGCTCCTGCCAGACTCCTGAAGTTGGAAGAGAGATGAGACACCTCAGTGAGACTTCGACTACAGGCATCGACAATAAAGACTTCATCAAAAGACGTTCGTGAATGATGTCTCCTCAGGTAGTGCAACAGAAGCCGCTATAAGTGACACCTGTTTGTGACGCCTTCACATATACGGCGCCTCCATAAAACTATGATGCCTCTATGATTGTGACACCTCCATACTTGTGATGCCTTCATAGCTGTGACATCTTCGTAACTGTGACATCTTCGTAACTGTGACACCTCCGTAACTGTGACACCTCCGTAACTGTGACACCTCCGTAACTGTGACACCTCCGTAACTGTGACACCTCCGTAACTGTGACACCTCCGTAACTGTGACACCTCCGTAACTGTGACACCTCCGTAACTGTGACACCTCCGTAACTGTGACACCTCCGTAACTGTGACACCTCCGTAACTGTGACACCTCCGTAACTGTGACACCTCCGTAACTGTGACACCTCCGTAACTGTGACACCTCCGTAACTGTGACACCTCCGTAACTGTGACACCTCCGTAACTGTGACACCTCCGTAACTGTGACACCTCCGTAACTGTGACACCTCCGTAACTGTGACACCTCCGTAACTGTGACACCTCCGTAACTGTGACACCTCCGTAACTGTGACACCTCCGTAACTGTGACACCTCCGTAACTGTGACACCTCCGTAACTGTGACACCTCCGTAACTGTGACACCTCCGTAACTGTGACACCTCCGTAACTGTGACACCTCCGTAACTGTGACACCTCCGTAACTGTGACACCTCCGTAACTGTGACACCTCCGTAACTGTGACACCTCCGTAACTGTGACACCTCCGTAACTGTGACACCTCCGTAACTGTGACACCTCCGTAACTGTGACACCTCCGTAACTGTGACACCTCCGTAACTGTGACACCTCCGTAACTGTGACACCTCCGTAACTGTGACACCTCCGTAACTGTGACACCTCCGTAACTGTGACACCTCCGTAACTGTGACACCTCCGTAACTGTGACACCTCCGTAACTGTGACACCTCCGTAACTGTGACACCTCCGTAACTGTGACACCTCCGTAACTGTGACACCTCCGTAACTGTGACACCTCCGTAACTGTGACACCTCCGTAACTGTGACACCTCCGTAACTGTGACACCTCCGTAACTGTGACACCTCCGTAACTGTGACACCTCCGTAACTGTGACACCTCCGTAACTGTGACACCTCCGTAACTGTGACACCTCCGTAACTGTGACACCTCCGTAACTGTGACACCTCCGTAACTGTGACACCTCCGTAACTGTGACACCTCCGTAACTGTGACACCTCCGTAACTGTGACACCTCCGTAACTGTGACACCTCCGTAACTGTGACACCTCCGTAACTGTGACACCTCCGTAACTGTGACACCTCCGTAACTGTGACACCTCCGTAACTGTGACACCTCCGTAACTGTGACACCTCCGTAACTGTGACACCTCCGTAACTGTGACACCTCCGTAACTGTGACACCTCCGTAACTGTGACACCTCCGTAACTGTGACACCTCCGTAACTGTGACACCTCCGTAACTGTGACACCTCCGTAACTGTGACACCTCCGTAACTGTGACACCTCCGTAACTGTGACACCTCCGTAACTGTGACACCTCCGTAACTGTGACACCTCCGTAACTGTGACACCTCCGTAACTGTGACACCTCCGTAACTGTGACACCTCCGTAACTGTGACACCTCCGTAACTGTGACACCTCCGTAACTGTGACACCTCCGTAACTGTGACACCTCCGTAACTGTGACACCTCCGTAACTGTGACACCTCCGTAACTGTGACACCTCCGTAACTGTGACACCTCCGTAACTGTGACACCTCCGTAACTGTGACACCTCCGTAACTGTGACACCTCCGTAACTGTGACACCTCCGTAACTGTGACACCTCCGTAACTGTGACACCTCCGTAACTGTGACACCTCCGTAACTGTGACACCTCCGTAACTGTGACACCTCCGTAACTGTGACACCTCCGTAACTGTGACACCTCCGTAACTGTGACACCTCCGTAACTGTGACACCTCCGTAACTGTGACACCTCCGTAACTGTGACACCTCCGTAACTGTGACACCTCCGTAACTGTGACACCTCCGTAACTGTGACACCTCCGTAACTGTGACACCTCCGTAACTGTGACACCTCCGTAACTGTGACACCTCCGTAACTGTGACACCTCCGTAACTGTGACACCTCCGTAACTGTGACACCTCCGTAACTGTGACACCTCCGTAACTGTGACACCTCCGTAACTGTGACACCTCCGTAACTGTGACACCTCCGTAACTGTGACACCTCCGTAACTGTGACACCTCCGTAACTGTGACACCTCCGTAACTGTGACACCTCCGTAACTGTGACACCTCCGTAACTGTGACACCTCCGTAACTGTGACACCTCCGTAACTGTGACACCTCCGTAACTGTGACACCTCCGTAACTGTGACACCTCCGTAACTGTGACACCTCCGTAACTGTGACACCTCCGTAACTGTGACACCTCCGTAACTGTGACACCTCCGTAACTGTGACACCTCCGTAACTGTGACACCTCCGTAACTGTGACACCTCCGTAACTGTGACACCTCCGTAACTGTGACACCTCCGTAACTGTGACACCTCCGTAACTGTGACACCTCCGTAACTGTGACACCTCCGTAACTGTGACACCTCCGTAACTGTGACACCTCCGTAACTGTGACACCTCCGTAACTGTGACACCTCCGTAACTGTGACACCTCCGTAACTGTGACACCTCCGTAACTGTGACACCTCCGTAACTGTGACACCTCCGTAACTGTGACACCTCCGTAACTGTGACACCTCCGTAACTGTGACACCTCCGTAACTGTGACACCTCCGTAACTGTGACACCTCCGTAACTGTGACACCTCCGTAACTGTGACACCTCCGTAACTGTGACACCTCCGTAACTGTGACACCTCCGTAACTGTGACACCTCCGTAACTGTGACACCTCCGTAACTGTGACACCTCCGTAACTGTGACACCTCCGTAACTGTGACACCTCCGTAACTGTGACACCTCCGTAACTGTGACACCTCCGTAACTGTGACACCTCCGTAACTGTGACACCTCCGTAACTGTGACACCTCCGTAACTGTGACACCTCCGTAACTGTGACACCTCCGTAACTGTGACACCTCCGTAACTGTGACACCTCCGTAACTGTGACACCTCCGTAACTGTGACACCTCCGTAACTGTGACACCTCCGTAACTGTGACACCTCCGTAACTGTGACACCTCCGTAACTGTGACACCTCCGTAACTGTGACACCTCCGTAACTGTGACACCTCCGTAACTGTGACACCTCCGTAACTGTGACACCTCCGTAACTGTGACACCTCCGTAACTGTGACACCTCCGTAACTGTGACACCTCCGTAACTGTGACACCTCCGTAACTGTGACACCTCCGTAACTGTGACACCTCCGTAACTGTGACACCTCCGTAACTGTGACACCTCCGTAACTGTGACACCTCCGTAACTGTGACACCTCCGTAACTGTGACACCTCCGTAACTGTGACACCTCCGTAACTGTGACACCTCCGTAACTGTGACACCTCCGTAACTGTGACACCTCCGTAACTGTGACACCTCCGTAACTGTGACACCTCCGTAACTGTGACACCTCCGTAACTGTGACACCTCCGTAACTGTGACACCTCCGTAACTGTGACACCTCCGTAACTGTGACACCTCCGTAACTGTGACACCTCCGTAACTGTGACACATCCGTAACTGTGACACCTCCGTAACTGTGACACCTCCGTAACTGTGACACCTCCGTAACTGTGACACCTCCGTAACTGTGACACCTCCGTAACTGTGACACCTCCGTAACTGTGACACCTCCGTAACTGTGACACCTCCGTAACTGTGACACCTCCGTAACTGTGACACCTCCGTAACTGTGACACCTCCGTAACTGTGACACCTCCGTAACTGTGACACCTCCGTAACTGTGACACCTCCGTAACTGTGACACCTCCGTAACTGTGACACCTCCGTAACTGTGACACCTCCGTAACTGTGACACCTCCGTAACTGTGACACCTCCGTAACTGTGACACCTCCGTAACTGTGACACCTCCGTAACTGTGACACCTCCGTAACTGTGACACCTCCGTAACTGTGACACCTCCGTAACTGTGACACCTCCGTAACTGTGAGTTATTTACGATCCTAACACAATGCCACATTCACGACAGACCACTCCCTCCTCACTCATTTACAAACATTTCGTCTGATGAGAAGCATTGCCAGAAGCACTGCCCTTACAGCAATCTGTTGTCCGTGCACAAATAAAGATTTCTTAAAGTTCTTCTTTTTTTCTCTTCAATTTTCTTCTGCGTCTTTTCTAAATCTATAACTGGTTCATCAAGATTCTTACTGAATACAACTTACACCACTTCCGTTGTGAGAAAAGCTGGTCTCCGGATCCTCTCCAAAAATGTTCTTATCAAGCAATTTGCCAGGATCTTCAGTATGTCTTCAAGCTGTTCTCTCTCAACGTTAGCTCATAGTCTCTCATACTTCTGCGGCAGCATTTAATCAACGGCACTTCATAAAATCAAACATTTTCCATGCTGTCCTACGTTCATCAACAACACTGTGCGACTCTTCACTGAGTACGGACACGTATGTGATGTTCCATTAACTTCATGATTGATTTTTATCAGATACTTAATTCCTAAGTGATGTTAAAGTAGAAAATAACCTAAGAAGCCCTTCCAGAGTTAAGAGTGAAATGAAAATGCCATTTTAGCGTATCTATGTTGTCTAATGAACGAATCATTTTTTTTTTTTTTTTTTTTTGCTTGCAATCCCAATTCTAAACTTAGCCTTCACGGCTTCAGGGTCAGCCATACGGAATATCAACCATGAAAACGGAAAAGAAAGCCAAATACTTCCACCTCAGAGAAAGAGGTGGATGCAGACGTGGCAATCACTGTCCTCTTTATTTCTGTATCGCCGAGAACGTTGACAATGAGGTCGCTGAGGTTGTTCATATATACGATGGCTTCGTGAATTTATTTCTTTTGGAAGTTATGTAGTGCTTTGAAGATGTGGCTTAAATACTGAAAACGTTAAGGTGGCCTAATAAAAGCTTTTGGCCCGTGGAGGTACGACATCTAAGTATCTCTCTATCTGACGGTATCGACACAAGACAGAGACGGTGGTGTCGACGAAGCGATAAGTTCTCCTCCTCCTCCCGTGGTAACGTCGAGGACGCTGGCCTGAGGAAGACCGCGACAAAGTGTTAACGGTATCTGAAGACGGAGTCGAAATCATTTCGGTGCTCGGAAGAGAAACCAACGAAGGAAATTAGTAACTGAAGGTCATGACGACGGAATTATCTGGTCGACGGAATAATTTGGTTATCGAAGGTCCCGTCGTCGAAGTAATTTTGTGTTTGAAGGTCGCGAACCACGAAGTAATTTGGAAAGTGAAGGTCACATCGACAGAATTATTTGATAGCTGAAGGTCACGTCGACGAAGTAATTTGGTAGCTGAAGGTAGCGTCACTGAGACTGTGGCAATGTGAGATCATATCAAACACAACCAGAAACCAATTACCTTAAAATGTAAACAGATGTGTCGTTTACTCGTGTAAATGACATGCGCTGTCGGAGTGAGGGGGAGGGTGGTGCTAGGTGCCCCATCCCCACCCCTAACATGTACATGACAGATGTTGCTGGGATGAGGGGAGGGTGTCAGGTGGTTCCCCGACGTATACATGACAGATGTTGTCGGGGTGAAGGGAGGGCTACAGGTGGTCCCCCGACACTGTTCGTGACAGATGTTGCCCGGGGTAAGGGGAGCGGGTCAGGCTGGGTCACCCACCTGTGGTCTGCTGGCCAGCCAACGTTATCTCACAAGTTCGTCCCTTCCACACATACATCACCTTCCACAAACATCACAAACACTGCCCCTGAGTCTATCATTAAACACATCACGAATGGCCTATCAAAATATATTCTAATTATCAAATTCCCCTACAATAACAGTCAACAATATTATTGTTGGTTAAATCAATTTAGCCATAATTAAATGACTACATCATTGCCTAAAGGTAATGACAGATAGAAAATTACAGACAAATCATTCAACAAAATCAAGCTGATTAATTTTCACGTTAAGTCGCTGATCTGGTCATACTATATGAGCGTCCGAAAGCTTCAATTCTACGCAAAGACACGGACGGAGAAGAGTGGCAATTAATAATAATAATAATAACAATAATAATAATAAATGATAGTTATTATCATTATCATTATTATCATTATTATCACTATCAGTAGTAGTAGTAATAGTATCGAATAAAGAAAAAGCTTTGGTGATAGGATATAGTTCTCAACTCCAAAGCAAAAAGGAAAGTTGAATGCTGTCTTTCTTTCATGCTTGCAGGAAGATCCTGTAGACATTCAAACGTGTTCATGGTGTGAAGCTGAAATTTAGTAAAATCCAAACTCTTTTGTCATCTACATTTATCATAGCAGAACAAAGTGGAGAGAGATGAGGAGGGTGACATGTGAGGAGTGGCGGGAAGGGAGTGACAAGTAACGGCTGAGAAGGGAGTGAGGGATCGTGACAAATGAAGAGTGACGGGTGAAGAGTGACGGGTAACGGGCGAAGGGTGAGGAATGTCCTATCACTAGCAGAAAGCGGTAGGCTTATCGGAGAGAATAAGGTCGCTCCAAATCAGGACCTTGCTTGCTTTTGATTTACATGATGCCTAGACGACAGTACATGTTGGTTCCGTATACCTCTATAAGTGAACAAGTATACTCCCCCGGAAGGACAAACACACTCCTCCACGACAAGCACACCCCAAAACAAGGACAAGCACATTCTCCCTTAGGAAGACAAGGACACTCCCCTGCTAACCAGTTGCTTTACAAACACATCCATACTACCTACCACCTTTGTATCCTGTCTCCATCTACACATATTGGAATTATAAATTACGATCCTAATCACTGTCCTCCAGCCGAAGAACCTCGTCGGAAACCATCGGGTCTTGTGTTACCTTTCTTCCACGTACTCCCATGTACACAATCCACCATGCCATTTCATTCTAGCGTGCGCCTCTCCTATCTATCAGTCTGCCACGTCATCCCACGACACAAAGGTCTTTGATGCTCCCTGAACCTACTGGACTACTATAATTTCCCAACACCAGATGGGTGAATCTATCAACATATCTTCCTCACAATATCACAGTACCATCTTGAAATCATTACACCTAGACGTAAACACTACCAATGACATATTAAATAGGGCTGCAGGCCTATAGACCTTCCTTATAGGTCGCTGGCCGTAAAGCCCAACAAAAAGACTACATTCCCTAGACATATACAGTTACACTTATTCTTTCTATATATCATCCATCTCTCCAACGCTACTTACATCCATTTAACAATATCACAAGACCCTTCATGATCAAGATACAACTGCTACACTAAAGATACTAATCCCCCGCTCCTCAGTTCTCCTACACTCACGCTAAAAAGACAAACTCATAATATCACTGCACTTTTTGACCTGCGGTCCTGCCCAGTGAACGTGGCTAGCTTCTTGGGCGTTGCGGGCCCACTTGAAAGTAGTACCTCGGAAGGATGATATATATATATATATATATATATTTTTTTTTTTTTTTTTTTTTTTCATACTATTCGCCATTTCCCGCGATAGCGAGGTAGCGTTAAGAACAGAGGACTGGGCCTTTTTTGGAATATCCTCACCTGGCCCCCTCTGTTCCTTCTTTTGGAAAATTAAAAAAAAAAAAAAAAAAAAAGAGAGAGGGGAAACATACATACACACTGCAGATCACTGACCATGTGTATAGTATGCTGCACGATTCATTGGGTGCAGGATGCATTTATATGCCAACCAATGTGAAATTACTGATGTGTTATGGTGAAATAGTTGTAAACCCCTGGTGGCTGTAAACAAGCCGGGGTACTCGGCTTGTATATTGTTTGTGTCAGCAGTGCTGAAAGCCCAGGGAGAGAAGCTCCTCCTCTCCCAGGACCAGGGCTTTCCCTCTCCCTCTAGGAATCCCAGGGTTGTAACCGGCTCAGCGACTGTGGTAGACGGCCAGACTGCCACATGGTTCCCCTAGTATAAGCTTCAGACAAGAGGACTTTTATCAAAGTCCCAAATATTGGTGAAACACCGGAATGAAATCTGAACTGATTCGACACACAGCTGAATATTATTTGTCCATATATACGTCTTGAATAATAAACTCTTGACTACCTCCTAAGGGTCACTTGAAACAAGCAAGATTAAGGAAAAAAAAAAAAAAGCAGGCAGATATGAGAGGGGTGACTGCAGTGGAATATATTCTACAGTAAATATAAAACCAATGTACGAATATACGAGACTGTTGACACCGTTCCACTTGTAAATTCTACAGAAAATCCTGTTGTACAGAGGCATTCGAGATGCTGAGGACTGACTGACATGCTCACGTGCAGTTGCTTTCTCCAAGCCATCAGCTACCGGATAGCCGGACCATGTCAGCCCCGACACCAAACTGCACAACAAAATGTCCTTTCTAACAAGGATGACCTTTTCCTTTTTTCTTAAAGAAAGTTTTCATTCCTGCAACAACAACAACTCTTCTACTATTCTTTTCCTTTTCCTCCATCGCTTCTGCCTTTTTTTTTTTTTTTCCATTTTTGGCCCTGGCCTCATTGAAGACTTCGTCCCTGTGACAAGAGCCTTTATGATAAAAAAAAAAAAATGGAGCTGCAAAGCGTCACTCGAGATATCAAGACAGTGGAGAACCTATCACAGAGCAACTGCCGCAAGTGATGAATGCACGAGGCTTCGTCGATGCAAGATTACACAGAAATGCAAAGTTGCGCGGACCATTTCATCTCGATAGACTCCGATATGATTCGCCGCTACTACACGTAGGAAAGGGCCCTGTCTATTCACGGCCTATTCTCTGTCTGTCGAGACGCCTGTGGTCGTACCGAACACCGAGGCTACCTGGGACGAGAGTCTTCCTCAGCAACACATATACCAGCACAACCAACTACAAGGCATCTGAGCTGAGGACAACCTCGCAGGAGAATTATTTGCACATCTGCTGCACTCGCTTACTGAACATGTAATATCGATGTTTGTGCAGAAGTGCTTGGTTCCATAGATTCCAGTGGCAGTTAGCTTTAACGAACACGATCTCATCATCGGACGCGACACTGGCTCCTGCCCTCACAGCGAAGAGTCCTGGATGATTTGGGCTTTAGGCCTACCGACTGCGACGGCCATTAAGACCATTAGCTTTCAAGTTATAGATCTTTCATGTCAAGATAATACTCAGAACATATATGGTCTCTCTCAATATATGGCTCCGTTGGTTGATCATTTGGGCCCATCGACTGTCTACGGTAGTTGGGTGTTTAAGCCCAAGAGTTACCAACTGCTTGAAGTAGTCAATGAGGCGAGGCCGTCAAAGTCAAGCTACATCGACCAGCCGAAAAGACTTTAGCACCTCCTTCAGGTGGTGAGGATATCTCAAAAACCACAAACCCTCTCACTGTACTTGTGGCACTTGACTCCTGTCTACAACCAAAGTCGAACCTCTTTACTCATCCAGTCGAAGAAATTTTATGTACGTAACGACGATTCTGGAGGTAGCCATTTAAACTGCATTAAGTTTTTCGAGTCAAACAGCTTATAATTTACTATCTAATAATGTGCCACACACCACACAGGCTACGTGAATGCCAGGATTACAATAAGCAAAGATGAACAGAGATATTAACTGCAAATACTGTGTTACCCTGAGAATAAGTCGACATTGTTCAGAGAGACAATATAATTAGCAATACGACTTCTCTCAGTTGTTCCGTTGCTAATAATGAATAAGTCAGGAATATTGCTAAGTAAAATAACGTAAGTCGGGGTCCCAAAACGTTGTTCAAACAGCCTTGAACTTTCCACTGTTCACAGGTCTTCCTGGCGACTCAATTTCAGTGGATGATTGGTAAACCTGTTGTGAAAACCTACATCCAATAAAAGGAATAACAGCTGACGACCTGAAAATTGGTGAAGCCTTTCTCTCATGTAGACCAAACCAAAGGAGATGCGATGCATGTTCAACCGTACACTCCTTTTGTCAAAATGTACACACGACACCAGAACTCAAAAAATACTCAAACTGAAGTTATACGACGAGAAAGGACTCAAACCCTCAATACATAGCCTTCCAAGGAATAAAAACGAAGAATGAAACTGAAAACTACGGTGGTGGGAGTGAACAATTACGAAACGCTAGTTTGTGAATTCATAAAGAATTCTCTTTGGAGAGAGGGACCAGATGAAAACATGTGAACGCTGATCCCCCATCTAGAGTAACTCCATTTGCGAAAAACTGTCTTCTTTCTCGAACACTTACAATATCTGAGAATTCACAAGACTAAGAATAACATTAAAGGTGACATTTAAAGGATACTGTCCCCTGTCTGCAAGGTAACAAAGACTGCATATTTCATATCTACAGTGAATATCCAAAGAAGCCTTCCTCAAACACGACAAACTTCCAAACGATTCGGAAACTGACCATAAGCCATCGAAGGCATGACTCACGAGTAGAAATAACTCCTGTATGTTATAACTGTGTGATACCCATACTGCTCAGTGCAACTCGGAGCCCACTCGCCCCTCTGTTAGTTATTGTCAAAGACTTTCTGATACGTGTTATGTCCAGGATTATCAGATAAAATTATCACAATAAAATATTTAGAAAAGTTCAGTATGATATAAAGTGTGTGTGTGTGTGTGTGTGTGTGTGTGTGTGTGTTCCTCGACTTCACTTAAAAAATTTTCCCGCCCTACCCTCGTCTCGCATGGAGCCAAGCTGTTATTTCTCTTCTAATTTGCTTACTGTTTGGCACTTCCATCCTTACTGCATATTTCATTTTTGAAATACATTAATAATCTTTCTTTTCTCTATATTCTATATACATGTTTATTATACATTACCACTATGTGAAAGTAAAGCAAACACAGATCAACAATAAGGAACTACTGACATGCGAGTCTATGTTTCACTTTAACACACCGCTCATGGACTCGGAATTTGTGTGAATGACCTTTCATAAGGCTGTGTCTACCTGATCCACCTTGTCTCATACTGGGAGTGAGTGCTGATATTAGACGGTTGGACAGATAGATCGTTAGACAGAGGCTTTGCAGCCTTACATTCTTCCCTGTCTGCGCACCGCCACCCACTCGCCTTCACCAACCAGCAACCGTTGGCCTCCCCGCCTGAGCACCCGCTAGTCATATACAGTTGAACATGTTTATAAACGTTTAGTATAAAGTGAAGCAAAAGCCATCATTTGATATGAGCAATTGATCTGTGTGTGAGCTAGCTTCATTGAGGCGCTGATAAAATTTTGTTGAACTCAGAATGAGACTGACAATGTGAAAGGTTTGACAAACTCGGGTTTGGTATCTAAACGTTAAGGATTTCAGCTCTTTTTTGGGGGGGTTTACTGGGTAGAGAAGCAAACTAATGTAACTGTTAAGTACCTGTTATAGCTCAAGTTGCTGTCTATGCATTACTATTTCCTTACATATCGAGTCTACCGACTGGTGTTATACCCAAGTCCTCTTTTCTACGGAGTTTCCTGCAATCCAAGGCTACGTGCGCTACACTCAAGTAGCAGGGACAGTATGGTCTAACTCCCTTGAACGGAGAAGCTCTTTGACAAGACTGTACTCTTGTTCTGTTAACTGACGAAGACGCACTCTCGTCATAGGTGACTTTTCACTTGCGGTGTAACCCCCAGCAGGTGGAGTCCAGACAGACACACACAGACACAGACACACACAGACACAGACACACACATAGTCCCATTTCTTGCGGAGGTTGAGGTGTGTGTGTCCCATAGCGGCTCATTATTCTCACCGGCTAATGGGGACCGGGCCCGGGGGACGTGGTCAGATTTGCTGCTTCCTATTTCCACCAAAGTTTCAATCTTCTGGTCTGGCTCGCCTGCCGCCTTCTGTTACCTCTGCTGCTGGTTCTGGTGAAGCCGCTCGTGTTCCTGATGTTGCTGGTGATGTTCCTTCCTAGGACGGTGCTTCAGATGTCGCTGAAGTTCCTGATGCTCCACACGCTGATGTTACTTTAAGCGACGTTGCGATGTTAAATGATGATGGGGTTCGTGATTCTGATGTTGCAAATGGGTTTACCACTGATGTTAATGTTGCCATATACTGTTCACTGCTGATGTTCTTCGGCACGGTGCTCCTGTTGCTGCCAAGATGTTGCTAATCTTGTCATTACCGTTGGTTGTAGTGTTGCTGATATAGCTGTTGTTGCTGCTGGTGCTCCTGTTGTTCTGTTGCCGCTGGTGCTCCTGTTGTTCTGTTGCCGTGTCTACCGAGGCTCCTCCTCTTTCGGTTCACAGTGCAGATTCTGCAGGTCACGAACAGTCGATGCAGCTGCTTCTGCTGATGGTGATGCTAGTGTTGGTTGTAGTGGGCGTTACCGGTGATTCTGCTGTTGTAACCGTTGGTTATCCTGTTGTCACTGCTGTTTTTGCTCTTATTGCTGTTGATTTTGCTGCTTTTACTGTCTGTCTTCCTGTTGTCACTGCTGTTTTTGCTGTTACTGTTGTTGTTACTGTTGGTTTGGCTGTTGTCACTGCTGTTTCCGCTGTTATTGTTGCTGGTTTTCCTGTTATTACTGTTAGTTTTCCTGTTGTAACTTGTTTTTACCGTTACTGTTATTGATTCTGCCGTTGTTACTTTTCGTTTCTCTGTTGTCACTACTGTTTCTGCTGTGACTGCTGCTGGCTCTGCTGTTCTTACTGCTGTTTCTGCCGTTGCTGAACGTGCTGCTGTCTCTCATGCTTCTGTTACTGCCTGGTAGTGTTCCTTATTTACTGCATACGTCGTTGATAACGTTTAAGCTTTAACTTAAATTGGAATTCCAGAGACTTTGGCTCTTATTGATTCTACTGTTGATGCTGCTTCTGTTGCCTCTGTTGTTCCTGCTTGTGCTCCTGCTGTTAGTCCTGCTTTTGTTGGTTTTTGCTGTTTCTGTTCTAGGTGTTCCAGCTGCTGACGCTACCGGTGATTTAATCTGCTTGCTATGTTAGCGTTGCTGTTCTTGCTGCGTTTTTCTTCTTTTTGCTATGTTAGCGTTGCTGTTCTTGCTGCATTGGTTTTTATTATGTTAGCGATGCTGTTCTTGTTGCGTTGGTCTTTGGTATTGTTGTTGCTGCTGTTTTTGTTGGAGATGATGTTATTGTTGTTGTTCCTGAGAGTCGGTATGTAACACGCTAGAGTCGTCCTGTTCGTTGCGTTAACAGACGTTACAGTTGTAGAACTAAGCGCTGTACCACCACACAGAGTTATATTAGCATTGTACCATTCATAAAATAATACAGCTATTTTAGCACTGTACCATCACATAGAGTTATATTAGCATTGTACCATTCATAAAATAATACAGCTATTTTAGCACTGTACCATCACACAGTTATATTAGCACTGTACCATTCATAAAATATTACAGTTATTTTAGCACTGTACCATCACATAGAGTTATATTAGCAACGTATCCTTCACAAAGATGTTCCAGTAATACCAACCCAGTACCATTCACACAATCGCCATGTACCATACATACAAGCGTTACCCCATGCATTAACACTATCATTCGCACAATCATAAATGTAATACAAGAGTATTACAAAAAAAAACACAAAAAAAATATATACATATAAACACTGTTGTTCAACGGTTGTTTGTGAAGAGGAACAACGGGTTCAGTGCAAAGCAGATTATCTCTACACCTGGCCAAGGTTAAAAATGATCCTGCCCCGCCATGTTTACCTCCCATGGATGCTGGCTGTTGCTCTCAGAGTTCCTGCGTATTAGCCCTGTTTACCGACTGTAATGCTGGCGATGGTGGTTTTACACAGACAGAGACCTGTTGTTGTAATTATGTGTCTTGCTGTTGTTGTTGTTGTTGTTGTTGTTGTTGTTGTTGTCTGTGTTGTTGTTGCTGCTATCTGCCCGGCTCGTGGTGGTGGTGGTGTTGTTTTCTTTTTTTTTTTTGACGAAAAGTTTTGTCATTAGTTATTCTAGATGGGTTTATTTGTTATGTAGTTATGATGCTGGTTAATGTTAGTCCTACTGATGATGGGGGGAGGGGAGGTGGTTGGGGTGAGGTGTGGTCATTGATGTTGTCACGGGTGATGTTGACAGTGTGTTGTGATGGGTGATGGTGACAGTGTGTTGTGATGGGTGATGGTGACAGTGTGTTGTGATGGGTGATGGTGACAGTGTGTTGTGATGGGTGATGGTGACAGTGTGTTGTGATGGGTGATGGTGACAGTGTGTTATGATGGGTGATGGTGACAGTGTGTTGTGATGGGTGATGGTGACAGTGTGTTGTGATGGGTGATGGTGACAGTGTGTTGTGATGGGTGATGGTGACAGTGGTGGTGTCATGGGTGATGGTGACAGTGGTGTTGTGATGGGTGATGGTGACAGTGGTGTTGTGATGGGTGATGGTGACAGTGGTGGTGTCATGGGTGATGGTGACAGTGTGTTGTGATGGGTGATGGTGACAGTGTGTTGTGATGGGTGATGGTGACAGTGGTGGTGTCATGGGTGATGGTGACAGTGGTGCTGTGATGGGTGATGGTGACAGTGGTGTTGTGATGGGTGATGGTGACAGTGGTGGTGTCATGGGTGATGGTGACATTGGTGTTGTGATGGGTGATGGTGACAGTGTGTTGTGATGGGTGATGGTGACAGTGTGTTATGATGGGTGATGGTGACAGTGTGTTGTGATGGGTGATGGTGACAGTGTGTTGTGATGGGTGATGGTGACAGTGTGTTGTGATGGGTGATGGTGACAGTGGTGGTGTCATGGGTGATGGTGACAGTGGTGTTGTGATGGGTGATGGTGACAGTGGTGTTGTGATGGGTGATGGTGACAGTGGTGGTGTCATGGGTGATGGTGACATTGGTGTTGTCATGAGTGATGGTGACAGTGATGTAGTCATGGGTGATGGTGGCAGTGGTGGTGTCACAGGTGATGGTGACAGTGGTGTTGTCACTGACTGATCTTAAGCCAGTTTACAGACCAATCCCTACAGGAGGATGAAGAGTAGGGATGACTGTGGCCCGGCTGCCGCGACCAGGATTCGACCCTCGGCGGCCCGTCAATGCGTGACGATCCATATATGCTCTTAACTTCCATCATGATGCTGGTAGTGTTCACGATGTTGTTATGTTGTTACTGCTTTTGTTGATGTTGGTGTTACGGTGCTAAGGTGTTGATGTAACGAGTCTTGTTGGTAACTGTGCATAGATGAGAGAGACCGCTGCCGTGACTGACCAACATTAATGTTGATGCAGCTGTTATTGATGGTAACGTTCCAGTTATTGCTGCTGTTGGTGGAGACGTTGTTAACACAGTATTTGTTTTTCCGCAACTGACTGTAATGTTGGCATTTCGTGGTACAGTAGCGTTTCTTTGGGCGGGTGAAGATAAGTGTCTTCATTCTTGTTTTCAACAGGAGGAGTGTATTTCAGGCATCGTCTAGTGATGTACACATCAAGTACATCATCAAGTGAATTGTATAACATTATAATGACGAGAGGTATTCCGACCATCAACATGCGATTACGACTGACTAAAGCCTCTGAGAATGAAGCGGTGAGTGAGGCAGACTCGTCCGTCCCCTCCCACCTTATGCCTAGCAGTGTCAGCTCCCGGTACCTTCTAGTAACTACTGCCAGAAACTCTCCTCCCCCCCACAAGCCCCCGACAAAGACCATTTGTCTGCAGACTTTTCCTAATCTTGAGTTGCTTCTCTTGTCCCCTGACAAGAGCTTTGGTGACCTCCCTCAAAGCTTTGCTCGCGTTCTTTTACGTGCTGTTCTTCTGCCAGTCTGGACGTGCGTGATAATGGCCAAAGAAGGTGGGTCGTGTTCCCCCAAGGTTCTCCCTGCACTCAACCTCTTCACCAACATCGTCCTCCTCCCTTCCTACTCCCTCCCTCCCCATCCGAGTGTGAGTGGGTTCACCGCCTCCCCTTGACCCGGCCACCCACCGCTTCTCGTTAAACCCCTTGAACACGACGGTACGACCTTTGAGCACGAAGGTACGACCCTCGGGTATGATACTGTAGTCTTTGAACGTGACTCTTGCTGCGTTGGTGTCCTCGTGGCACCCATGTTCGGTTACCCTCCCTTCATACTATGTGAGCCTCCCTCCTCATCTTCCTCTTCCTCCCTGCTCCCTCAAGATGGATTAGCTTCCATCTTTCTACACTGATCTCCTCAAGTGTTTACCTCCGTCTACCTCTTGCTCGATCAGCCTGGCTGCTGAATGTGGTAACCCATCATCCCCTCCTCTCGCTACGTTAACCAAACGCCTTGCTTCGTTAGCCTCACCGTCTGCCATATCTGTCTCGCGTATTGCTAAGTTAAGCCACCTCCCCACACTATGCTAGCCACTTTCCGCGCTGTGTTAAGTCTCCCACTGCCACACCTGTTACATTATCCCTCTCTCTAGCCAAGCTAGCCTCACTTTTTGCTCCGTTAGACTCGCTACATGAAACCTTGGCTGCATCTCTCGTCCCGATAGCTCGTGTTCTTATGTTACCTTCACTCTTAACCGCGTCAGCTCCTCCTACTTGCTCTCTTAGCTTCCCCTTTGCCAAGTTACCCTCCCTTTTCCAACACTGCACCTCTCTCGTTGCTTCATACCCTCTTTTCATGTTGTATATTATTGCCTCTCCCTCGCTAAGTTAACCTCCCTTTTCCTATGTTTGCTTCCCACTTGCTCTGTTAGCTTCAGCCCCCTCGCTATCATAGCCTTCCCGCCTTGCAATGTCAGCCTCCTCCTTGCTAAGCTGGTCTCTCTCTACTCAACGTTATCCCCCCGCCGCGTCACTCGCACTCCGTGGCAGATGGGTCCATCTTGGAGCAGTTGCTGTCACTTTCTGATCCATTTCTCTTCATCACCCCACAGTTATCCCTCAGCCTAAAGCCCCATCAGCGCATCCTCGCTCGTCCCCTCTCGTTCCATCAAGCTTGCCTCGTCCCGTCGCCCCATCAGCGCTAACCCCCCCCCCTTCTTCACCCTCGCTTCTTCCGCTTCATCAAGCTGGTCTCGTCCCGTCGCCCTATCAAAGCTGCTCCTCCCATCCCCGCTTCTTCGAGCTTCATCAGACTGGTCTCGTCCCGTCATCACATCAACTGTCCTCCTCATTTTACTCCAACAAGCGGGACCCCCCTCCTCCCCCGCATTCACTCACTGCTTTACGTCGCTCCCTTCCTCTCGTCAACACTCTCCCCTCCTCCCTCGACCCCTCAGTCCTATTCCACCACTACCCTCCACTAGCTCTTCCTCTTCCCTATTTCTCAACAGCTCTGCCCCACCTCCACTCCTCATCCACAGCTCAACATCCACGACCTCCCCCTTCCTACTCCAGTCATTTCGCGTCCCCATTTCTCAACAGCCACCTCGCTCCAGTACCCACGAGCCTTTCACACACCCCCATCAATCCCACTCCATCCCCCCCCCCCCCCCTCACCTTACGTACACTCTCCCTCCCATTGTTTATCAGGTCAAAACATGGTCTACCCTCTTGACATCTCCATCCACACCACCGCCGGCCAGCGCTCATATAATTAATTTAAGCCACCAGTCGACCGAGTGGCAACCGTCGCAAGCTATGAATCACAAGGACACGTGTTTGAGTCCTGGACCGGGCCGTCGCCCCAAAGGCAACCTGGTTGTTCATCTTCCACTCCGCTGAATAAATGATAAAAAGCTACCTGTTGTAAGGCTTGGATACACACACACACACACACACACACACACACACACACACACACACACACACACACACAATTTAATCCCATTATCTCACTTCCATTCGACGCATACCCTATCTGTCTAGCCCCGCCGCGACTGACTATCTTCGCCCCGTCAGTCTACCCCACCCCATCAGACTAGCCCTTCCTCTTCTGTCCAGCCCCACTCTGTCACTCTTCCCTTCCCCTGCAACCCATCAATCTAACCAACCATCTCATTACTTCAATTCAACCTAACAGACGGCCACACTCCATCAGCCTATCCCTGCCTATTAGCGTAACCTCGATCCTCAATACTCGATCCCCGTAGAGTCACTGTAGTCCCGCCCCATCAGGACAGCCCCACCCCCATCCGTCTAGCCCCGCCCTTCGACCCCCAGCTGCATCTCCGTTATCAGGAGGCTGTGTGTGTGTGTGTGTGTGTGTGTGTGTGTGTGTGTGTGTGTGTGTGGCAGAGAAGTAAGGTGGATTTGTGAGGGGATCTGCCTTAATGTGCTAACCAGCATTACCGCTCTCTCCTCCTCCTCCTACTCCTCCTCTACTCCCAAACGCGCGGTGCCCTAAACACCGGCGCTCCTCTTGTTCCCGCCCACCTCCATCAAAGAGCCGCGTTCCCAACCTCCCCATCCTCCCTCACTACTACTACTACCCTGACGCCTACCTCCCTCCCTCCCCTCACCACCAGAGCGAAAACTAGCAGAAAATTCCCCCCGGCCCGGCAACCCGCGGCACTTGGCTAATGGAAGAGTACGGCCTTCTGCTTTTTACACGGGACACATTTTAGGATCAGACTTGGCTTATGGTCTCGCGCGGTACCGACAAGCGGTGCCGGTCCTCGCGCCCGTGTGGGAGGCCAGTGGTGTTGGGGAGGGAGAGAGGGCCGAGATGGGTAGTGGAGGGCCAGTGTGGGCTGGATAAAGGCCAAAGATGGATTAGAAAAGTGCCAATGTGGGCAGGTAGAGTGGGCTTGGTGGGCAGGCAAAAGACCAAAGTGGGCCAGGTAGAGGGCCAAGGTGGCCAGGTAGAGGGGCCCAAGCTCGTCAGGGAAAAGATTTCTGTTGGCAGGCAGAGGACCAGAACCAACATGGGTATGGATGGACTTGATCTGGGTAATCAAACTGCCAAGATGGGGATGAGGGAGGGGTTAGGGTAGGCAAGAGAGATGCCGTGGTGAACTGGGAGGGGACCAGACTGACGAGAAGGTGTCCAAGGTCGATGGGGAGAGGACTTTGGAACGAAGGGAGAGGTGCAAAGTAATCGTGAAGATGGGCTAAGGTGGGACGAAGGTAGGGCAAGATGGGAGGGGAAAGTTCCACAGTGGAAAAGACGAGATCCAAGGTGGGGTGGAAAGAGAGAGATGGACAGGAGGAAGACGAGATAGACTAGTATAGCTATAGTGGGAGGGGAGACGACCAAGGTGCTGAAGCTTTCCCAGGTGGATAAGATGATGGCTAAAGGGGGATGGAAGGTAAGGGATGAAGACAAGAGTGGAAGGGACATGACGGAGGAAGGTATGCCCATGATGGAGGATGAGAGGTCAACAAAGGAAGGCAAGTGTTAGGGTATGGGTACAAGTATAAGTTGGAGATAGGGAGAAAGAGGAGACATCTACGTTGTTTAGGGAGAGACCCATGGAGATCAGGGAAAATATCAATAGACATCCAGGATGGTCATGAGGTGGTGCTGCATGGTTAGAGAGGTGGCCGGTACAGGGCCAAGGTCAGGGGTGAGGGCTGAGGTGAGCAGAAGACGGGTCACCGGAGACTGGACAACATACACGAGTGTCGAGCACGTCGAGTAGCAAGAGGAGCGGGGATGGTAGAAGAAAGCCAGTGGGGGCAGGCACATGTACAGGCCCGGACGAGTACGGAGGAGACCCACGTGAATGAAAGACCCGAGGTGGGTAGGGAGCAGAGTACGGTGGGCTTGAAGGGGCACAAAGTGGAACAGAAGGTGAGGGGTAGACAGGGAGGCATTAAAACACATCAATGTGGAAAAGGAGAAGAGAAGGAGAGGGACAAGGTGGACAGGAGACGGGCAAAAACAGGGGGAAGAAAGGCCATGATGGGCATGGAGATAACAACGATATATAAGGTTAAGGGAGAGAGCTGAACAAGAGGGAGGTAGGTGGGTGCAATGAGAAGAAGGCATAAAGAATGCATGTAAGGAGATAGAGTGCCAAGATGAGGAGGAAAATGGCCAAGTTAAGGAAGAGGATGGGCTATATGAGGAGGAAGGTAGCCAAGATGGATATAAATGGCTCTGACAGGGAGAAAGATGACAAGGATGTTGAGGAAGATGGTTTAGATGGGGAGGAAGATGGTTTAGATGGGGAGGAAGATGGTTTAGATGGGGAGGAAGATGGTTTAGATGGGGAGGAAAATGGTTTAGATGGGGAGGAAAATGGTTTAGATGGGGAGGAAGATAGTTTAGATGGGGGAGGAAGAAGGCGAAGATGGAGAGGAAGATTGCCAGGATGAGAAGTAGAGGATATGGGAGGGGTAGACACTTTGTAATCCATTAACATTTTCAGTCCCCAGAATTTTCAGGCCAGTCCAAGTCTAGGGTGTATTCAATAACGTATGAAACAAGCGTCGGCCAGTGGCCGCCTGTTCACCTGCTCGTAGGATCTGGATCAAGTAATAACGGAAATGACGATGACGGAAATGGATCGTCGTCCTACGAGCAATTTCAATAAGAGTACCTCAGACTAGCGTCAACTTTAACGCCGTGAGCACGACCGTAAGAATCGTGGTTACGCACAAACGGTAAGACCCTAGGAGTATGATCGCCCGGGCTTTTATAACCTGACCCTAAAGGGTCAGGTCTAGAGGTCATGCATCCGTAACCAAGGGTCGTTCGGTCGTCCTGAAGGAGTTATATTCGACGTGGCGACGATTTCTGAAAAGTGGCAAGTTAATGAAGAGGGACGACTTTCTCCGGGTGATGCAAAAGCCTGGCCATGACAATGTCTCAAATTACTGTATGGGATCTTCCTCACAAAGACAAGCAGCCATGTAAGGAGACACATCGCTATCAGACTTCCCAGCGGTCATTGTCTCAACCAAACGATCTAATGAGAACGACTTCGAGTTCTACCGACTCTGTGCAAAAAAGTGGATCCAGACTGAACAATAAGGTGTTGTGACATTTCCCACAAGGTTTCTTTAGATCTATCCCTAAAAGGCTCTATTTTCTCACAATCTAAAACACAGTGTTCTAGTTGTGTGTGTGTGTGTGTGTGTGTGTGTGTGTGTGTGTGTGTGTGTGTGTGTGTACATAAAGTTAGGATATGTTTTGTACACAAGGTTAAGAGAAGTACTGGCCTCCAACTCCCATCTCCTGCCCTGTAAACTCGTCATGTATATATTTGAGGCTTCACGCGCCTGTGGGAGAACATATCCAGGTGTTTCATGCCTTATCACCACCACACCACTCCCGACCCCCGGGGCCGCGGACCCCACCTTCAGAAGTAGCATCTGCTGCTGGGGTGGTTACTGCAGTCACGGCTGACGGCGCTGTGATCATTGCCAAGAATACTGGAGGTTGGTGTGTCTTCACAATTTCTTGAAGGTGTGCTCTGATCATGATCTTAACCTCGAAGTATAACAGTAACTGGTAAGACAAGAACTATATATATATATATATATATATATATATATATATATATATATATATATATATATATATATATATATATATACAAAATTAGAAAAACAAATAAATCTCACGAAAGAAGACTACCCAGCAGAAAAATAAAACATATACGTGTGTCTCTTAGTCTTTTGATTTCATCACGAGTAAAAAGAGAAAAAAAAAAATCCAACCCAGATGGTTCTCCATCCTTCTCTACACGTACCTCAAGTTTTCAACGTGCCTGTGATGATGTCTGGCCCGAGCCATAGCGTGTGGCTGGTAAATGAAGTAATTACACAAACTACCTTACCGTAACTTTAGTTCCACCTTCCGGTCATCTGTCACAAACCTCGTCTGCAGTGTTTGGCTGCCAGAGGTAAGGCTGGCAGTCCTCACGGCACCTGGGACGTAATCAACTACCAACAGTCTGGTAGTTTTATCGCACTAATGCAGGGCTCCCGGAACCCCACAACATCCTTGGTCTCTGGTGTATTTCCTGATCTTCCCTACATTAAGTCATCGTGCCTAGGAGACAGCGCTGCCTGGGGTATATGAGAGTACCCTCTTTTGCGTTCCTCTTCTCGGTATATTATACCGTTCGGCTCAATCTCCCTCCAGATTGCCAATTTTTCCTAACGCCACATCGTAACTTCCTTACCTTTCGGTCAAAACCGTAATTCAAATTTTCACAGTGTTGTGAAGTTAGCACCATATGCTTCCGTGGCAACACTACGCGTGTGCTTGCAAGGGGAAGAGTCCTTAATATTGGCAGACGTGACGACACTACCTGCACCACATCCCCTACACCGCCGGATAAACCATCGTCTCACTACCCAACCTCTGATGGAACTCGGTCACGTCGCATCTGGCCCTGGACATTTTGTGCATTTTGAATCCCCTATTACGCCACCACCCACAGGATGGGCGTGGGTACACAATGCATTCACCGCTCTGGCGGCAGTGATCAAAATCGATACCGGCAAAACGTCGGTAAACATGAAGATACGATCACCTTAGTCTCATCTCACACTGAAAGGCATGAAATAAAAGTTCCAGCTAATCCAGGTCCGCTGTAGTGAACGGCGTAATACCCGCTTCAAAAGTGCACTCAAGCATGCCTGTGTCACCTTGTATCATCACAGTCTGTGCTACACTGTGCAACCTCCTCATTAAACCTTTTAATCAAGGTAGTACGACCTTTGTGCACGAAGACGTGGCCTCTGGGAGATAACGTGATCTCTCTGACGTGATCACAAGCAAGGGTCGTCCTCTTGTGCTTCAGGAGTTAGCACTGTCAGCTCCTGTATAATCCAACCTCCTTCAGGCGAATGAGATCCTGATTTGCCTTTTCATCCTCGCGATCAATCCTCGACAGGAACCCTACACTCCTTCACTCATCCCCCAAGCCCGACTGTCACTACCATAACTTCTGAAAAGAATGACGACCTCACAAGTCTCAGTGTCCATCTGTCTTTGGTCTGTAATTCCTGAGAGCATAAACCTTCACCCTGTACCAACTCGTCACAGGAGACGACAACCCGTCCCGTTCCAAGGATAACCATAGTCAGCCAATCATATCAGCTAAACATAAACTTTTCACCCTCTACAACCACACCACCCAGCACCACCTGTAGCCTTACGTCAGTATATGTACATGAACGTCTACGTGCATCTGTCATTTGTAGCCTTAAGTTAGTATATATATATATATATATATATATATATATATATATATATATATATATATATATATATATATATACATATATATGAACGTCAGTGTACGCGTCTGACCCTTCCAAACCGTGCAGTTAAAACATGAACTTCTCTGCCAAACCAGCTTAAAAATTATTTTCCCATGAAATCTCAAACACATTAAAAAAAAAAAAAGGAGAAAACCAAAACCCGTACGTTAAGATTGTCACAGTGGAGAGCCCAGATGAGTGTAACAATCTTACGTCAGACAAGTGGGAGAAAAAAACTCCATTCTCTATGAGAGGTTAGAAGCTATCCGTCGCTGGAGGTTGATGACTCCAAGAGGGGACCGAGTACGTCGTAGGTGTGGGGATATTTACTGTATAGGGGGGCGTTTACTAGGGGGGAGGGAGGGTTAAACAGCCAGACGGGAGGGGGGGAGGAGGAGGAGGAGGGTGCTGAGTAACTAGAGTGGGAGGGAGGAGCTATGATGGAAGTCACGCAGGGGGGTAAGGGTGGGCCTCACATGGGCTCCGCCAGCGGTCGAGAGATATAGGCTGGCGAGGCCGCCGCGAGGTAATTATGGGAGGTGGTGAGGGAGGGAGGGAGGGATAACGGGGGAGGAAGGGGAGATAAAGTGGGATTATACCGCAATGGGCCAACAGTGCGGTGCTGGCAGGGAGAACCACGTCCCACAATGAGTGTGTGTGTGTGTAAATGTGTGGGTGTCTGTGTTACGAGAGTGGGTTTCATACTCGTCTTGCCCTGTCTCTTAATTTTGTAGGAGTATTTACCATGTCTTTACTCCTATGTATAGACATAAACACACACACATATGCCCGAGCCTAAGCCAGGTAACTATCTATCGATCAGCCCCTAGAAGAGGATGAAGAGTTGGGTTTGCTGTGGGCCGACTACAAACATTTGAGCCCATATGTATGTGTGTGTGTGTGTGTGTGTGTGTGTGTGTGTGTGTGTGTGTGTGTGTGTGTGTGTGTGTTACAACGAGTTTACTTAGAAAATATCCAGTCATAATCTAAACCCTTGAGTCTCAATAAATTCCCCTGGAAATCCGACTTTCGAAATGGCCCATAACATCAGCGGTCGCAGCCCATGCCACCTCCAGTAGACGGTCATTACAACAAGTACAACAACGAAAACAAAAAAAAAAATAATGACACCATTCCCTCAGGAGACGTCCCACAGAGGAGCCAAGACAAGCGTCGTGTCTCCTCGGAACCTGTAGACCATATCAGAAACAAGAAGAGCAATACCAGTCTCACCGGCGGACGATAGGCGTTATCTTGTAATTATATGA
This sequence comes from Panulirus ornatus, assembly GCF_036320965.1. Classification (NCBI taxonomy): domain Eukaryota; kingdom Metazoa; phylum Arthropoda; class Malacostraca; order Decapoda; family Palinuridae; genus Panulirus; species Panulirus ornatus. The sequence goes on along the minus strand of NC_092235.1, from coordinate 53,467,179 downwards.
GTGTGTGTGAGGCGGGTAATCTGGCAGTAAAGAGGTGTTATCAGAGCGACACCGGCAGCGCACACACCATCCAACGCCTCCTCCACTCGGTTCTAACCGTATGCACGATACTCCGCCGCCGCCGCTGGAGGAGGAGGGGTGGGTAGAAAAAAAATTTAGATGTGGGCAGAGATAGCGGCGGAGCGGGTGCGCTACTTACTGGCTGGCGGTCGTGCTGGATGTAGGCCTCGAGTGTCTGGGGTCCGCAGGAGGCGCCTCACTCACCCCAGGTGAAGAGGGTTGCATGAGAGCGGCTGTCTGCTCACCGCCGCCGTAGCCAGGGAGAGAGAGAGGCGGGAAAGCGGCGAAGGAGGGGAGAAAGATCGAGCGACAATCACAGTATGGACGTTTACGCAGGTGATACACGGGGTATCAGTGCGGGAGGTGACACAGACAACACGGATCTACACCATCACGTGAGTTTTGATGACGGTGACACAAAGGAAACAGGGACACGGTGGTGTGTCATGACACAATGTCCGTCGTGACACAGTTGGTATGACATCACAGGGCATGGAACACACACACACACACACACACACAGCAGCCTCACTATCATTGTGGAATAAACAGAAGTCTACAATGTGACAAGAACCAGAAGAATCGGGGAAGGTGTACAAGAGACACCACAGAAATATCTTTTTGCTAATCTCACGGCAGTACAATCATGGCCATGGAGCTGCATGTTTGACGATCTTCAGTGGTGTGTGATAGATTGTGTACTGCTTAATGGTATCCACCCAGCAGATGATACCGGTTTTGTAGTTAATTAATCTATACATCTATTCATCCACTACTGAGACAGTGTCCGCGCTAAGCGTCGCCGAAGGAGGTGGGGTCCAGTTAGCTCGCTCGATGGGTATTGATGACCAACTTACCATACAGACGCAGGGTCGTCCTAACACCAGCAAGGAGCCCTTGACGACGACAATACAACTTTAGGATATAATGTCCTGGCCTTTGACCCGATCCTTAAGAAGAGTCAGGTCAAAGGTTAGGGAATTCTACCTATGGATCGTACCACCACGCTTAAGGGGTTTAGAATCTTGCTGATTCACACCGTAAGATTGCCATTAGCCTGAGAAGACAGAACGATCCGGCTAACCCAAACCAAGCTATGCCATAAACCACGAGATATCGAGACAAAACCCAACCAGACAACCAGCCAAACCACGAGAGCGCGAACCAAACCAGCTCGCCAAAGCAGGCCGGAAGCCAGCGGGAGCGTCGCAATGCTCACGTGCGACAGAGCAACAAGGGGAGGTGAGCCGACCTGACAGGGTCGGGACGCTGAGGCAGCTTTGTAGAGATCAGCACAATATTACAACTCTTAAGAAGAGTCAGGTCAAAGGTTAGGGAATTCTACCTATGGATCGTACCACCACGCTTAAGGGGTTTAGAATCTTGCTGATTCACACCGTAAGATTGCCATTAGCCTGAGAAGACAGAACGATCCGGCTAACCCAAACCAAGCTAAGCCATAAACCACGAGATATCGAGACAAAACCCAACCAGACAACCAGCCAAACCACGAGAGCGCGAACCAAACCAGCTCGCCAAAGCAGGCCGGAAGCCAGCGGGAGCGTCGCAATGCTCACGTGCGACAGAGCAACAAGGGGAGGTGAGCCGACCTGACAGGGTCGGGACGCTGAGGCAGCTTTGTAGAGATCAGCACAATATTACAACTGGGAGGCCACCACCACCACCGCCGCCACCCACCACTGTCGTCCTCCCTCGCCTCCTCCCAGAAGCCGGTCACGAGGACCACGGTCCCTGCTCGGAAGACCAACTCGAATTCCTGTTCAAAATACCAAGCATTCCGTCAACAGAATAGATATGAAATTTGTTAAAATAAATCCAAACAAAGGAATGTGCTATGTGTTTGTTGGTAGCATATTGATGCGTGTTCAGCTAGTGGTGCAGCGCAGTGGAAGAGCTTTGAAGAGATTACAGGATATTACAGTGGGGCGAGAGCTGCCTGTCGAGGGAAGACCCACTACCTCCTGCCATCACACAAACACACACACACACACACACACACCTCGACCTCTCGCCCACCTGGATTTTCTTTACTTTATTTACTATGGATCCTGCCTCCCTGCCAGGAGTTTCTCTTGCCTCTAAGGACTAAGCAAGTGATACCAAAGATAACACAATACCTGAATATATATATATATATATTTTTTTTTTTTTTTCAAACTATTCGCCATTTCCCGCGTTAGCGAGGTAGCGTTAAGAACAGAGAACTGGGCCATTGAGGGAATATCCTCACCTGGCCCCCTTCTCTGTTCCTTCTTTTGGAAAATTAAAAAAAAAAAAAATTGAGAGGGGAGGATTTCCAGCCCCCCGCTCCCTTCCCTTTTAGTCGCCTTCTACGACACGCAGGGAATACGTGGGAAGTATTCTTTCTCCCCTATCCCCAGGGATAATATATATATATATATATATATATATATATATATATATATATATATATATATATATATATATATAAAGCCTCTGGGAGGCAAACAGTTCATGATGAAACTCATTATGCAAGAAATAACATTACAAGTAAAATGCATGTTGCCATCAGGAAGAACAGGGAGAGTAATTCATGTGTGTGTGTGTGTGTGTGTGTGTGTGTGTGTGTGTGTGTGTGTGTGTGTGTGTGTGTTACAGGCTTATATCTAATACCAAGATCTGTGCAGGCTATATAGATATTGTTTATGCTGTACCGCTGTATTCCAGCATTTGTCAATGCAATACCTGTGATAAAGGTGCAGCTATGCAGGTTCCTACACAATGTAACCCTCTATTACGTTCCTTAATCCCAAACATGAAATATCTATACAGAGGAAACCTGCTGAGCTATCAGCAGTAACCAGAAAAGAGCATATATATATATATATATATATATATATATATATATATATATATATATATATATATATTACATATATATATTACATATATATATTACATATATATATTTCATATATATATTACATATATATTATATATATATATATATATATATATATATATATATATATATATATATTCGTTTATGTCTCCCCTTGAAGATTTAAAGTGTTTGCCATTTTCTGTGAACGCCTCTTCACGGTTTCCCATTAATGAGGTCATGAAAGTTCAACCAATCAGCGGTGGCAACACGGCGTGAGGTCAGGGGAGGTCGGCCAATCGGGAAGCCGTACAGCCTTGGGGTCAGGAGAGGTGAGAAGCCCACTTGAAGATACAAGGCAGGATGGCACACGACCAAGGAGGAACACGTGGCTATGGCAGGATACCAGGCGCTCCTCCCTCCAAGCCCCTCACGGTTACTGACGGAGGAGGAACCATTCTACAACCCTCATCGCTCAAATGGAAGTCATGCGAGTGTATTATGTCCCCGTCTGTAGTAGAGGTGTGAGAGAGGTGTAAGGTTCTAGGGTAACTGTTGACCAAATGTTACTGGACAGTTCAAAAGCAGATTGCGTCATTCAACCACCGAGATTGCATTCATTTATATGAAGTCTGATAAGCACAATATATGGCTTATGCTCATGATAATAATGCTTAAAGTACACACACACACACACACACACACACACACACACTGTACATTACCAGTCCAATTTTTTCCATATATATTTCAACACAATGGCATGTACAGTTATATATGGGGGAAGGTGTGGCTGAGGCCAAATCCAATACCTATGCCTTCTGGTCAACCCAGCAGGTAGGCACAGACATAACGTGACTTCTAAGAACCACCCCAAACCAGACAAGGATACGAGCGTACAACCCTCACATAGATCAGTGACAGACACGTCCAACACCACCACCTCCTCTCTCGTCACTGGAATATAAAGACATGCTGTGGACGCTACTAGCATTATTTCGTGACACACGGTAGCCTCTGGAACAGATGGAAGCTATAACTCACTGCATACTATCATTCTTCCATTGTATGGCTAATGTGTTACTTCATTCTGAATTGAAATATATAGCGCAATGAAGCTCATAGTTAGTCCTTGTATTAGGTCGATTCATGTTAAGGAATGAGACAATAACGCATTTTCAGTGACAGACGAGATGAACTCAAGGAGAAAATCGGGCATGTGTGGCTTTACCACATCGTCAGGAACACAGAGGGACACTGGACAGCCAGCCGTAATAAATGTACTGTGGAAATCTTGCTCATGAATCTGTAATATATATATATATATATATATATATATATATATATATATATATATATATATATATATATATATTGAAATATGGAATCTGAATTCAGTTCAGTCATTGTTTCTCATACGATAACAGTCATTATTTACGACATGACGACAGTCTGATGATTCGTGACAGTCAGTTCAACAGACTGTTAATAATAATAATAATGATAATAATAATAATAATAATAATAATAATAATAATAATAATATTGATAATAATAATAATAATAATAATAATAATAATAATATTGATAATAATAATAATAATAATATTGATAATAATAATAATAACAATAATAATAATCCCTGGGGATAGGGGAGAAAGAATACTTCCCACGTATTCCCTGCGTGTCGTAGAAGGCGACTAAAAGGGAAGGGAGCGGGGGGCTGGAAATCCTCCCCTCTCATTTTTTTTTTTTTTTTTTTTCCAAAAGAAGGAACAGAGAAGTGGGTCAGGTGAGAATATTCCCTCAAAGGCCCAGTCCTCTGTTCTTAACGCTACCTCGCTATCGCGGGAGGTGGCGAGTGGTGTGAGGGGAAAGGGGGAATAATAATAATAATAATAATAATAATAATAAATAATAATAATAATTGATAATAATAATAATAATAATAATAATAATAATAATAATATTGATAATAATAATAATAATAATAATAATAATAATAATAATAATAATGATAATATTGATAATGATAATAATAATAATAATAATAATAATAATAATAATAATAATGATGATAGTAATAATAATAATAATAATATTGATAATAATAATAATAATAATAATAATAATAATAATAATAATAATAATATTAATAATAATAATAATAATAGTAATAATAATAATAATAGTAATAATAATAATAGTAATAATAATAATAATGACAAGAAGAATAAGAACAACAGCAACAGCAATAATAATTTGAACTAATAATAACGGGAATGTCAATAACAATAATAACAATGATAATAATACTGCAGCTACTACTACTACTCATTTTGTAAGAGATTCTGTGGAAAAATCTACATGCCGGTTTCGCACCTAAAGCAAACTGCCCCCGAGCTTGAGCGACCGGCACCGTAGTTAGAATGAGTATCAACTGATGTTGACATTACATCACAGCAGCGTAAGGCTGACGAGACCATACTAACAAGGGACGAGGAGACAAAAAATAAACTCCTTTTTACTTCAGTCTCCTCATCATGGCACATCTCAGCCCCAAACTACACACGCCGTCTGCCACCGATATATAAAGCATGGGAGTCAAGGGAGGAGAGGGAGAGAGACTCAACCCTCCCTCCCTCCCTCTTGTATACAGGCAAGTGGCTGGGCAGGATGTCATTACTGCACATCCAACTTCAGGAGCCGGTAACGAAGGCAGAGAACTGGAAGGCCTTCACGACCCCTCACGAGCAGTCAGTAACAAGCAACAGCCAGCCGGGCAATGATAACTCCAGAGGCAGACATCCCTCCAACTAAGGCAAATCCGCCAGCTCTGGTGCGCCTAACTGGCTTCTTGACGACACTCCTCACTCAGCTCGGGGCAAGGACCACTACACAGCACCCGCGGGACCCATGATGAATTTGGGTCGCTTCTTGCCACTGTGGCGCGCGTGATCACCCTGTGGAACTCTAGCTATTTAAAATCACTGTTTACGGAAAAAAAAATAACCCGAAGCTTCAGATGGGAAGACAATGAATGAGCTCTGAACCTTTGCCAGTTTACTGGTAACTATTAGGAAAATTATTCTGTAAGGGGTAAAAAAAAAGAAAAAGATAATCCACGTACCTTGACAGAAGTCTATCTGAGGGTCTAATAGTGACAGAGACGCTGAGCCACATCGACACCGTCCACCAGTATGTGTGTGCAGTATGAAGACCCAGATAGATGTTCGTCGATCACTTGTGACACAAATCACTCACCCAGCGATCATCCATCTGTGAGATATGTTATCCGCCTCTTGGCAAAAATCATCCACCCATGGTATTAACCGTGCATCTACGTCACAAATGAACCATCTATGTCACCAGTCATCCACCTATGAAACCAATCATCGACCAAGCATTTACCAGATTCTCCAGTCGTTCACACATTCAAACTTCATTCTTCCCATCCTCCTGTACTTCGCCCGGCTCATTCTTACTGTAACGAGTCACAACACAGTGGAACAACACTGGTTGTTATGTTTAGGAATTAAGAGCAATTGCAACACGCTTCCAACCTTCCCCAAACGTTATAATCGACACCACTAGTCATAAACTACCACCTACGCAGGTGGGCTGGTACTCGCAGGCATATTGTAGGTGCAGACGAAACAACAAGGTAAAGCGAGGGATCACTTCCTCTCATGACTCATTTCAAGGTGAAGTTAACACCGGAGGAACTGCAGGAGAAACTCTTCATAAACCTACATGGCAGGTGAAGCACTCTAACCGCTCCTACAAGAGCAACAGGTGAAGAATCCCAAAGCCACCCGAGTGGTGGTGAAGCTGCCCATGATATCCCATGTGCATGTGGAGCTTTCCACAACCCTCAAGTACAGTTAAAGCTTCCTACAACCTACATGTACGGCTGAAGTCTCCCACAACCTGCTGGTACAGTTGAATCTTCCTACAACCTACAGGCACGGGTGAAGTTTCCCACAACCCCAGGTACAGGTGGAGCTTCCCACAACCCCCAGGTACAAATGAAGCTCTCCACAATCTCCAGACTCAGGTGAAGCTCTCCACAACCTCCTGCGTACAGCTGAAGCTTCCCATAACCTCAAGGCAAGCAGTGAAGATTCTTCACAACGCCAAGGTACAGGTGAAGCTCTCCACAACCACCAGGTGCAGTTGAAGAGCCCACGACCTCCAGGCATGGGTCAAGCTTCCTACAACCCCCTGGTGTAAGTGAAGCTCTCAACAACACTGGGTATAGCTGAAGCTTCCCACAACCATCATGGTTATGGAAAGGGTCCTAAAAATCCCTCACTCCTCCCGGAAGTAGAAATGGACGGTAAATTGGAGCATAATGTCACTCCTGACGGAGGGGAGTGGCTGCTGACGAAGGAACTGGCTGACTTGGCTTGGTCTGGTCCGTGCTTAGGCAAGCCCCGGCCCTTGAGACCAGGTCGTGTGGCCGCCCTCAGACCCACTCATCACCCGCCTCCTTCAGGAAGTTTCCCCCTCAGAATGGTTCTCGTCGCCAGGTCCTCACAGAAACTACACTCTCTCCTCACTGCTAATTAGATGACTTTTTTTTTCCGCCCTCGTGTTTTTTCCTACCTAGCGTAGAGATCAACAGTTTTTACATGGTTATCCACCAGACACCTGCGATCAATTAGATCTTCCAGGGCTGGGAAGGTCACGTGAGGTCACCGGTATCACTGGAAAGAATCACAGTGATACAGAACAGCTGACGGTGGGTCACGTAAGACCACAGGCTGAACCAAAAAGTGGTCATAGATCAGTATACATGGAGGTGGGTTTCGCTGAAAAGGTCAGTTGTTCCAAGAGGAGGAGCTTGAGGTCACGAGAGGTTACAGGTTTCAACGGTAGGGTCAAAGTGATCTAGAACGGTGTAGCTTGAGTCACGTGAGGTCAAATAATTCACCGTAGGAGTAACAGTGATCGGAAAAATGTAGATGGAGGTCACATAAAGTCAATCCTTGTACGAACTTCAACGTTACTACGCTCACCAAGACTGGTTGCGTTGTAAAAGACGCGACTGTACTAGTAAACATTATGCATCTCATCTTGTTCGCTCGTGTGTGTGTGTGTGTGTGTGTGTGTGTGTGTGTGTGTGCGTGGGTGTGTGTGCGTGGGTGTGTGTGCGAGTGGGTGTAATCAGCTATATGTAAAGTGCGAGGCAGGAGTTCTACACTAGAGGGGCCCCATCCCTTGAACCTGACTATCATCCAACTTTTTAATCTTTAAGAACAGGTCCATACTCACAGCTTCATCACTTGCTTTACACCATTCATCCACAACTCTGCTACTACTAAAGTACTTTTTCCTACGTCTTTTCTAACAAGTTTCTGACAAAGTTGGCCATACTATCGTCGCATCTTTCGAGGATCTGTTCACTGTGGACATCGTTAAACAAGTTCAAAAACTTGAAGGTTGTGATTAAGTCACCCCTTACTCGTCTTTCCTCCACGGTGGTGGGTTCTGACTAACCAATTACCCATCCTCCTCTCACTCCCCTCTTCTCTCTCTCTCTCCCCCCTCTCTCTCTCCCCCCCCTCTCTCTCTCTCTCTCTCTCTCTCTCTCTCTCTCTCTCTCCCAGGCAATCCACGTCTACTCTCTCCCCTTCCCCCCCCCCCTTCCCTCCTCCTCTTCCACACTCCCTCCACCCCTCCTTCTCCTGCTCCCG